>NC_056525.1:175215233-175358179 GCF_019175285.1 Sceloporus undulatus
TACCTTTGTTTAAAAGTATCTGCTGTCTCTGTACTCCTATACACATGCCTTAG
Organism: Sceloporus undulatus; assembly: GCF_019175285.1. Classification (NCBI taxonomy): domain Eukaryota; kingdom Metazoa; phylum Chordata; class Lepidosauria; order Squamata; family Phrynosomatidae; genus Sceloporus; species Sceloporus undulatus. The sequence goes on from NC_056525.1 coordinate 175,215,287, forward strand.
CTTGGTTGTGCTTGCTTAGGTTAGCAAGGGGAGAACTTAAGTCTTTAGTAAGTCCCAGTGTGTGCTAAGGGGAGTTCATTGTAGATTCACTGAGTGGTGACAGCTTGACTAGAGGATCTCAGGGGATCTCATTCAGCTCAGCAGGGAGTGGGAACAGAGAACCAGGAGTCTCGGGGAAATTAAAGGGATCCACTGGGGCTAAGGGCCAAGAACAAGGTGGCTGTTTGGCTGCTTGGACCCCAGGGATCATCACAGCAATAGTTAGTGTGTCAAACTAGGACTGGGGAGAGCTAGATTCAGTTCCTTAGTAGGTTATCTTTGAATCAGTAACAATCTGTCCGCCTAGTCTTCTTCACAGATTGTTTGTGGAGATGAAATGCAATTTATGTCCCCATGATTTGTTCAGATAAATGACATTTTCCTGAGGTACAATAAGAAGTCAGAGCAGTACAAGAGGCAACAAAGAAAGTGAGAGGAATGGGTAAGAGAAAGGGGATTGAGAAGGAGAGAGAGAAAGAGGACAAGAAAGGAAAGCAATGAAAGGACCAATAAGTGAAAATGCAGTTGCAGCATGGTATTCTTTATGTAGTGTGAAAACTGCACTGGGATCCTGTTGGACAGTTGCAAAAATCTACAGGTTCTGCATTCTAAGAGCATTGGTTACTTGGCCAGGATCAGATGACAAGGAAATGTATGATACACAGTGCCTGCCTGGTGCCATGTCTTCAAATGTTAAACTCAGTGGCATGAAATACCCAGAAAGTGGTTCTGAAGCTGTTGTCACAGACTGTAAAGGCTCTTATACTTCATTTTAGCTGAGGGTGAGATTCAGTGGACTGACCCAAAGACTTCATGGAAATGTTGGTTTTAATGAGAGGTCTGAAGAATATGTGTGTATAAATTATGTTATTGTGGTAGGGATTGGTGTTTTTACATGGTGAACATAGTTGACCAGTTTGTTTATATTTAGCTTATGTCTCACACAGTAGGAACTTTAGAATGTATTGCTGGGTAAATAGGTTCAATGAGTAAAAGATTTTTTTAAAAGTTAATCATCAGCTGAAGTTTACATAAGGTTCCCAGAAGCACAGGTCAAAAGCTGAGCATTGCTTCTGTGTTTCTGTACTTACTCTGGTAAATTTCTGTATATAGAATGGTTGCCATGGATCTACAGTGTGGCAAACAGTAGAAATTTTGCTTGTTTGCTGAATGCTCTTTCTGCTTAGCTTGCACAGTTTGAATGCATTTTAAGCTTAAGATTGAGCAATTGTCCTGTTTTGTGATTGAAATCTTTATCAACTGGATTAAGCCTGGTTTGTTTTTAATATGTAGCCTGCACAATGGATTTTTTTTAAAGAGCATGACACGCGTGCTTTTCAACAAGTTGGCAGGAGGATCTGACACAGGACTTGTGGGACAGGCAGGTTCATGTGGCGGATGGCGCTTCTGTGGTCCCAAGCCATTTATGTGTTTATAAGTTAAAACTAATACTTCAGCATATAGATGGATCAGTTGCCAATGTAGCTGTTCCAGACTAAAAAAGCAGGTAGCCTTATTGCATGGTGTTGAGGTTTGAGCATAGGACTAGGACTGAAGATCAAGGGTTCAGTTCACTGCTCATCCATGAGATCCAGTGGGTGAGCTTGTGCAAATCACACCCTCTCAGCCTCAGGGAAGGGCAATGGTAAACCTCTGAACAATTTTTGTCAAGAAAACCTCATGATAGGCCTTAGGGTTGCCAATAAGTCAGAAAGGACTTGGAGGCACACAACAACAACAGCAAAAACAACAACTCCTTATTTCACCTTAAAACAGGCTAGCACCATTGTCCCCAGGCTAAAAGTTTCACATGGTAAGCCCTTGTTAACATTTGTGTTGTATAATTAAATCCAAGGGAGGACATTTGTAGATGGAACTCTTTCTGTCAGTGGAATTGGAGAAGTTGTCTCCCTTTTCCAATGCAGCTCACCCTATAAACCCCAAAATCTGTTCCATTTGGCTGGGAAATCAAGTTTTCAGGTGTCACCAAACGCACCAGCAAGAAGGAAAAGGGAAGAAGATTTTGTCACACCTGTGTTGTAGCACCAGCATAATGTGGGAATCAGACTGTAGTTTGTACTAATTGCACTTTTCTAAACAATGTTCAGAGGCAGTGGACAAGTGCAGGGACAGCATAATATCCCAAAATCAAAGCTGTTATCCACAGTGCTGTAACAGGGATCAGTGCTAAAGCAGGCTCAAGCGCAGCTTCTGTACCATGTTCTTAGCTAAGATGTGATTTATCTTGAGAGAAACTTGGGTTTTAATCCAGGCTAACTGCAGGTAGAAAGAGCTGTTTTTAGCTGCCTGCTCCACAGTCTTTGAATTGCAGGTAAATTGCTATTGCAAGTATAGAAAGCAGCTTATGATGGGACCATGCAAGCACCCCTCTACTCTATCAGTCAATGTAAGAAGGTGTTTGGTTCTTCTTACTTACCAATAACTATCTGAAGAAGAAGTGGTATGTCTGCAAACGAACAGATCTTGTGCTATTAGGTTATTTAGGAAAGGCCATTGAGGTAGAGACAAGGTATGCACTGTTGATTCTTGCTACTGTAAAAGTATTCTTTTATGCCCTCTAGGAATAGAAAATGAACGCCTGTAAAGCTCTTTCATTGCCCTTTCTTTAACTACCCCAAGTATTCTGCAGAAGTGGAGTTGAAACACCCTTGAAAAGAATGTATGAGCTGGGTTGGCAAATGTAGTGTAGCTGATTTGCATAATTGGCATTGCCAGGATTTGAGGATCTGGGACTTGTCAACTGAAGAGGCAGTAATAATGTGTGGTTTACAGCCCACATCTGACTGAGCATTTCTACTTTTCACAGATTCTAGACCATTTCCCATACAAAATAGGAGGAAACCAGATGGTGAGGGATGTTGCAGGATAAAGAAGATTTGAATATATTAATACTGATGCTGGTTATGGGCCTATTTGCCTAAAATGGTGTCTTAAACAAAAATATGAAATATCCCTCAAATCCGCATGATATCCACATGTTAACTTTCATAGGTTAAAATATAAATGGACCTGTGATAAGTGGTATAAATCTACGTTCTGTTTCATGTGTTCTTTTTAGGAGATTTTACATTTATGTATTTATTTGGAAGACATGGTTCTGCACACTTGTAAAGCTCGATTACTTAACCTTTGAATCTTTTTTGTGGCATGTATTTGTGTAGATTTGGCTAAGCATAGTTGTAGATTTTGAAACATTTCTTACAATCCAGAATTTTTCTGTGGATTGTGATCCATGTCACAGTTGTTGCGTGCCCTAGCACTGCCAAAACAGAAACGATAAGATGATCTAGTTCATATAAAACTGGTTCATATACAACTGTGGCTGCTTTTAATTTAACTTGTATTTGTAAATCTGCTCTTCCTTTGCTTTCATTTGCGGACCAAATGCCCCAAAGAAAATAAATAAATAAAATCCACTCTTGTTTCTGGTTTATTTGCAAACCGGGTCAGACGCCTTTGATTAGGTCTCAGCTGGAGCATAATTTGAATCTTGACAGATTGAACCTAAGCAGCAGGCTTTCTCCAGCACAGCAGAAGAGGGATGGGGGTTGGGAATAAAAGCTAATTCCAGCTCTCCAGCAGAACAACAGTGCTGAATAAATGTGCAACTGTTAATGAATAGCTATTTCAAATATTTATAGAAGGCTGAAGAAAAAGAGATTGGCATCCCAGGCAGCTGGAAACTATTAAAAATAAACATGAAAAATAATATTGAAGTGCTAATACATCTGTCAAACATCACATGAACTGAGAAGAAAAAATGGCACTGGAGAAAAGAGACTAGACCTGGTACTCTTTGGTGTGTTACAGATAAGATTATTTCTGTCTTTTGCTTCTCTTTCCTCAGTGCAAGCACAAGAGTCAGTGGGAACAGGAACAGACAGTATAATCTTCTCATGGTTCATAGCTTCAGTGTTTTGGGCTTCCCTCGCTCTTAATTTAATTCAAACTAGACTGTAATACGCTAATCTGTTTTCATTGGATTCATTATTGGAGGGAGTGGGAACTCATATTCTAAAATATTTGTGACAAAATGGGAAAATATATTTAGAAAAGAGGAAACTAATACTGCTTTATTATTGTTCTTCAGGGACAAAGCACTAAAATAGTACAACCAAACTGTGGAGTTTTACCATAATAAATTCTAGCTTTATGATTCCAGGAAAGAATATGTCTATACAAAGTCTATACTTTGACATTCTCATCATAGTAGTTCCCACAGCCTTTTAGAGACTGAGTTACAACTTGTTGGGGTATGATTTTGCTTGAAGGGGAATTGGCAGTCACAAAAGTGGATGTGACTGACGAGTTACTGTCTCCATCTACTCTGGAGAATGAATGCAGTCTGACACTGTTTTAAATGTCAGGGCTCAATTCTATGGAATTCTGGGACTTGTAGCTTTGTGAGCTATTTAGCCATCTCTGTCAGAGAGCATTGATGTCACAACAAACTAAAAATCCCAGGATTATAAAGCCATGACAATTAAAGCAGTGTCAAACTGCATTCATTCTGCAGTGTGGAAGCAGCCACTGTTGGCTTTTATGTGACTCCCATTTTTTAAAAACATGACCAAGTACACTGTGTGAATGGTCTCTTTGTGTACTTCTAGGTTACAAATACATTGTGGGGAGCAATTTGTATGGAATTATCTGCCTAAATTATAGAATTGAAACTATGTTATCTGTAGGAACTGTAATCAAAACAATGTAAGTAATGGAAATATAATTTTAAAATATCTCTCTAAATATACAATATGAAATAAAGCAAAATAATAATAAAAAGCTGCATGGGCCACAGTGACTAATCTGATAATGTCCAAAATGCAGCATATGTTCCAGTAAGCAGTTCCCTGAAATTTTATGTACAATATATCCCCCAAACTCCCCAATTTCTAGAATAATCTAGGAATTTATGACCACTGTCTCAAAAATAGGTACTCTGTATACCACAAATGCCTAGGATACCTCATAGATACCCAGACAACTGAACATTGGCACTTACACAGACACATAGTCCATGCCATTCTGATCACTATAAAATCTCAAATTAAGCATCTTTACACATAGGAGTCAAGACTTGGGGTGTGAAATTTATCCCTAATAGAGGCCAATGTAATCCAAATTACAGGTGGGGAGGGATCCTTTGCCTCTTTGATTTTGGACTGACAAGTAGAAATCTTGGTCTATTATTGTATAATGCAAGTTCCATTTAATGTTAGTCTGTTATACAGATTAGAACAATGCTACTGAAAGTGGTGATCCCTGAAACAGTGCCAGACTGTGAGGCACTGGCTGCCAGGCTGTGGAGCTTCAAAGAAAGAAAGAAAAGTTGTAAGCAGTTGGCACAAGTATGTTTCTGGTTCTGACACATAAGAAAAACAAATTACTAATCCCTCACATCAAAAGCCCGAGAAGCATGAGACTAGACTACACTAGAAATCAAGATATTGGGCTGTCTCATTTGTTGACCTGGTCTGATAAACCTGGTATCTCTCCTCTGATCTTTGGTAAATGGAATTCCCACTGCTTAATTAAGAGTAATATTTGCAAAAATAGTTTGATAGTGGATACATCCCATCTTGGCATTTGAATTTGAATTTATGCAAAGTGTTTAGTCTATACATTTAAGTGTATGGAGAAGGTTGGTAGTATTTTTCTAAATAGTTGTGATGCTACAGCTAATACAGATTGCTCTTGATTTCTAATAGATGAAACTAGTGAGCCCTTCCCATAGGGCCAGCTTCATTACTGGCAGGTTTATGTCACAGATCTTAAATATCAATAATTTAATGCTAGCATTTAAAAAAAATAGAACTTGCTTTGGATTTTAAGGTTTGATTTGAATGTTTGGCTTCTAGCACCAAAATAATTTGAGATTGTACCTTGCTGTTATTGTGGTGGCAACCATAGAGATAGAGAGGTTTGGAAATTACATCAGTTGTAATTCTTATTCCTTGACATTTATGATGCATGCTATTATGATGACTTGTGATGAAGAGAAAGTGTCCCTTTATTAGTGGTAGTGTTTGTCATGTTAAAGGTTTGTTGAAGAGATAATGTCAAAAAAAGGTTCACAATTATGAGATGTATATATATGTGTGTGTGTGCGCGCAAGCAGATGCATGTGCGCATCCTCCCTTCCACACACACATATGATTTCATGATAGCAGGTTCAGGGACAACAAAAACATTTTAAAAGAAGGCTCTGTCTCTCAACTGGTGGTAAACTAACTGGTTTTGATATACAGTGGCATGCTTGCATATTTATAACTGTTGGGGCCCTACTGTTGAAGTACAATCACAAAGCACTTGAGTCATGCATAGCTTAATGCCTGCTTACTCTTTTTTATGATAAGGGACTGGGTTACTGTTGCACGCTATCAGAATTCTTTTTATTTCCTAGATTCCTACATTGAAGCAAACAAGGAAAAAAGACTGAAGGTTTTTTTGTTTGTTTGTTTGTACATTTGTTTCCCCAAGAGCTCTCCTGACAGAGAACATTTTTGTTGCAACCTTGAATTTTCTTCCTTTTGTTGGGTTTTGGATACAACCTTACATACATTGCAGTCTCCCCCTGAATTTCTTTTAATCTACATATTGGGTTTAGTTGTAGTCCCATCCAAATAGTTTATTTTATGCCTCCAGCTGCTTCCAAGCAGTCATTGTGCTGAATAAGCACTTATTTCAGTATGTCCTTGATAAAATTAATGAAAGCATCTGCAGACGTGGTGGCAGCAGCTGCAGTGCCTTCTGGAAGCCAACTTCTGCTTAACATTGTAATAAAAGGAATACTTTTGTGCTGGAAGTGAATGTTGACTTACTTCGAGCAAAAAGCGGGGGGTTGGGGCGAGGTTTGCACCTGCCACTGCTAGTCTGGCAGTGTGGTTGCTTGATTATATACTCTTGTTAGTACCATTGTCATTGGCAAAATGAGATGATGTCATCTTTATCAAGGCCACTTGGCACCTTGTAGGGCAACAAATAATGTCCCTGCTGTTGTTCACACACACCCTCCAGCATGTTCTTCGTTTCAGAAGCAAGGAGTATGTCACGTTGCCACAATTAAAAGTGGTAGAATTGTAGAGGTGCACGAAAATGAAAGGAATGGATACTTGAAATCAGTGTGCATAATAATGAAGCATAAGTGCATGTTTAGGGTCATTATCCTGTTACCAGGTGGGACCCTTGAGCTTTGTCGTGTATAGAAACTGCTCGAGTTGAACATATGATGTGAAAGGTACAGCAACACCATCTGCTATTTTCTCATTAATTCTTCTGTCCTGTAAATATCATCTAAATTGTCTCTGAATAACACTTCCTTGCTTAATCCTAATAGAGGTTGTAGGGGCAGTTAGAGTTGCCAGATGTAGAACCAAGAGGGCACCTCTATCTTTTTACAGAAAGGAGAATCTCATTCGATATATCTTTCCCCATCATAGTACCGCACCAATCAAAAGGTTGCATCTGTTGGTGTTTTCTCTCTATGCAAGTTTAAAAGGCATAGATCCTGTCTGACTGTCTGCATGCTTCAGCTCTAGTAAACACTGTCCAAGAGATATGTTGCCCAAATCACCTTTGCAGCAACTGCTCTTGTCAAATATTTCTGCTGTTTCAGCAGCAATAGTTATACCTATTCCACACAGCTGGAGCCGTGACATATTCAAAACCTCAGCTTTGTGATTGGACCCACAATATTTGCAACACATTTTTTAAATCTAAAGATGGAAGGTCCTCACAAATGACAATTTTTTAAAAAAATATTGCTCATGAAAAAGCAGACCCTTCCTTTATGTCACGTATGTATAGTCAATGGCTAAACCAAGCACTGGACTGAAAAAGAATTTTCATTCAATAGGTTCTTACTTGTTTTGATTCACCTGTTACATTTGGAGATAAATGACATACTGTAGCTGTCATAAATGTATTCAGAATTTTCCAAATCAACAACCATGAAACAGGATTTGAGAAGATGTGGTTTAAATATCCTGTATTCACGGTAATGCTCTGAACCAACACCACCTTTATGAAGAGAGTAGCATGTTCTGTGCATGTACAGCCCAGTAACACTGCAACAATATGTAGCAATGAAATCCTAAAAGTAAGCTTAAGTAAAAACATTGTTTTTAAAAAACCCAATTGGTGACATGAATTCCATTAGTGCTTTATGCTGTTGTTACATCAGTTTAACCCTTCACATGTATGTTTAAGAAACAACCAAACTCCCATTTTGAAATGCCTTCATTATTCTCTGGTAACTGGGGATGACCAGATTCATGTGCAGGTGTATTATAGAACAGACTGTAGAGTAGTCTTACACAGCTTAAAAACCACTAAGACAAGCAGAGCACAGTTGAGGCATGGTGCACACTGCCGTGTACCTGCTAAATGTTATTTTTGCAGTTCCAGAGTGGGAACAAAAGCAGATGTACAGAGCTATCAGCTGGATTTGATTTTGGACATACCAAATTGTGCAGGCCTACCTGAGAGCTCACATAATAATCTAAGCTGGTAGAATTCAAAGACATAGCCATGTTAATTTGAAAAATCAGTATGCACAAGAACATTGTAGGTGCTACCAGATCTAAAAGACTGACTATTAGGCTTGCCAGATTTCAGGGTGTGAGCTGAATTGCTGTGTTATCTGCATCTCCAGATCTCTTCAGATTCCAGAGTGAAAAGCATTAGAGGAAGCAAAAGTTTGTGTTTGTATGATAGCTGTGCACCAAATGTCCAGGAGTGGAGGGAGGAGACTGTGGAGAGAGCCAGTGAGTACATGAACTTGGGCCCATTTTGATCAAGATGGGGAGTGTAGTGCCAGCATCACAATTTTTGAGGCCTTTTGCCAAAACAATGGCAGAAGTGTAGAAGAGTCTGGAAAATTCCAGAAGGGTCTGGAAAAACTCACCTGCAGTTTAGAGGAAAGGCCACATGGATGTAAGACTGAGGAAAATGGTAGCAGCTACTGCTGCTGCTGGGCATGTTTTGATACACGCAGAGCCAATGAAAAATAATGTTCCCTTCCTTGACTCATTTGATAGTCCTGAGAAATCTGTACTTAGGACAAGAGGCTACTGTTAGAACAGCATATGAAGAAACAGAATGGTTCCCAACTGGCAAAGGGGTCAGGCAAGGCTGCATACTATCACCCTATTTATTCAACTTATACATAGAAAATACCATATGAAGAGTGGGTTTATCCTTAGAAGATGAAGGAATGAAGTTCAATTCATTTGAGATATGGTGCTGGAGAAGAGTACTGAGGATACTGTAGACAGCCAGAAAGACAAGCAAATGGGTTCTTGGACAGATCAGGCCTGAACTTTCTCTGGAAGCCAGGATGGTTACATTGAGGCTCTTGTAACTTGGCTACATTATGAGAAGGCATGGCTCATGAGAAAAGGCAATAATTCTAGGAAAAATAGAAGGTAGTAGTAGGCGAGTAAGAGGAGATGGATAGATTCAATGAGGGAAGTCAGAGGCCCGAATTTACAGGGACTAAGCAGAGCAGTGGAGGATGGGGGGTCTTGGAGATGTCTCATCTACAGGGCCACATGAGTCGGGGTCTACTCAAGGACAGTTAATAACAACAAATGGGCCTGCTTCTGGGCAGTTAACTGAGAAAATGCCCAGGGTTGGAATCTTGGTAAATGGAACAAGAAACACTGTAAAATATGGCTAATGGCTAACATGGAAATCCAGAGACAGGGGTTTATTAAATTGCTAACATGGCAATCCAGAGTCAGGAGTTTGTTATTCTCTCACATCTCGTGACATCACAAGGGCCAACTTGGTGGCTTCAGCTTTTGGCCCTGAAATCTTAGTGAGTGGGTTGTTGTTGGCCTGGCAATGCTACTGCTTGTGTCTCTTGCTCTTTTTATTCTATGTATGTTAAGAGAATCTGCAGTCACTCATCAGCTCATGTGAAGGCCATTTAGCTCATCTCTCTGACCTTGGACACTAAAATGACCTGCAGTTCTGGCAGCAACAGAAGATGTGTTGCCCCCAAACAATGAAATTTACATTATTTAATGTAAACTGTACTGGAGGTATCCCTCTAGAATGAAGGGAGGAGATTGAAATAATATTTTTAAACTATTGGTATTCTGTCATTTGAAAAAATTAACATCAATATTAAGTTGGTGGTCATATTATAGTTGTTTGTGTGTTACAAGGCAATGTATTTGTGCATGATGCAGTGCTTCTTTGCTTCTCCTTATTTCTCATTTCCCTACAGAACGTAACTTAGAATGAATTGCCTTCTAAGTAACTATGTCATTTTTCATGCACATGGAGATAAACAATCATATTTAATTAAACTGTTGAAGCAGAAAGCTTTTCAAAAAGTAGACAAAATAAAAAGACATACAATTAGAATGGATTTAGTTCACCTGCCCTACATTTGGTAGCAATGCTGTAGGTTAAACTCACAAAAAGCCCTCCCTTGTTTATTTACCCACTTACTTTTAATTACTAGATACCTTTACAAACCTAATGTTTAGAGCTTTATCAGATAACTTCATCACAAGCAGATCTGTAAACACAAGAAAATGATGTTTAGTGCTTTGTCATGCATCACGTAAGAAACAAAAAACAAAATGTGTATGTAAGTGGAGACATATTGGGACAACTGTTGATACTGGATACATGTATCCTTTGAATTTGTTGATTGTGTCTTCCTTGCATGGCAGAGGGTTGGACTGGATGACCCTTATGGTCTCTTCTATCACCATGATTCTATGCATTTCCAGCTGTTTTGTCCACAGTCACAGCTTCAGCCACTAAAATACTCACTGACAAGGCAAACAAGGCTCCTCTTGCTTTTTTTATCTTGCAGCACAAGACACAAATGACTTCATCTCTCCACCATGATTCTTTCAGACACTTGTGCCTAGCATAGACCACTACATTCCAGTAGCATATATCTCATCTCAATTCCTGCAGTTGCCTACAGCCTGCTGAACCTCCTAAAATCCCTTTCTTAGTAATCCAACTAGTATTATCCAACCACCTTGAATTCATAGCCTTAGGCATTCAGAGTACTTCTGAGATGAATGGGTAAAGATGCAATATGAATAGCCTCAACATACCAGCTGATAATTTAAGTCACACTTCTTCCTGGAAACCTCATGCCACATCAGAGTTGTAAGACATATGAAAATGAAGTGTTGAATGTGGAATCATAGAGTTGGAAGAGACCACAATAAATAATAATAATAAAATTTATTTCTATACCATTTTTCCGCAGTGATCAAAGGACCATCCAGTCCAATCCCCTGCCATGCAGGAACTCAAAATCAAAGCATCCCTGACAGATGGCCATCCAGCCTCTCCAAAGGAGTTATCCCACCCAAGTCATGTTTTGTTGTAGTGTCTACACTGATAGAGATGTATGGTGTCAGCCATGCTTCCTCCGGAATCCTAGAGGTCATGACAGGGGAAAAATGTAGTTGTTGATTTGATCTGTAGGTGTAACATTTTCAGGCAGGGTTGTCTTAAGACCCAAAAATTTTTTTCAAGGTTTCTTCCAGTCCAGTGTAAAATGGTTGAGGAAAGGCTTGTGTCAACGTTTTACTTGCAAGGTTGTAAAGAGTATCTCCAAATTTCAACACATCTTCCACATACAGCAGGGGTTCCCAACCTTTTTGTCCCTCAGAGCCCTTTTTAGAATCAATTTCTGTGATAGAACCCCTAAGAGGCTTACCCTGTGTTTTACAAGTTGATAGTATTTGGGAGTAGTGTTAGTTTTTGTTTCTTATTCTTTCATTTCATTCAATTTTTATTTCTTTCATTTTCCTGGAGCAGCCCCAGAGCACCTGGAAAATGCACGTTGAGCCCTAAGGGCTCCTTGGAGCACACATTGGGAACCTCTGACATACAGGAATAGTTTCAGTGGAAGCTGCAGTGAGATTGTTGTAAGGTGTGATGGTTAAAGACAGTAGAGTCACATGGGTTTTTTTTGTTTTAATTAGATGGAAGAAAGTAAATTTGAAATAGGTAGATGCAAGCAAATAGGTTAGGGAGGCAGGAGACAGTTGTTTATATAAGTAATAGCGTCATATAAGAAAGTGCTTATCTGAAACCGTATGCTTCTGTACACTGGGTAACCTGAAGCCTTTTATTTTCTTTCTTGTTAATGATAAAATTACTGTTTCTCTGCCATACCAAGCACATACTACTTTGTAGGCTATGCTAGCAGTAAAGATTTTCAGCCGCAATTCTGTCTGTGATGGCAGTAATATAATTGGAATTTGCAAAACATGTACGAGGAACCCAACTCATAGCTCTACATGATAGAAAATGTTTCCAGGTATGCTGAGGTTAATACTGAGGTTTGTACCAGAGTATCACATATCTCAGGGGGAAAGAGAATCCCAGTGAAACAGAGGTATGTTAGTGGTGTAAGAAGGGAAAGTAAAATTTAAAAAAGAGTAAAAAAAAAACCCATCCTCCTTCCCCATGTCTTTCATGCCTCTCCATTTCTGCTGATAGAATCAGGTCTTTGAGTGGAGTTCATGGGATGATAGCATTATGAAAAGAGCTCCTGTGTTCACCCCATTTCCTTAAAGGCTACCTGCTCTACGTATAACCTACACAATCATAAGTAACTGTACAGTGCATGTGGCAAAGATGGGCAGGGCTTCATTTGATGCTGACACATGAAACAACATGAGAACCTGTTTAACACTATTTCATTTTTGGAATCTCCTAGGATATGAATGTAAGGAATTATAGTCTTTATTGCTAATCCACATCATCTCACTTTTATCAAACCAAGGATTAGCAAAATTTGCCACATGTGAACTATCGATACCTCTTTTCTTCTGTTGTTTCCTGAAACTTTTAACTGATATTAACAGATTTTGGTGTGTGTTCGTTATAATGGCTATATATTACCTGCAGGATCAAAGGCAGTATACCTCCGAATACCTGTTGCTTGGTGTTTCATGGTGTTTCTTAAATTCAATCTGTGCAATGTCGGTGCATTAACTGATAAGGTGGACAACAGTTTCTTCTCTTTCTTCACAAAGATACCATTTACTATCTGTAGGTATTGTTTCAATATTTGTCTTGATGTAATTACTTGCAGTACCTGTTCTTGAGCCATAAAATATAATTGTGTGCAATACCTGTTCTTGAGCCACACATTCAGTATCCCATTCTATAACCATTTCCAGATGATTTCCTTTTATGATTTTTATGAGAGGACTACTCAGTGGTTTGTTTTGCCAGGCTTCAAAATGATTTTTCATTATTATTTTTAATATGTATATTTTGTTTTTTCCAGTATTTAATATATTCCCTTTCTATACATTTATCACCATCTTTTTTGTTTCTTTGATGTGTTCACTTAAGGATCTTTTCTTCAACTGTTTGCATCACCAGACGATACTCATAGCTATTAATATTGTATTATAGAGATAGTTAAGTAATATCACTTTACTGATGTAAAGCGTAGTCTGCTGTCATAATTTTCTGGCTTTTTCTATCTATTGACTCTTATTTTGCTTGAGTCCAATCTTGAATACTGGTATGGCCCAGGGGTTTATGGCCTGAATTATGTTTCTACAGTTAAGTTGATATTATTTGATATTTATAAATACAACTTATTATTGATAATATTTTGAACACTGCTTATAAAAGCATTTTGCTCCCCATACAAAAATAAAAACATAATGTAAAAGGTTGGGGGTGAGGTGGTGTTTTTCCAAAATTTCTAGTATTTCCAGGGTCGGGATATCATTTTGTTTTGTTGTGTTCTTCGCCTTCAAATTTCTAATACCAAAGAACAGCTCCCAAGTATGAAAATGGCATTGATTTCCTCTTCTAGGGGGGAAAAGCCATCTTGAGTTTTATAACCATAAGAAGCTTGAGCAGTTTCTGAATAAGCTTGCAGTTAGAAGGCTTTAGTTTTCATTGGTGAAAGGTTAAGATGTGCTTGCCAAATCAGTGGGAGGCAAGATGTGTGGGAGAAGGAAAGAGAATGAGCAGTGTGTCAAGAAAACAGCACATACTGAATTGCCTTAGCCCTTGAACAGTAGATGAACTGGTATTAAATATTTTATTTTGGGATTCGGTAATGAACTGTTGGCAACTCTGCAAGAAATGGGAAAGTGTTCGCCTGTTTTGCTTAGTCTCCTACTTGCATCATAGTTGTTCACAAGGTTTGATAATCTGAAAAAAAAGACATCTTATTTCTAGGGGTAAAAGAATTGGAATTCACAATTACTGTATAGGTGATGGGTATTCTTTTAATAAAGAACTATGAGTTTGGCATGGGGAAAAGGTATATATGTGTGTTGGGGTGACGATGGGTTCTTGGAGACATTTCCTTTTCAAGACTTTCTTGATTTATTCCAGATGTTTCCTTGATGGTTTCATCTGCAGCAACACTCCCTCAGTCCATATTTATCAGTGTTTTTGGTAACAATTGCTATTATTCGGTAATGTATTTTACTGTTCACATGTTATAGCTTTAAACAAATCCTTTTTTTTAAGGCCCACCGACATTTCCAGAAAAGTTAGCATTCTTCAATACCGGTAGTTTTAAGCATGTTTCCCTGTGCGGTTTGTAATGGAGCTCCAGGACTTACTGATAGAATTACTTAAAAGCTTGGGGGATGGGAAATTTCCAACCTCAAGAGGGCAGCAATGTAATGTAGAAATTGTTCCACTTACCATCGGCTAACACTAAGAGCATGTCTGAGTATTTAAGATGCAAAAAATGAGCTTGCTAATGTTTGCTGTAGGCACCTCAATAATAATTAAATATATATTAAATATTAAATGTTGTTGTTGTTGTTTATAATTTGTTTTGGGTTGAGTATATTGCTTTATTGTTTTGTAAATTGCCTTGGAGATTATGTGCAGAAATCTGTATGTGTATATATGTTTGAAATAAATAAATGCAATTTCACCTGTCATGATTGAAATTCTTTCTTTGCCACTTCTTAAATTTCAATTCTCTAGTTAACAACTTAATTTTGCTTTTGCATAGATGATCATTATCTTTTTGCATAGTTCAAGAACTCAGCATCATAGGTCCCCCATTTTTCTTTATTGTGTACAGCTTCCTAGTAATGTAATTCAGAGTGGAACTTGTGTAACATGCTTTGGATTGGTACCAACATGGTGTAAGGTTTCAGAATGTTAAGCTTAAGGACATGTGTTTTCAAATCTGTACTCGTTCATTAAACTCACAATATTCAGAGTTATTATCAATCTTAGGAGGTATTTTTCAGCTTAACAGCGCAATTAACATATTTCAAGTAAATACATAAATAAATTTAACTAATACTGAGTTTTAGACCCTTACCAAGTTAATAAAATTAATGATGGCATTAATTCATCAGCATTTTAAAAAATTGTATCAGTAGTGTACTGTCATCTCCAACCCTACATTTAATTCTTTCGTCTTTTCCTATTCCTAAATTATTTTTGGGTACATACAAATTGATAGGAATGAATAAGAGGCTGAGTTCTATGTTCTGTGGTATTTGTCATTTGCCATCAGTTCAAAGACCCCCAGGAGCCTTGGTCATCAGCTGTCCTGTTCACATTTTGCAAACTTAGAGCCATGGCTTTCTTCATTGGGTCAATCCACCACTAATGTAATCTCCATCTTTTCCTGTTGCCTTCCACTTTACCAAGCATTATCATCTTTTTCAGTGAGTGACATTGTCTCATGGTATGTCCAAAGTTGGACAACTTCAGCTTAGTCATCTTTCCTTCTAAGGAGAGTTCAGGCTTGATTTGCTTTAAACCCATTCATTTGTCTTTTTAGGAGTCCATGGTGTCTGTAGAACCCTTCCCAGCACTAAATTTCTAATGAGTTGAATTTCTTCCTGTTAGCTTTCTTCACTATCCAGCATTCACACCCATCCATAGAAACTGGAAATGTATGAGATGCTTCTGACTTTGGTATTTAAAGATAGGTCTTTACGGTTGATGATCTCATCTAGTTTCTTCCTGGTTGCTTTTCCAGGTTGATTTTTGACTACAGTATCTGTTTTGATAAATGATTAAGCCAGGCTGTAGAAGGTCCTTAAATCTTTCAACATCTTTGTTTCCCATTTTAAAGTGATGCAAATCATTACTTTGTTTTTGATTATTATTTTTGTCTTCTTTGATCATTATTTTGGTCTTCTTAATATTCAGCTGTAACCCGGCTTTTGCATTTTTTTTTTTTTTTACCTCTCATCAGTAGTCATTCCAAGTCTTTACTATAGTATGGTGCCATCTCCATATCTGAAATTGTTGATTTCCTTCTGCCAGTTTTCAAGCTTGCTTCTTTTAAGTCTAATCCTGCTTTCCATATGATACATTTTACACATAAACTATACAGTGGCCTTTTCTGAACCCCTTGCCAATAGACACCATTTCATTTCTCCATACTGTGTCCTAACAGTGGCCTCTTGTCCTGAGTGTACACATCGGGTCATGTGTTGTGGCACACCCGTTTCTTCTAGAGTGAATGAGAATTTATTTGAATATTAGTCGTACTTAAAGTAGACTCAGGTCCAAAACAGACTGGCCAAATAAAGCTGCTTCCAGCTGCTTTGAGGGTGTGGCATGTGGGGGTAGGCCGTCTGGTTGCCGTGATCCCAGAGTGAGAAGGACCGTAGTGGCCTATGGCTGCTGCTTTTGACCCATCTTCTTTGTTCCCCATTAATATGAATGGAACACTGAACCTAATGTTGAATCCCATATGTCTGTTCCAGAATGTGGTCTGAACCCAGTTGATCTAAATCCAGTTGTTGGTCTCAGCTTGTACAGACACACTAAATCAATGTGAACCTGATAAATCAACATTTGTGCATGTTCCATGAACTCTGTGAGTCTGCCTTAATGGAGATGAAAAATTGATATAGACTTATATGTGCCATTTCCATCTCACTGAAAAAATAGTGCTGTTGTTTTGTTTCCTTAGTAGTGTGCTGTCAGAAGTTGAACTGTTATTTAACATCGTGTTAATATTTTAATTAAAAATTCTGAATGTGTTTATTTTTCTTCTGCGGCAGTTTTGTGTATCAGCTCCTCTACTTTTAATGGTGAATAGTTTATCACAGTTGACAGTTTCAAGAGCTCATATGTAGCCATCCTGTTTTATTTTAGTTCTAGTTAATTGACCTTAGTAACAAACATGAGCCTACAGCATTCAGTCTGCAGAGAATGCTTCCCCTGTGATTTTATCGTCTGCACATTTAAAAACTAAAATAATAGATAGTAAATGTTTTTTTACTTTCTCAAGGCACTGTGAGAGAGACCTTGAAGACCTCCTGCCAGTATGTGCAGACAGTACTGAACTAGATGGACCAATGGTCTAACACTCTGGTGAAGAAAAGCCTTTTAATTTTTTCCATTATAAATGTTAACTAAGAATGAGATGAAATTCATTTGGTTTGCATTTGAATGTACTTCCAGATCCAGTATGTGAACCAGAAGGCAATTATCCTTCAGTCATCAAGCTTCCCTGAATTTTGTGAAACAGATCTCTGATGAAAAACAATGCAGGTGTTTTTTGTTTTTTTTAAAAAAAAGCATTCTTAAACTTATACAAAAATGTTATTCAATGAACTTGTGCTTGAAAAATGCAAACACTTTGGAAAGAAAAATGGAGTCATCAGTCACTAGAGCGTTCACTAGAGTGTTCAGTTAAAAAAAATCACAGGTTTACCTTTTTCCACTGGAGTTGTAAGAGCAAGAAGGCAATGGCTTCTAACAAATCTGTTGTGTTTCTGACAAAACAGATTGGCTGTATTTTGAGAAACAAGTTTTACTGAACAGCCCAGCTCTTCTAATCAGATTAGCTAAACAAGGCAAAGATCAAGCTAAAGATATGTGGGTGTGGCTATCTTGGCTTCCTATTGAACATCTGTTGTAGTGACAGGTATACAAAGATAATTTCTAATGCGTTACCTGGGTAGAATTCAGGGCAGCAGGTGAAAAGTGTTTGAATCCTTTGTCCTGCACCTGCTGCACTTCAGGTAAGTAGAAACATCTGTTGCCCACAGAATAACATTGGAAGATTAAGCAGGGACTGAGCTAACCATCTCTTTATATACCTTCTGGGTCCATAACTGTTCGGAGCCACAGAACACAAAACCAGTTCCCATTAAACCTTTTTTTGGAGAACAGGGTGTGTGGGGAATAGAAACTTGAAACTTTAGCAAAAGCAAAATATTAAGAGGATCTTTCATGCAGATAATAGGATACAATTTAAAAGCTTATACTGTACTTCTAATTTTGAAAACATAGTTTTTGTTTTATAAAGGAGATTGAATTGTATCTAATTTTTTGTAAACCTGTTCTAGATGTGGTTAAATGTGGCCTTAGATTGCCCATTTGCAGCCATTAAAGGGCCCTAGGATAGAGTTTCTCAGGCTGATACAGAGGACTGCATGTATTTTCTTTTCAGTGTGTCAAGGAGTGGCACCATACTTGTGCTCATTTGCAATAACTATTTGTCTGTTTCCTGGAAACTTGCTGCAAACTGGGAACCAATGGCACAGGGACCAGACCTAATCGACAGACCGCTGTTAAATGACACTACCCTAGGAGAACCCCAAAGCCTTCTGACCCAGACACCTTAATTTTTTTTTTTAAATTAGCCAAAATATATTGTCCAAAGCAGCACAAAAAAAGTGTTGGTTTGGAACTCTTGTCCCCAAACTAAAGAAAACTTACCATTTGGGGGCTGAAATGCCAAACAGGAAGTGATGCTATATCAATCTGAGTTATGCCCTACATAAAGGTAGGGGATGATATACAGCACTGGATTTTATTTTGAAATATATAAAAGCTGCATTTTGAAACTTTCAAAGAGACTAAATAACAGGAAAATATTTGTGATTTTTTAATGTATTTATGATTATATTCGTGTTGAGTCTGTGAGATATAGTAGTTATGTAGTATAGGCGGTATCTATGTATAAAATAAAAACTTATGCGGAGCTTGGTTCCCTGCCTTTTTTCTTCCTTCAGCACATTGCTGTTCTGGACTCGACAAATTCAAACTCTCTCATCCTTTGCAATCTACATTTCCACATGAGTGATATATAAGGTTTAGAATGACTCAATTTCTTGTAGTAGTCATTCACATAGTGGTAGTACTGGCATCAGAGGGATTGGTGGGCTAGAGCAAAGAGTTGTGAGAAGAGAAGCGCTATCTTGCGCTGTCTAATCCAAGCTATGGACTTCTGTGAGTATTTATTTATTTATATCCCACTCTTTTCCAGGACTGGGACTCAGAGCGGCTACTACTACAGAGTACTAGGTTTGTTGGAGTGTTTGGGTGCTGTCTGATGGTTATGTATGGTAGGGCATAGTTGCCCACCAGTGCCAGCAACACTGGGTTAGATGAGCAAGACTTTGGCTCTTTAGAAACAATCCTGCAATCTGAACCATTGTTGTTATTTGTGTTTGAGTTTTGTTAGTAGAAGGTTAACATGAGATGGGTCTGGACTTTTAGGTCCCACTTCAAAAATGTATAATTAGAGAGAAATAGCTTCCAGAGGAATAAGATGTTGTGCTGGAATTAGTGTTCCTCTTTTGCCTGAAGCTGGGCCCCAATCTGTTTCTTATACATCAAGGATGAGCAAAGGGAAGTCTGCAAGCATCATCCCATCCCCAGGCCTCCACTGTCTATCATTTTCTTCTTCCTGCTGAACCTCATCCTTATCCTGTATTCATCACTCAAGAACATCCCAACCAAGGAAGAGATTGGAAGCTCATTTTTATTGTATAATCTTAGAATACAGTATAATCTTATAAAGTGCTGCACATGTGTGGAATCATAGACAGCTCTCACAAGGGGACACTCCACTTCTGAGTTGGCCATTACATTATTCTCCGATGAATCTGCTCCTTTCAGTGGTGCTGAAGTAACTCAGACAATCTGACTTTAGCTACAAACTAGACATTTGCATGCTATATCCAAGCCAACCAAGTGGTTCTTATTGTACTTCATGTAGTAGTGCAACCACTGTAGTAGGCATGACAGCTTTATCAGACTTACTAGGGACAGTGGTCTCTGTATGGATGTGAGGGGCCAAGGTAGGAGTTGATTGAACTTTGAGCAATACATTCTATGACAAATCACAGTTTTCATGGCAGGATTTGTTCAGAGTAGGCTTGCTTTTGCCTTCCCCTAAGGGAAGAATGTGACTTGCCAAGGTCAGCCACTGGGTTTCCATGATTGATTGGGGATTTGAACACTGGTCTCCAGGGTCATAGTTCAACATTCAAGCCACTACACCAAAAGCCTACTGTATGTAAACCTTCGAAATAATTCAAGATGGATTAAGTGGCACAATTTTTTTTTTTTTTGTTACAGTTGACCATCCACAATTGAGGCTTTGACTTTTGCGGATTTGATTATTCATGGATTTGATAATATGTTCTCTCTAGGAATCTCTTGGTCCTCTAGTGTGACTCTGTGGTCAACTTCCACCAAAAGCCATGTTGGAGGACCTAGAGATTCCTAGAGAGTACACATCTCTAGGCATTATAGTTCCTCCAGTGCAATTCTGTGGTCAATTCCCAGCAGGTGTTAACCATAGATTTGCCCTGGAGGACCTAGAGAGTACTAGAGAGGTCTCAGGTTAAAAAAATGTGTTTTCATATTTGTGGTTTTTCTACTTTCATGGGGCTCCTGTGCTTCTAACCCCAGTGAATGTGGAGGGCCAACTGTAATTCAATGATTCGTTTTTCACTTGCACATTTATTAACAACAGCAGCAGCCCTCACTGTGATCCATTTTTGGAAGTCATTTTCATTCTCACATCATCTTTAAATTATGTAGGCTGAAATGAATTGTTTTCAAGTACTTTCTGGTGCAGTGAGCAAGTAATTCTGTGAAGTGCAGTGGCATGGTAGCTTATGGGTGTGTGCCTCCATGTCTAGCGTCTTCTTGGGTATCTAAAAGAGGTTATACTCAGCATTGTATCAACAAAAGCCAGTTCATCCAATTTGTCTTTCCCTTAAAACATCCTTTATTGCTGTCCCCACACAACTCTTTTCAGAGTGAGATGCTCTCAGACAGAACCAAGGAATCTTGGCCACAACATTCACAGTTTTAGTGATTTCTCCCCTCCTGCAGCACCCTGTAAGATAGAGTCCCTCAATCTTTTTTTCAACAGATACATGGAGCTACAGGTAAAGGGGGTGTGAAGGAAAAATTATGTTTATTGCTGTTTACCTTTCTCTTATGCAACACTGGATGTTGCCCAAATGCTTTAACTAAGCAACTGACCAAAAAGCAAAATGACAACAACAATAACTTATAATTTCAGCTTTCTCCTAAATTGGGACTAAAGGCAACTCACAATTTAAAATAACAATACAGTTAAAAACATGCAAAAGTGAACATTGAAATAGAATTAAACTAGTTACAGTGGCTGAGGGAAGCTGACTCTTTCCCTCCCAACTCCAGGGCCAAGTCAGCAACGGAGTCTTGCCTCCCTTCATCCAGCTGTGTCTCCTGTTGGAAACATGATCCTCACAAGGAAAGCCTGTAAAGAATTGGGATTTTCATCTCAACCTCTGTTTGATTTACCATTGAGGAGGAAGATAGTTCAAACAAAAATCTCAACTTTTTCCCCCCATAAGGCTGCTCCTTGTGAACCCAGTGAGTTAAATGAATGTTTGTCCTCTGTTGAGCAAAAACCACATGATTGGTCAATAGAATCTCCTTGGAGAAACCTGGAATCTTTGGTTCCCAACGAAGTCCATGCCCCCTTGACAGACCTAGCAACTGAAATTGTGCAAGCTGAAGGTTTGGTAGGACAAAATCATTACTTCTGCTCTGATAGTGAGAAATTGGTGAATGCCTGCAAACAAATAGAACACCCCCCCTTAGGATATGGGGAATCCCCTGATAAATCAAATCCAACTGTTATCCCTCTTGATATCAAACTGCACATTGTTGGCATAGAAGATCACATAATCTTATTGACAGATCTTTTTGAAAAATTTTAATCTGAACAGAGCAAAGATCTGAATTTAATTAAGATTTTTTTGTCTCAGTGTTATCCCCTGATGACTACTCTTTTATAACTTAACAGAAGAAATGATCAGATTTTCAACATTTATACATCTAATAACACATGTAAGTCAGGAGCAATCGCACAACAAATCAAAACCAAATAAAAAAAGAAGCTCCAAAGGAAAATACAGTGGACCCTTGTTATATGCTGGGGTTTGGTTCCAAGATCCCCTGTGTATAACAAAATCTGTGTATGCTCAAGTCCCATTAAATATAATGATATAGCAAAATGGTGTCCCTTATAAAAAATGAAAAATCAAAGTAAATTTATACTTTTTTGGGACATTTTCAAACCGTGTATGCTTGAATCCGTGTATAAAAAATCCGTGTATAAGAAGGGCCGACTGTAAAATCAAATTCCAGAGGTAAGCTTCAGAGTAAGTTGCACAAAATAAAAAAGCCTCTTGTCCATTTCAAGAAACAAGATAAAATATATCAGAGATGTTGTAAATGCTCAACTGAAAATCATTCTCCATCTTCTTCTTCTAACAACCATATAACTACAAGCAACATTGAGTTTCTTTCTCCCAATAATTCCCCCAGTGAGTCACTTTCTTCATCTAAGGAAATACAAGATCCATGGTAATACGTGTATGACCAGTGCTGCATACAAGGCATTAAGCAAAGTGATCTTGTTTATGAAGATATCAAACAATCTTCATCCTCCTGGAATTTGGTCCTATACGACTCAAAGTTGTTTTTTTCTAACTTCTCAAAGCGAAGAGGGTGGCTATCTCAGTTTCAACATATAGCTCACTTTGTGCACCTCATTGGGAAGGAAATAGCTCCATCTATTAATATAGATAATATCATTAATATCTATTATCTTTTTTGCAACTATCACTGTGCCTGTGCAGTTGTGACTTTCAAGACTAGTTACAGTGTTAAAACACATCACACATTAAAATATTAAAATACCGTTTAAAAAGATAAAAGTGCTTAAAAGCAGTGCAATTAAAATAGTACTGCAGCCCAGCTTGTTCTTGAAAAACTTTGTTTTAAAAGCCCATCTGAATGAAAGGACAAAGGAAGGACAACAAGGAAGAAGGCATTCTGGCCTCCCTAGGAAGAGAGTTCCAGAATCTAGGGGCAGCTACCAAGAAGGCACTCTCTCATATCCCCACCAACTCTGCTTGCATTGATGGTGGAACTGAGAGAAGGGCCTCTCCTGATGATCTCAGAGCCCAAGCTGGCTCATACAGGGAGATACAGTCTGCCAAATAGCCTGGACCGGAGCCATATAGAGCTTTATAGGTCATAAGCAGCCCTTTGAATAACTCACAGCTCTTTACACAATATTATGTCTGAAGCTTTAAATAATTTCTCAACTGTACTGTATATTTGTTTCAAATATTGCCATGTTACATGCCACAGTTTCTGATTTCTAACTTTCAACTGTGGCAAAATGTGACTGGTTTCTCTAGAGTGCTGTGGGTATGTGGATTTATGTATACATACGGTGGTTTTTCTGAGAATGAGATAAACCTGTGAAGAATTTATTTCACATGAAGTGTGAGTAAGAGTCTGATGTATAAGTTGAAAGGAATTGCATCTTGCACCCTTAGCTCACCAGTTCTTATTTACCAAAGGATGTAACTGCTTAGGTTTAAGATGAAAACCATTACAGAAAAATAAATAAATAAGGGTTTGACTTATATACAGGAACATTTTTACTTTGATCTCAAACCTCTTATAGAGACATTACTCTCTTCTTTGGTACAGGCTTTAATCTTTTCCAGGTGTTTCTACTTGAAGGCATTTCTTAGAAATACATCTCAAAAGGTAGTTGCTTTTGGACAGCAGAGCTACATAGGTTACTTGGCCTATTCTGCTTTTGTATCTTACCCATATTGCTGAATAAATAGTAACTCACTTTCAAGTTACAGAAATATTAATAGTGCTATTTAAGTTGACTGTGGAGGCAGTGTGTGACAAGGAATCCAGTAAGGGATTCTACTTAGTAAAATAGTGGTTCCATGCTGATAACATGAGTGGGGGGAAAGGCAATGCCAGATTGGATACAACAACAACAAATGTGGAGATAAATTAGATGATATGAGGAGGAGAAAACAAGAATGGCCAAATTTCAGCCATTGAACTTTTGGAGCTTTTCTTGGGGATGACCAAAGCATGTAATTCAGGATGTTTATCATGTAGCAAAAATGCAAATAACTGGGTTCCAAATTCCAGACTAGACAGTCAATTTACTCTGTTGGTGTATGACTGCATGTGTTTGTGTGTGTTTCAAGGGGTTCTTCCCTGACTCTTGTGAGCATGTTGGAAGTTAAAGTAGATTAATATCCCTAGGCCAAGGGGAGTAAATGCACTGGGGAATAACCAAAGTTTGATTGGCTTGAAGAGTTATGCTCAAAGGGACAGCCACTTGTACTGACATGAAATCTAGGGACTACAGTGGAAGGAAATGCAAAAGAAAGATAATGAAACCTGGTGGAGCAGACTAAGACATGGAGACTAGGCAAGGGAACCATTACAGAAAGAGAGGAGCTGCCAAAAAAAGCCTTTGATTCGGATATAATTGGGGGGGGGGGGACGGGACGAGGAGAGCAGGAAGGGAGTTGGGGAAGTTGAATGAGAGATTTTGACACAGGAAGAAGAAAATAACAATCAAGTGATGTAGATTGATAGTATGTCTGTTTATCAGCCTTCATCAACCTGATGTTCCAGATGTTTTGGATTACAGCATCCCCCCCCCATCAGCCCCAGTGTGGTCAGTGATCAGGAATGAAGGAGCTGTGAAGGAAGGCTGGGTAATATTTTCTCCATTATCTAAGGCTAGGCTTTCTTTCCCTCCTCTTCCATCACATCTGTGAACTGTGCCCTTTGTTTGTATGTTTGCTGGTTACCTCTTGCTCTAGGAAATAGTCTTCTCTCTCAAAGATGCTTCTGAATACTTCCCTTCAGACTTCCCCTTTCTCCGGTCATCACATGTTTCTCTCATTTTTGCTTGAAATTGATTTGGCCTTTGATGCCTTCCAAGTTGATAATCACTATAGTACCGCTGTGATGTTAAGGACATGAAGTAAAATAAAGGCCCTAAATGTGCCCTTGACTTATGCATAAGATTGACTTATAGTTGAGTATACAGTATATGGTATTCACATTTCTAACTTCTTTCCCCAAGTCTATATTTCCAGCATTTCACAAGGTTTCTTGAATACAGCACATATGAGAAATTCTGTTTTGGTTTGTTTTTTTATGTAGGGTATTTTAAGAAGCATCAGAATTCTGAAGACCTGCACAAATTTGGCTTACATGGGAATATTTGATTCAGAACCACTAATAATAGACTCCTGTTCTTATGCAGAATAGACTGGGACAAAATTAATGAACGTCCTTGAGCTGCGAACCTTGCCCTAAAGTTAAGTTATGCAAACCGAGCTATTGCTGTCCAATGTTTTAATTCTCTGACCTCCCAAAAGCAATACAGTGGACCCTTGTTATGAGCTGGGATTTGGTTCCCCCGTGGATAACAAAATCCGTGGATGCTCAAGTCCCATTAAATATAATGACATAGCAAAATGGTGTTCCTTATAAAAAATTGGAAAATCAAGGTTTGATATTTGAAATTTATACTTTTTTTGAACATTTTCATATGGATGCTTGAATCCGTGTATAAAAAATCAGTGTATAAAAAATCCATGTATAAGACTGTAGTTTTCAAGAGTAAGACCCCCTTTAGTGTTACTAATGAAATTTGATGAAGGCTTGTTTTATTAGATTGCATTGTCTCCAAGAATTTGCCATTGTCTCCAAACACCTGCCTTTATGGGACAGTTGAAGTATATTTTAGCAATATTGGTGAATCCAGGGTCCCAGGCTGAACATAGTTTTAATGCCATAAAATTCCAGTTGAAATTTACATTCAGTACAGTAGCTGAAATGTTAAGAATTATTATTATTATTTCCTTTATCTGCTGTTCCTTCTAGAATCATAGAATCATAGAATTCTGTTTGCCTTCTGATTCTTCTTGACACATAACAGGACTTTTGCTGCTTTTAATTGTTTTATCAATAGCAATATATATATATATTTTTAAAAAAATTTATTATTAAAACAGTTGTGTATTGTACATAAATAAGTTTACAATCAACTACATAATAAATAAACATCACACAAAACATCAAACAAGTAAACATAGAAAGAAAAAAAACAATAAAAAAAATCTCATTCTTATACATTCATAATAATTTGCCGGAGAAAAACCTTCTTAAATTTTATACCAACCCTCTTACCTATTAACCCTCAACTATCTATCCTACCCTAATCTTCCTTCTTAACTCTCTCACTTCCTCTTCCTCAACTCTCCTAGCTTCTTTTAACTACTTACTCTAATCTTCTTCACTTTCTTCTTCTTTCTCAACTACTAATTCCTTATCATTCCGTTTTCCTCTTACATTCCCTTCAGTCTCATCTAGGTCTACCCTTCCCATTCTCACTTACATACACACATAAACTGACTTCCTTTCACCAGTATGTGTTCTATTATTGATTAATATTGCCTTTCTTAAATCACAAAAATATATTAACCTAGATCCACTTACCCTAAATTGCCATATATATTATCATGTACACAGTCTTAATACTTCAGTCCTCTGTAAATCTATATCTTTAAATAAACAGCTTATCCATATAAGTATCTCATACAAAACATGTAGCCATTTTGCCCCATTTGGATTCCAAAAATTTGAAAAACCCCTCCCAATCTTCTTTAACTTGGTCTTTAGATTTATCTTTCATAAACTGTGTCAGTCTGTCCATTTCTTCTCCTTCGTACAGTTTATAGATCCAGTCTTCAACCGTCGGGTTTGTCTGACACTTCCAATGTTGCGCATAACATATCCTTACCATAACAACCATGTAATACAACATTTTTTCCTCTCTCCCTTTTATATCCTCTTCAAATATTCCCAATAAAAAACATTCCGGCTTATGTTTTATCTCTCTTCCCATAGCAATATATTTTGAATGATTCCCTCCACACTGGACTTCTGAAAAGAAGGAATGCATAATAAAAACTCTGTACCTTCTAGCTAAGCCTAGGATAGACCTGAAAGGGACACACCATTCCCAGCAGCAGCATCCCCATTCCCAGCAATAGCCATATCCAATGGGTGGCAGAAACACCCTGGTTGGCAGAGGGGGGTGGCTGGGTTGTGGTTCTTGGGACAGACGAGAGCAACTGACCCACCAGGTGTTTACACCCTTTCTGCAATGTTATCCAGTGCATCCTGCATCCCCTAATGATGTCCTTGCATGTACCTAACTTGATTTATCTGCAGTTGGTAACTATACCTAATCAGACTCCTTTTAAAATACACTGCTCCCTCGGGTTACGAAATTAATTCGTTCCGCGGCCGCTTTCGTAACCCGAAAAGCCTTCGTAAGCCGAATTGCCATAGGCGCTAATGGGGAAAAGCCGCGTTTCGTGCGAAAAAGCGCCGAAAAGCACCAAAAAATTTTTTCGTAACCCGAAAAACATTCGTAACCCGGAACAATTATTTCCAATGGGATTTTTTCGTATCCCGGAAATTTCGTAACCTGGGTATTTCGTATCCCGAGGTACCACTGTATTAATTTTGAACTGATATGCAATGATATTGAATACGTACTCAGTTTTTGTTATCCCTATCTGAGATGGACTGCTCACATATAATACCAGTACTTTTGAATGAGGTCATTAACTGATGAACATGTATGTGTGGATAAGCTTTTTGTATGTAGTCTCTAAAAATTAAAAGAAACTAGTGATGAATGAAAGTAATGAATCTCTCTCCTTCTAAAGCTACCTGGTGTGGGGGACCGATACATTTCCCCCATTTGCTAGGGACTGAGGTTGTATTTGTGCCCGTTGGGCACAGCTGTTTCTTCATTTCCTGGAAACCTGCCAGGGACTAGCAGCCAGTGGCTCAAGGACCACAACTTTAAGGAGCTCTTTTGTAGACAAGTGTCTATTCCCTCATCCAATCTTTCTCTTTTTCTTGTCCCCCAGTGTGTGTCTTGATTGTTTTCTTTTGTTACTTGAGAAGTCCCTCATTTCAAACTATGAATGTTGGGTAATGCTATGAAAGCTTTTTTGGCGGGGTGTGGAAAATAAACATTTCAATTGTATGCATTTTCTTAAAATATTGTCAGGAAATTACTGTTGTTTTCATACTTTCATGCTGCTCACTGATGTACCTTTGAATTTTCTTTTGATACAGTAGCTAGTATCCCAGCAGTGCTATGTGTCTTACATGGGCAATAGCTCACTTTTCTTGGAGTGGACTGAATATAAAACTGAAACCATGCTATATGCATTGGGAGGCCTCTACCCTCTGTGCAAGTGGCTCTTTCCCCATGCCTGCTTTACATACCTAACATAAATTGAGTATATTTGTTTTTCTCCATCAAATATTGGCAGGGTATGCTAACTGCAGTTGTCAAAAGATTGTTATTCATTTCACAGTCATTAACAGATTTGCCTTGTTGTTCACTGATAGGGAGAATTTTATAAATTACATTTTCACTATGTTTTGCATACAAAAACACATGTATTCAAACATGTAAAATGACTGGAAAACTTCTCCAAATCTGGGGGATTTAGAGATAGTGTTGGGCAATGTTACTACTTCTTGTAAGTTGGGGTTTCTCGGTGGTGTGTTTTCAGGCCCATCAGGGAGGCCCATCAGAGGCCCATCTGGGAGAAAAGCAACAAACCCATAGGTAGCCTTATGTGCCTTCAGTTTGGATATGAGAGGCAAATGCATTTGGATATAAGCTGTAATAATAATAATAATAATAATAATAATACTTTTATTTATATACCGCTTTTCCTCCAGATCAAAGCAGTTTACATACAGTAAAACTATATAACACATGTTAGATACGATATAAGAACATCTTACCTTAATTATATAACAGCAGTAAAGTACTGTAATGTCATAGAGCTGTAAGTACCTTTTTGAAACCTGTAACTGAAGATAAGAGAAGAGGGTTGGGTGTCTGACGGTCTTTCTTATGCTTTTTTTAAAAACATTGTTTACAGTGTAATACTTGGTGTAATCCATCAGCCAGCTTTAATTTCACAATCTATTCATTGTGTTTAAATAATCACTTTCTTGCATTAAATATTTATGGAAGTCTTTGGGCGGAATACATTAAAATGGCAGATGGGGGTCATTTAAAGCATTTTCTTGATTGAAGGCAAAGGACCCCTGTGAATTTGTAGTCTGCTCTCAAGGAAAGTTCACTGTGCCGAAGGAGGCAAGAATTCTATCAATTCCCAACACTGTGATTTCAGAAAGCAGCTACTGCTTGCCATCTTCATGCTTCAGCACCTTTCATTTCAGAATTGTTTGAAAATGCAATGGAGACAGGTGAACAAAAACATTTTTTCAGTTGCGTTGCTTATTAATAATGTAGATGGCCTGAGAGTTTTCCACATTAAGATTACTTTACTCATTGATTTTTAGCTAGTGCAAGCTAAGTGGAAAATCAGACTTTTGATATGTGCCCATTTGGGAGGTGTGTTTTGAGGAATGGGGTAGTGGTACTTTAGGCTTCCTGCTGAGTGTGACTTTTTCCCCCCATCTTCTGATGTGTGTGGGGAGGCAGCTCATCTGGGAAACCAGCCACATTTCTGTGTGGTGTGGAGGCAGCCTCATCTGGGGACAGTGCAAAAGCCAGTCCAATGGGTTACAGACCCACCTTAATTCCACTTCACAAAATCAGGCTCACAGTGCATGTGCACACACACACCCACAGAAAATGGCACATGCAATTGCATTTCACTCAATTTCTGTGCAATCATTACTCTTTTTTCCTCTTTACACATGGGTACACACATGTACACATCCTGTCATGCCTTTGCCACCACAACCATCATGGAACAAGATACAGTCAGTCTTCATATCTATGGCTTCTGCATCCACTGATTCAACCATCCATATCTTGAAAATAAAAATAAAAAAATCCAAAGACAGGCTCACCTTGATTTTGCCATTTTATATAAGGGACACCATTTTTAGTACACCACTGTATATAATCATACTTGGCATCCAAAGATTTACATATGCATGGGAGGTCCTAGAACCAAACCCCAGCAGACACCAACAGCCCCCTATAGATAAATTTAAACTAGATATTACTAGATACTTCTGTTGTTTTTGGACCATTGCTATCATCTGAAACAACATACTATCTTGGTACCTCCATTCCATTACCTTGTGATCTTCAGAAGATTCCATGCCCTGCAGAATGAGTGGTACAATGGCAGGCAGGTTGGGCATACAGAGGCCTGTTACAGACAGGCCAAAATAAAGCTGCTTCGAGTCACTTTGGAGGTATGGTATTTCAATGATGCATGAGTCCTAAGAGTCCAAAAGCCACACCAAAGCTGCTCTCCAATACTTAGGACTGGAGCTTGGCTTTGGTGCGGCTTTTGGACTCTTTGGATGCATGCATCATTGAAATACAATACCTCCAAAGTGACTCGAAGCAGCTTTATTTTGGCCTGTCTGTAACAGGCCAGGATTTGCAAATGAAACTGTACTTTAGATGACACTGACCAGAAATAAGACCAATTCTCTCAGGCCTTACTCCTCTGGTAGAAATGAGACTCCATGTAGATGAAGTCTGTGGTTCAATAATGAAAAAATGGGACAGTATCAGGAAAATAAATGGCTACCTCCATACATTTCAAAAAAAGGGCAAATACTATGCCATCTTCAAACCACTTACTGCATATTTGTCCTTTTAGCAACAGCTATGTCATACTGTATAATCACTTTGAGCAGAAGGTTACAAAATTACCTTGTCTGCAGCAAGCATTTTTATTTTTAACTACTGCAGGAATTTGTGGGATTAGACTTTCCTGTACCCTTTCCTACTAGCAATATAAACTCACCCTGGGAGAGAAAGGGTAGAAAAAGATAGAAATGCTTAGATGGTATGTCATCTTTTATTGGATTTGCAGATCAGATGGGGCTGGTTCTGTCACTGTTATCCCCATCTGAAACCATCATAGTCAGCAAACATAAATAAATAAACTGGAATTTTGTTGGAGAATATCTAACATGTAAACATGACATATAGCAATTTTTAATTTTTGTTCTTATTTGTTATTATCCCTTATCCGGAATGCATGGGACTGTTTTATATTTTGTATTATTATTTTTAATTTGGGATATTTGCATGTACATAATGATATATCTTGGAGATGGGACCCAAGTCTGAATATGAAATTCATGTATGTTTTGTATATACTTTAGACACATGGCCCTACAGTTATTTTATACATAATATTTTTAATAATTTTTAATAATTTTGTGCATGAACCATCAGAGAGCAAAGATGACACTTTCTTCTTCGTGGTCTCTGCGAATCATACAAATGGGTTTCACTGCGCCTGCGCAGTGCTGCTCGTAACCTACTGGAATCACTGGGCAGAGTTAACTCTGCAACATATTGAAACTTTTTGGCGGTAACTCCGCCCACCCGTTATAAGGCCCCTGCGTTCCCGCTCTTTCCCCAGTTCCTTTTTTCCACCGCGCTAGCTGCTTCAGAGGAATTTTCACTTGCTTTGCTTGCTTGGAATCACTTTCGTTTTTTGACCTCGGACTGTATCTTGACCATTCTTTGTCTCCCGCCCCTGGTAACTTCGGACCTTCGGACTGTTGACCTCGTTTTTGGATTCTCTCATCGGCTTGACGACTTCGGAAATGCCTGCGGCTTTCAAGAAGTGCGACATTTGCAAGGGCAAGGTGCCCGTCCAGGACCCGCACTCCTCCTGCCTGCTGTGCCTTGGCCCGAACCACGACCCCAAGGCTTGCCCGCTCTGCAGATCCCTCTCCTCTCAGGCTCGCAAGAACCGTGAGTCCCGGCTCACTTCGGCGATCGCCCTGGGGAAAGTGCAGGAGGGAGGTTCGCGGTCCTCTTCTGTCCCGCCATTGGCGCCCCCCGCTTCATCATCTCGGGCAAGTGTCTCCAGCGTGGGATCGGGGAGAGTCGCCGTCCCCAGTGTGGTGTGTGTCACGGCCGGGATCCCTTCCACCACCTCCGATGTCGCCCGTGGCTCCAAACCGCCCAGTGCCACCGACAAACCCTCCAAGCGCCCCCATAAGTCATCGGGGACTGAGGGTACCGAACGGGCCTCCAAACCGAAGAAGGGATCGGAGGGCTCCCGTTCGAAGGAGGCTACCGAGCCGGAGGTCCATCTCGCCTCGCCTTCATCCTCCAAGGCATCCAAGGGATCGCGCCATGCGGTACCTAAGGAGCGGACCGAGCCGGTGCAAGGGGCAAGGTCCCCGAGGCCCTCGTCATCGACAGCGGCTGCTGTCCTCCTGGACCTCCCGGACAACCCGTTCTTCCCAACGGAGGAGCCTCCCAGGCCTGGGAAGAAGAGGCACCATGACGAGGCGGGTCGTGACTCTGCCCCCAAAAAGGCCAAGCCCTCCAAGGATCGGCCCACCACCGACCCACCGAGGGCGAAGGAGAGGAAGCGCTCCCCCTCCAAACAGGCCCGCGCTCCCCGCGACCAGGAGCCGGCGCCGATAGACCAGGGGACCCCAGTACCGGACACGCCTCTGCCTCCTCCGACCATGGATTTCATCCACGGAACGGATGACACCGCGCCTCCTCGCTCCCCGGAGCATCGGTCGCCCTCCCATCCGGCAACCGATGATGAAGAGGACTTGCCCCGCGGACAAGAGTTCCCGGACCTCTTCTACGACATGCAGTCGCGCCGCTACTACATGTCGGTTCCGGAGGACAGAGCCTTGAGGGAGTTCACCAGGCTGAACCCCCATCCCGTGGACTGGGCCAACCCGTCCAGATCGGTCCCGACCGTGTCGGTCTACGAGAGGTCACCGTCTCCACCCCGTAGACGCGAGAGGTCGCTGTCTCCACCCCGTAGACGCTCCCGGTCTTCGGTCGACTTCGCTCCAACCCGTCCGAGATCCCAGGTCAGAGTGGCGGACCCTCTCTCCTCCGACCTGGACTCTGAAGATGAGCCGCTGCCACCTTCTGAGGCACCCTCGGACGAGGATGTCCTCTCGGGCTCTGCCTCCCCTCAGAGGATGCACAACCCAGAGCCGTCTTCCCCATCGGACGACGTCCGTTCCTTCACGGAGCACGTGGTCAAGATGGCGAGGGCCCTCGACATCGAGCTCGCTTCCGCGGATGACGACGCCGAGGACCCGGTTGAGCGTCGGGTGCACGGTCGGGTGCCTACTCCGCTGTGCCTGCCTCTCCTTCCCTCGCTCCAGACCATCGTGAAGAGGTCCTGGGACTCTCCGGCCACCCTGTCGGCGCCCTCCCGCAAGGTAGAGTCGCTCTACAGAGTCGCCCCGGCGAGCTGTCCTTGGTTGGCCGACCACCCCAGGCCAAACTCTGCCATCGTGGAGGGAGCCCAACATAGCTTTGTCCCGAAGCAGGCGACCTCCCCTGTCGACCGGGAGGCGAAGAAGGTGGACGGACTGGCCAAGAAGGCCTATTCGGCATCGGCTCTTGGAGTCAAGGCTGCCAACTACACCGCCTGCATGGGGGCCTACATTCAGACCCTCATGGAACGGATTTCCCCCCTCGTTCCGGACGTCCGAGATGACATCCAGAGGCAGCTGGTGGAGATCAGGGACGAGGCGCACTCCATCAGAAGCTGGCTCATCACCACTTCCAGAAACATGGCAGACTGCTCCGGGATGGCCATGTCAGCATCCATGGCACTCAGACGCCACGCCTGGTTGAGGGCCTCCGACCTCAACCCTATGGTCAGAGCTGCCATCGAGGACATGCCGCTTGACGGGACCGGGCTCTTCCACGCCGAGACCGACGACCGCCTGAACCGCAAGTTCAGGATGAAGGCGGCGGCGAAGAAGCACGGCATGTCCTCAGCACCGGCCTCTCCGTTTCGGAAGCGTCAGCGCCCGTGGCAGCCGCAAGGTCAGTCACAGGGGACTTTCCCCCGGGATCGACATCCCCAGCAGCAGGGCTCTCAGAGGCAGCGCTTCCCCTCGCAGTCTTCCTCCTCCTCTGGCCGTCGCAACTTCCCGCCTCAGTACCGCAAGTCCCGCCGGCAGGACACCGACCAGGGGAAGAAGAGAGCCTGAAGGGACGCAGCACGCTTCGTCTCCCCTTCACCCCTCTTCTTTTTGGACATTTTGAGGCCCTATGTTAACACCTGGGCCTCCATAACATCGGACTCGTGGGTTCTCGACATCGTCCGCAGGGGTTATGCCCTCGAGTTCCAAGAGCTCCCTCCAACTGGAGCCTTCATGTCCACTCCCCTCTCGGACACCCTTCTCGACGAAGTGCGCACCTTGCTTTCAAAGGGGGCAATCTCCCCGTTGCTGCCCGAACCAATGTTCTCGGGCCTTTTTCTCCAGGTACTTCACTGTACCAAAAGCGGATGGGGGCATCAGGCCCATCCTGGACTTGAGACAATTGAACTTGTTCCTTGACTACCGTCGCTTTCGAATGGTAACCTTGGCTTCCATTCTGCCTCTGCTCCACCAGGGCCTGTGGTTCACGACCGTCGACCTGAAGGATGCCTACTTCCACATCGGGATCCGAGAGTCTCACCGGAGATTCCTCGCCTTCGCTGTAGGCTCCACCGCGTACCACTACAACGTGCTTCCTTTCGGCTTGGCCGTGGCTCCACGGGTCTTCACAAAGTGCATGGCACCGGTGGTGGCATACCTTCATCAAAAGGGCTTCATGGTTTTTCCCTACCTGGACGACTGGCTGTTTGCAGCCGAATCCCAAGACGAGCTGCAGAAGGCAGTCTCATTCGCCTTGCGCCTCCTGGACTCCCTTGGACTGGTCGTCAACGGGGAAAAATCCCACTTTACGCCGACCAGGCAGGTCAAGTTCATAGGGGCCATCCTCGACTCCGAAAACTGCCTAGCCTTCCTCCCTCCGGACCGGTTTCAGGCCCTGACAACATCTCTCAGGCAGTGCATCTCGCACAGAAGGGTGAGAGCCAGAGACGTCCAAGTCGCCCTGGGCCACATGGCATCGACGACATTCGTCACTCCTTGGGCAAGACTTCGTCTTCGACCCCTCCAATCCTGGTTCCTCTCCGTCTTCTCTCCGTTGGAGGACCCGCCTTCAAAGTGGCTCACGGTACCGAGACCGGTGGCCGCTTCCCTCAGATGGTGGCTAGACAGCTCCAACGTCTGCACTGGGATGCCCTTCCATTAGCCCCAGGCACAGCTGACTCTGACAACCGATGCATCCCTGGAGGGATGGGGCGCCCACCTGCTCGACCTTGTCGTCAAAGACAGGTGGTCCACACAAGACAAGCGCCTCCACATCAACGCCCTGGAGATGCTCGCAGTGGAGAAGGCTTTGAGGGCGTTCGAGTTTGCTGTCTCAGGGAGAGTGGTCCTCCTCAGAACGGACAACACCACCGTGATGTACTACATCAACAAGCAAGGTGGTACCAGGTCCAGGACCCTGCTCGACCTCACGCTCCGCATCTGGGACTGGTGCATCCAGAGACGCGTCCTCCTTCAGGCGATCCACCTTCCCGGGGAGGACAACGAGCTGGCAGACCGCCTCAGCAGATCTCCATCGGTGTGCCACGAGTGGAGGCTCCATCCTGAGACGGTCAGCGACCTCTTCGATCGGTGGGGAACCCCCCGGATCGACCTCTTCACAACCAGCTGGAACAGCCACTGTCCCCAGTTCTGCTCCAGGAAGCGAATGGACGGATCCCTCGGAGACGCATTCGCTTTCCTCTGGACGAGGGAGCCCCTCTACGCCTTCCCTCCGTTCCCTCTCATCATCAGGGTGGTGTCCAAGATGACAACGGACCGCTCGCACGCGATCCTGATCACCCCGTGGTGGCCGAGACAACCGTGGTTCGCATCCCTTCTCCACCTCTCCAGGAGATGCTTCCTCCGTCTCGACCCGCGTCCGGACCTGTTGTCGATCCAGGACGGTCGAATTCTCCACCCGGACATCGAGAGCCTGCCGCTGGTAGCCTGGAGGATCCGGCCCTGACTGCCTTGCCAGAGTCGATGAGGACGGTGATCCTGGCTGCGAGGAGACCTTCCACCCAGCGCTCTTATGCCCTGAAATGGAGGAGATTTTGCCTCTTCTTGGACCAAAAGGGCTTGTCTCCTGCACAGGTGTCCACTCCAGTGGTGCTGGAGTTTTTGATGGCACTTTTGGATGGAGGGCTGTCCCTCACATCCATCAAATGCTACCTCTCTGCCATTTGTGCCAAATACCAATTCGGGGGGAGGGTTTCTTTCTTCAAGGACCCCTTGGTGAAGGGGTTCCTGAAGGGTTGTGCTAACCTGTATCCTCCTGTGTCGGTGCCAACGCCGGCTTGGAGTTTGGAATCGGTATTGTCCGCCCTCCAATCCAAGCCTTTTGAACCGATGGCCACAGCGGACTTGAGACTATTGACTTGGAAAACCGCTTTTCTTGTGGCCATCACCTCTGCCCGCCGTGCGGGCGAACTCTGTGCCTTACGGAGGGACCAGCCGTTCCTGAGGTTCCACAAGGACAAGGTGGTCCTCCGTACGGACATTACCTTCCTCCCTAAGGTTGTGTCTGCTTTCCACATGTGCCAGGACATTGTATTGCCCACTCTGGCATCCAATCCGACGTCGGATGAGGAACGGCGCCTGCACTCTCTTGATGTCAGGAGAGCGCTGGCCTTTTACCTGGACAGAACTGCTGCCTCCAGTCGGTCCGAGAGACTTTTCCAATGCTACTCGGAACCGAAGAAGGGGTTGCCTGTGTCTGCGCAGAGGTTGTCCAAATGGGTGGCTGGTACCATCCACCTCTGCTATGAACTGATAGGCAAGCCTCTCCCTGGCAGGGTTCGGTCCCATTCCACAAGATCAGTGGCAGCATCCTCCGCATTCCTGTCGGGGATCCCCTTGGAGGATGTCTGCAAGGCTGCTGTCTGGTCCCAACCTCTGACTTTTATTAAGCACTATAGGTTGGACACCAGGGCCATCCGAGACGCAGCTTTCGGGAGGTCTGTGTTGGTTTCAGGGTTGCATTGATTGCACTACTGATGTTTTGTGTTGTACAGTTGACACTGTTTAACATTTTGTTGAATGTTGGTTTGCACAAATCCTATGAGATCGGTCTTGCATGACCTCTGTTCTCTTCTCAGGTTTAGCAAAGTTATTGCTATGTGATCTGTGCATGAACAAAAAGACTGACTCTTATGGTTCAAGGTGTTTTATTGTAATAAATATACCGTTGGTTTACCATACCTATGGTCTCAGGACACTCCCTCCACCGCATACCTTAGCTTGTCAGTCTAAACCCATTTGTATGATTCGCAGAGACCACGAAGAAGAAGGACAGGTTGCTTACCTGTAACAGTATTTCTTCGAGTGGTCATCTGCGAATACATACAAATCCCACCCGTCTGTCCCCTCAATGTCCTGCTCACATTGGCTCTCTTTCCATCGCCTGCTTGGCGGAAAAATTGCGGAACTGGGGAAAGAGCGGGAAGGCAGGGGCCTTATAACGGGTGGGCGGAGTTACCGCCAAAAAGTTTCAATATGTTGCAGAGTTAACTCTGCCCAGTGATTCCAGTAGGTTCCGAGCAGCACTGCGCAGGTGCAGTGAAACCCATTTGTATGTATTCGCAGATGACCACTCGAAGAAATACTGTTACAGGTAAGCAACCTGTCCATCTCAGCCATCTACATGGACAATTTTGGATTTTTGAGTATTTCTGATTCTGCAGTTCCAGATAAAAGATACTCAACCTGTATTGATATTACTTCTAGAAATAGGCTTTTGCCTACAAATGATGATGGCTTGGATTAAATGGCCTTAAAGAACCTTTAAGATGATATGGAACACTTTGATTGGAAAAATAACAGTACAATACTACTTACTACAATGTACAGCATTTATATTGAATGCTACAATGTATACTGGGAGCTAGCTTGTTTTCTGCTGCAGAGACTAGGACCCGAAGCAATGGATGCAAGCTACAAGAAAAGAGATTCCACCTCAACATTAGGAGGAACTTCCTGGCAGTAAGGGCTGTTCGACAGTGGAAGACACTCCCTCGGAGTGTAGTGGAGTCTCCTTCCTTAGAGGTCTTCAAACAGAGGCTGGATGGCCATCTGTCGGGGATGCTTTGATTGAGATTTCCTGCATGGCATGAAATGTACTGGATGGCCCTTGTGACCTCTTCCAACTCTATGATTCTATGATTGTATACTTTACAGCTGGTGAAAAGGCT
Organism: Sceloporus undulatus; assembly: GCF_019175285.1. Classification (NCBI taxonomy): domain Eukaryota; kingdom Metazoa; phylum Chordata; class Lepidosauria; order Squamata; family Phrynosomatidae; genus Sceloporus; species Sceloporus undulatus. The sequence continues at coordinate 175,253,614 of NC_056525.1, forward strand.
CCTCTAGGAGAAATAGTAAGAGGGTCTTTATAGTACAAGGGGCTTGCTTTTCAAAAAATAATTTAACCATATCCCAAATATTGTTGCTTTGATGAAGTAATATATTCACTTGCAAAATCTTCAGGCTTTGTAAATAATGGACTGGCTGCCTCAGGCAAAAAAATTTACTGATGCAGTGAGACAAAAGTAATTAAAAAACTTGTAGACTGATGGGTAATTAAATCCATTGGAAGCATTTTGTACCTAATTACTATGCTCTAATCACAGATTGCTTTCTATTTGTCAAGGTGAATGTATATAATTACACAGTTCCTGTTTTCTTTCATATAAAAATGATACTAGTTGGGTGAAATTCATTTTGCGTTGTAGCAAGAGCACTTTGTCTCTGCATTTTGATATTACATTTTACATGAATATAGCAAGGAAGTAGTCAACATTCAAGATGATTCCTCAGTTTAGGGTTTAAATCCAATGTGGAACTGGCAGTAATGTCAGGATTTTAGATTCTTCCCTGCTCCACCCTCCAGTCCTCCCTAAAACAAACAAACAGAAAATGATCTTGGGATTTCCTAGCTTTTCTGAGCAGATTTGTAGAATTGGGGGGGGGGGGGGGGGGAGTGTAGGAGGCTGCAGGAGAGAAGCCGATTGTCTCCTTTTTGTTTGCACTGGCTGAACCTGCTTTCAAATACAGCCTCCTCCTCCTCCTCTTCTTTCTCCTTGTGTCTTTTCCCCAAAATTTGGACTCAGAGTGGCTTGAAAAAATTAGGTAAATTAGGTATTCTGTAACTTTGTTGTTTAAAGATGTTCTCTTAATAATGTAAACTTTTGTTTCCTTGCCTTTACTTTTTGAACCTGCTAATATAAAGAACTACCAGTGGCCAGAATTTCCCTTTGAAGGGCTCCTTCCTGAGAGCTAAAGCAACAATTGAGATTTTCCTATATTGCATATTTAGATCTTCCGTGTGTATTTTATCTTTCACACATTCACTGGGACTGCCAGACTGAAGACTCCAGGAATTTTCCACCAGTATTCTTCATCGAGTCCAGCCAATTCATCTTCAAAAGCGTTCTCCGGATGACAGTACTGTTTTAACATTTACGCTAATGGCCCCAAGGGTTCAACCCCAATAAAATGTTAAGATTTTGAGTTTGCCTTTCCATTCTAAACATCTACCCTCAGTAAATTGCCTGAGCTCAGGTTTCCTGAGTGGTACTTTAGATCTTGTACTCATGGCATCTGACATTGCACCTGCTGTCAACCCATCCTAATATTTTTGCCAGTTTGGGAACCTGAACCATGATTCTGGCATCCTGGGACCCTTCCACACTACACAATTATAGTACTCTTTGTTTCATTTTAACTGCCATGATTTTATACTGTGGAACTCTGGGATTTGCAGTTTAAGCAGAGATATTTCGAATTCTCAGCCAGAGAGCTCTAGAGTCTCCCTAAACTCCCTAAAGGATTCCATATGATGCAGCCAAGGCAATTAAAGCAGAACCATAGTGCTATAATTATCTAGTGTTAAAGAACCCCAGGTTGATGGACATTTCCTCATTTTGATCGGGGCTTTGGGTGTTTTAAGTTGAATAATGCATTAATTATTTTATTAATAAATATAATTAATTAATTATATTAATTACTGGCTTATGTGATGTAAATCAAGGCACTATCATTAATTTTAGGTTATACTGTTGATATATGACCTGCAATGAAGGGATATACTTTATAATTATTGTTTCTTCCTGACTTCAGCTTTCTCTCACACTCACTCCCTTTCTATTACATTATGCCACTCACTGATGAAGAGACAGGAACTACCAGGAGAGTTCTGACTTGATTTAGTCAGTGATAGTGATAGAAAGAAAACTCACTCCCACCTTCATTTTTTTCAGTTATTTTGGTGAAATTAAATAAAGAGAGCTTAGGATAGTTAGGAGTGGATTGTTGTGTAGAAGGAATTTGACCTCTGTTCAAATCTGGTACTAAATTGCAAGGCCCAGAATTCTTCCATTCTGCACCAGTCTTCATTTGTGGATCTCATGTTTCCTTTAAGAAAAGAAAATAATAGATTGAAGTTTGTCCACTTCTGTCTTTTACAGGTGCTGAGCAGTTTTGTGTCTACCCTTATTAGAGTGTTGATCTACTTTTATCAGAGTGTTGATATCATCCTGTCTCTACCACCTTCTGAAATCAGGAGTGTTTTGGTATTAAAAAAAATTGGCAATGTTTAAAATTCTAAGTAACAGTGCCTTTCTGTACTATGTAATTAGTTAAATATCAACTCGTCTGGTGTTGTTTGGTTGTGTTTCACACACAAGCACAAGAAGGCAGTCTTAAGTTTGTCTTTTATCTGAGCTAAATACAAACAGCCAAAGATGTTCTGCAGGTGGTCAGCAGCATGGCTAATTTGTCTTCAGGACATCACAGGTCAGCAAAGGTGGCTGCTGGTTTCCAAGTTACCAAGTAGAATTAGTGGCAGCCAGCCACCTAAATAACTTGAGCAAATACTTAGTACAATGGGCATTGTAAAGCAGGCCTAGCTATGAAATAAGTAAATAGTTTGAGCGCTTTGAGAATTTCTTTGCAAAATCACATGTTGCTCAGTTACTAAGATGGATTGTGTGTTTCCAAAGCAAAATCTTTAATGAAAACAGTCAGATTAAGATGAGTTATGATACAGATGATATCATTTCATCAAGTGATTTTTTTTGCTGTGATTTTTTTGCTGTCATTCAGTGTTCCATATCTGCTTTTATTTTATTTACATTTCAAACAATTTTGTATGTACTCAGTTGTCATTTGGGATTTTTTGAAATTTCAAACAGCATACTGTAAGTACTGTATAAAATATGTAGTGGATATCTAGTCATGGAGATCATTTCTACATGGCAACTTTATGGGAGTTAGATGGATATTCTTCCAGGCTCTATTTGCAATTGTTATAACTTGAAAACTCAGCTTTTCTCAGTCTGGAATTACAGCTCAGTATGAGCTGAACTCAAACCTTCCCAAGAGTAAATAATGTTGTTTTTTTGAATTCATGAGCAGCTATTACTCTTTTCCTAACCTTACTTTCCACCATTCTGAACAAATGTATTCTTTCAGAATAGTTAGGAACTGATGGAAGGAAAGTAAACTGGTAACCTGAGATGCCTTGTACAGTAGGTCATAACCTGAAGGCTGGTCTTGCTTGCTGGTGTTTTGATGGGGGTTTTTTCCTGCTTACTGGCTCAGTTTATTAACTTGAGAGACACAGAAGACAGTATTCATAAACCTACGGCACTGTAGAAATAAACAACAACAACAACAACAACAACAACAACATAATAATAATAATAATAATAATAATAATAATAATAATAGGTATCCTACTGATACTTCCCAGCAATTGATATACTTGGAGGTCTTTAAGCAGAGGCTGGATGGCCATCTGTCGGGGAAGCTTCGATTGAGATTTCCTGCATGGCAGGGGATTAGACTGAATGGCCCTTGTGGTCTCTTCCCACTCTACGATTCTATGATACTGAGACCTACTGCCTCTGCTGCATGTCCATAATTATTATGACTGGGGACAACTTTCCCTATGAATTTGCCCCTTTCCCCCCTTCTAGTTGTCCTAGGTGGTAGCTATCTTGTCGTTGTCAATGCTATAGTTTACCCAGAAGTTGGAAATACTTTTATAAATAACTAGTTACAGTTGTACAGTGCCACCATTGCTATTACATTATATTATATATTATTGCTATTAGTTGCTATTATAGTTGAAAATAGGCAAAAATGCTGTAGAGTCACCAAAGCTGAGGTACAAAACACCCATTGTAACTGTAACTATAAAGCAAGTACACTACAGAAATAGAGTGTTATCTGTCAACATATTAGAGCTACATATTACAGCTCTAAAGTAATTTAGTTATTGTTTTATAGTTCCCAATAACTCGTTATTTTAAGAAATTATTTCTAAACTTTTTATTTAAACCTTTCCTGATCAGAACATTGCATGAACCTCCTTTCTGCAGCTCTACGAAATCTTTTTTTAGATGTAGTGATTTCAAATGTATACAGTATCCCAAGTGTGGTTATATAATGGATATGTATAAGGATATTGATACTCTTATTTCCAGTCCCTTTTTAAAATTGTGACAAGCATGGAATTTGCCTTTAAAAAACAAAACAGCAGCTGGACAGTGGGCTAATATTTTCATCAAGGTATTCACTGTAACCCCAATATTCCTTTCTTGGTTAGTAACTGCCAATTCAGGTCCAATCCTCATGTGTGCACCACAGCTTGGCAGGATTTTTTTTTGTTTTGTTTTATTGAGGGGAGGAATCTGCATTACTTCACACTTACTTACATGTTCTCGGCCTTCTTTGGAAATAGTGATGTCCCTTCCCGAAGTCCACTATTACCAGGGACAAAATGTGGAACAAATTCGAGACCAAACTGTAGGACAACTGCAGGACAAAACTCAGCCCAAAATGTAGGACATTTAAGAAAAATGGAGGACCTTAAATGTCCTACATGTTGGGCTGAGTTTTGTCCTGCAGTTGTCCTACAGTTTGATCTCGAATTTGTCCTACATTTTGTCCCTGGTAATAGTGGACAATTATGGCAACCCTAGACTACAGAGCTTGTGTATGCTCATCCACCATTAATGTTCAGCCATACATTCCCCATGTGCAATTTCTTTAGAAGACAGAAATTCTGTTTTAAAACATGGGCTAAGTGACATTGAGGGAGGAACACAAACATTTCAGACCCACTTCCCAAATGCCAGGCATGTTCATTTCTCCAGCACAGTATTTGTTCCTGCTGTGTCTTATTATGTGTTCTCCCTCTTCTATATTTATTTTTCATATGAGGAAAAAAGCATGAGAGAATCCACAGTTTCCATTCAGCAGCAACAACCCAGAGATTTGCTGGGTATTATTGTGGGCACCTATAAATAAACAATCTCATTTAAACCAAAAGAAATGCTCTCCCCTATATCTTTTTGATCTATAAATATTTGAGAAAACACCTCCTAGTATGCCTTTGAATGGAATGGCCTTGCTTTGAGCCAGGGCCATAGAGATTGGAAAGTGGAGTCCTAGAGAGGAAGTTAAGTTGACAGAGAGTCTACCACTTGATGACAAGTTAAGGCCATTCTTGCATTATTCATATTGAAGGGGCCTCAAGTGTCAGGGGACATACTGTTGGCCCTATTCCCAGAATCTCTTGTCAGTGTGTGGATGTTAGTAGCAGAACTGGAGAAACCGTGTACTGTAATGTCAACAGCTCTTTCTACTGAAGAGCCCCTTCATGCACCTCTCCCCAGATCTACATGCCATTGTTGGTTTATGTGTACAGATGTCACAAAGAACTTGGAGAAGGGGAGAATACTAATGTGAATAGATTTTGCTAATGCTAATGGGAGTAAAGCCTATTGAATTCAATGAGACTTAACATGTGAATTAAGTCTGTGTGTCATCATGAGCACAAGGGACCTGCAATAGTTGGAAAGCTCAGGCCTTGATCTGACCTTGGCCTGCAGTGATTCCATAAAACATACACATGTCTGCAGCACACAACACAAGAAATGTTGTCAGGGGGCCACATTCCAGTGGACAACAGGTCCAAAGACACATACACAAACATAGACACATATTGGGAACCAAAAATGCTGAAAATGGTTTACTTCGTGTAGCTAAGCTTCATTGGGGCATTTGAAGAAGTGGATTGAATTCTAGAAAAGCTCATTCTAAAACAAACCAGCTACACTTAAAGTTGCTGCTAGATTCTTTCATCTGAACCCCACTTTCCTTTTTATGATGAAACAGATTAACACAGCAATCTCTTTGAAAAACTACTACAAAGAAAGATAAGAAGCATTGTTCAGCTGTCTATGTGTTGTGGAGATGTGCTCCCTTTACTCTTTCACAGGGTAAATTTTACCCTTTGTAGCAATTCCCTAAACCATCAAGAAAATTGGAAAGCAGGACTTTATAGCCTATCCATGAGGCTACAGAGTTATGGAGTGCAGCTGTTTGGAGTCATCCTTAGAATTAATATGTTTATAGAAATACATAAAGATGTAGTACTATGGCAAGGAAAGTTGAGCATCTGCCTGCCTTAAATGAAACCATTTCCTTTGTTTTCTGATGTCTTGGGGAACAATTAAATGAGTAAGACAACAAGTTGGTTGCAAATGAGAATAAGTCCCATTGAATCCAATGCGATATAACTTCTGCATAAATATGCATAGCAAAGTATCTCAGGATTTTTGATTTTCCATTGGTATCCCCCCCCCCCCCCACTGAATTCCTTCATCTGATAGCTGGTGAAAGTGCTGCCTGTGGGGTGCATGCAGATCCCCCCAGGAAATTGTTGAAGCCACCAGGTCTCCACTGGACCACTGAAATCCCTTCATAACCTCACATGGAAAATGGTAAGGATCCCCCCCCCTCCCACCCCCTCCGGCAAACAGCAGAAATAGAAACTGGAATTCACTTATTGTTTTATTTTCAGCTACCCATCACGACTTTCTGGTGGACATGATCCAGTGAAGAAGCATGGTGGGTAAATTGCCCCCCTCTTCAGTTGTCCACACCTCAGTTGCCCACTCTTAATCCAGGTTAAATGAAAGACCCACCCAGGATTTTAGTTTAGCAAGTGACTCTGCTGGTGGTGCTTCAGAGTAATGTGGCCCTGCAGGGTTATCATATGTAGCAGGGCTTTTTAGTGGTTGCATCTTTGTCTCATCTTCCATAGATGCAGTTGTTCAGGCACCAGCTAAAAACTGACTTGCTTGCACACTCTTTCAGGTAGTAATGCAAGTGATTAATATTGATTTATCTTTGTTGCCATCTGTATTGTTTGTTTGTGTTTTGGTATTTTTGCACTGTTTTATAAGGTATGATTTTAGATACTGTATTTGTAATTTTAGATGTGTGTACCTTTTAATTTTTTAGATTTTAGATTTTTTAGGTATTAGTAATTCATGATCTTAAGTATGTTCTTATTATGCAAGATTCTTATCTTACTATGCAGGAATCTAAGCTGCCCCGAGCTCTTATGAAGAAGAGTAAGGTATAACTCAAATAAAAAAAATAAGTTAAAATTACAGAGAATCTTATTTATAGGTTCATTAATTTCTGCAGTTTGAAGGTCAGGGCTGCAAACATTCACAGCTTCCAAAGAAGTCAGCCAATGGGTTCCCAGCATCCCTTAGCCCATTGCAGTATAGATTAGTGGTAGGAAGTGAAGAAACTTGTGGAAACAAGATCTGTTTGTATGGGAAGAGGTCATGACATTTGCTGCCATATACTATATTTTGGGGAATAGCTATGCTATTTAAACAAGACTTGTAGCATATAAAAAAATTAAGCTACAATTTTTGGCAACTTTGAATAAAATACCTGTCTTTGCTATCCAGTCTTTTTTCATTTATGTTATTAAGCTGGTTTGATGCCAGCTTAATAACATAAGAGTTTAAATTTGAACGTGCTGAGAAATGAAGTAGTTATTCTTTCTTTTCTGCATTAGACCATAGATTTAAGATATATCTGTTCAATTACTCCTGGAAATTCTGTCATCCTTTATGTTTGCTCATTCCAAGTTGTAGAATTCCTCCCAAGAAAGGTATGGTTATCCCTTTTCCTTTTGGAAATAGGCTTTCTTATTCCAGATAATTTTGGGAAGAAATGGAAGATATTTATTCTGTCTGCTGCTTTTTATTATGTGTTGTTTTTGTTTTGTTTCAATTTTTTTGTTAGATATATGCACATATGTTCTATATTGTAGAACAATTTGGAGTCCAAGATAGCAGGATACAAGTCTCCCAACCACACACTGAATACCTAACACAGAGTAAGAGTGATGTTTGCTTGGGATGGAAGTACAGTATTAGCTCTTAGTGCATATTTTCTCAAAGCACTCTTGCAAGGAAATACAGTGTGCCCGCGCCATACGCGGGCGCGCCATACGCGGCCTTGAGCATATGCGCTCAAGCCGTGGGGTGGAAGGGGCAGCACGTCCCATTCAATTGAATGGGCGCGCGCGCCCGTTGCGCCCTGTGCACGCCCGCGCCACTGCGCATGAGCCCCATTATTTCCAATGCGGCTCGAGCATAGGCGGAATTCGCCTTACGCGGAGGGATCCAGAACGGATCCCCGCGTAAGGCAAGGACGGACTGTAGTTCCATACTGCTGGTTAAGTAAAGATTGGCTTTTTGTGCAGCATGTTGCACCTAGACCCTTGTCATGCTGCATTGGCTCCGAACCATTCCAATCATAACCTTCTTCACAATCCTGAAGTTTCATTTTCTTTACATTACTGAAGAGGCATCATAATTTTTGATGGCAAATAGGAATCCCAGCTAGCTGGACACATCATGCAGCAAATAAATTACCTACAATAATGTACTGTTTGAAACATATTCGTAACTAGCAACAGAGAATGTGAAACTAAAGAGCAGGTCTTTGTTGTAAGTATAAATGTCTTTGTTATGTACAAAAAAACCTCCTCAGATACATTTGTGAAGGCATTACAGCACTTTTAAGTTACATGAGTTACATGAGAGTAAATTGTATTAAAATTACATGGCCTTCTGGGGAACATTTTTAGGATTACACTGTCAAAAATATTTTTAGTAGAGATAGCTAAGCTGATTGCTTCAATTCTGTGTTTTGTCAGAAATATGATCCATGGAGTACTGGTGTAGTTTTGCCATTGTGGATCTACTATTTAATATTTTTAAAAAAGCTCAAAATGGATTGATATTGTAACTACTAAGTTTCTTATCTTTCATCTCTATCCCTATTTCCCCATTCTGAGGTGGCAGAATTCAAAGGCATGTTAGTCTGGATCAGTATTCAAAGGGAGCATGTAGCACTTTTGAGACTGAGAGAAAGAAGTTGGTAGTATAAGCTTTCATGGACAAGTCTACTTGATCAGACACTACTGCATTTGTTAATGAAATAGGCTTAGGTCTACAAAAGCTTATGCTTACCAACTTCTTTCTCTCGGTCTCAAAGGTGCAACAAGATTCCTTCCCTTTCTAAAACACTGCTGGTAAAAAGTAGTATAGCTGCCCTCAAAATAACAGAAAGCTAATGACTTGCTATCTCCTGGGTCTTCAATATGGTTTTCTGTTTACTTAGATTATTGCACAGTGAATTAACCAGGCCAGTGCACTAGACGTCTCTATGGATCTGTTCTTAGAGCAAACTAACAAAAAATCCAGTTCTGCAAACAGGATTTTTTTGGTTGTTTTAAAATCTCTCATTTTTATATGCTAGAGGTTTAAAGCTTTTATAAAAGATATTATAAATTGTCTGTCTTTAGAATATAAGCCAGTTTATAACAGTGAGACTGTTAAGTAGCACAAACTGCCTGTGAAGCCATTATTCCATAGCAGCAGTCACTGTCTGCATTTGAACAGTACGTTAAACTGTGGGGTAGAGTTAAGACAAGAGACAACAAGCCCACTTATCCTCTGTCACAGAAAATCATCAACTTCTTTTTGAAATTATCTGCTATTTCACGCATCTTGTGGTTAATTTTAACTATGCTTGGTTGAAACAAGACAGTTTGGACTGAGACACAGAATGGATTCACATCTCCCTAACATGGAAGCCACTAGCCAAAATGCTTCCCGTCTCCTCAGCTTTCCCAGATGGTGGTGATGAGGCATGCATTTAGTAGGATCACTGTCTCTCTTTCTTATAACTTGTTTGCATTTCCATTTTTGACTAACTACATTGTATTCCAGACCAAGACAATGTAAGATTAATCAGGGATAAAGAGAAAAGGAAAGGTATTCCCTTGACATGAATGTCTAGTCATAACTGACTGTAGAGGGCGATGCTCATCTGTTTCTAAGCCGAAGAGCCAGCATTGTCCGAGGACTGCTCTGGCAGTCATGTGGCCAGCATGACTCCACTGAATGCTGTTACCTTCCCACTGAGAAGTGGTACCTATTTATTTACTTGCATTTGCATGCTTTCAAACTGCTGGGTTGGCAGAAGCTGGGACTAGTGACAGGAGCTCACCCCATCATGCAGCACCTGGGTCTCAAATTGCCAACCTGCCGATCTTACAATCAACAGTCAGCATCTTACCATTTGAGCCACTGCATCAGGGTTACAGGTGGCTAAATCGAAAATAAAAGCAAAAGCTTATTTCTCATTCCAGAACTAGGTGTAATTCCAGGCCTCTCCATTGCTTCTGAACGCTGATACATGCCACTGTTAAAGCATAAGCTTTATGGATGGTAAGTTATGTGGCAAAAGCAGAGAAGCTCTGATGGGATGGGATCCAGCATCCCCTCACAGTCAATGGTAACATTAGGTCACAGAACAAATTCTATCCAAATATTGTTTGACTGGTAAATCAAATCAAATCCCTTTCACTGAACATATAGGAAATCCGTGAGTTGGAGTGCACCCTCCTAGGCAAGGCCAATGGAATATGAGCTCTCAAGAGTTTATGCAGTGCAGAAACAAAGAAAGTCAAAGTGTACAAGTGCTACCCATCTCCCTTCAACAGCTATGAGAACTATCTAAGCAGGTTAGCAACAGAGTACAGTAGAATTCATTTTCTCATCTGTTTTCAGCCTTCATATCTTTTCCCAGCCTCAAACTACAAAGAGAGTGCAAGAAGGATCCAATGGAGTCATTAATACAAGTCAATTCTTTCACACCACTGGACAGCTGCTAATGTTTGGCCATGATGCTAACAAGGACTCCAAAACCCATCTGCCCAGCTCACTATAGTATCTAATCTCACAGGTGTGCATGAAGTTGTGTAGGAGTTGACTTTAACAGCCAAGTGAGGCACATGACTTGAATCCATGCCACAAATGATGTGAACCATGCCTTTTATCTGGATGTTTCCACTGGAACAATTTAGTTATTACTAAGGGCTTCCTCTCATAACCAGGTATGGCCAGCAGGAAATGATGACACTGGCTGGTCTGTAGAAAATGTGCAATACTTCACACCTTCCTAAAAGCTTCTAGTAGTATTGGAAACTTTGGAGTAGCAATTAAATGTTGCTTGTTAGAAAGAAAAATCATCAACCTCCACGACTCCATGAACATGAGGAGTGCTTTATACTTACGCTTGAGTGTCTTTGCATATCAACCATGTCACTTCAGTAGAATCTGATTTTTAGTGCATTACTAAAGAAGATGAAAAAATAGATTTAAATAAATGATACATTTGAATAGCTTCACAATCTAATGGAGTGTTTACCACCAAAAGATGTCTATAAAGCAGCAAAAAGATAACTAGTACAGAGGGGAACTCTTTTGTGTTACTTCTGTTCTTTCATCCTTTCTCTGGATGTATTTATTTTTACTTGTTTTATTCCTTCTTCCCTCTGGTTCTCTTCATCATGTGATAGACATGTTGTTTCCCAAGAGCAAGTTCAATGATCAAAAGCAAAAACTGCATTTTCCATTTTGCTAGTATTTTCTTTTCCCCTTTGTGTGTATTTAATTATGTCTTGTTTAAAACAGGATGGGGTTGGACTTCAGACAATTCAAGACCTTTTATGCTTTTTTCCTCTAATTCCCAAAAGAGTAATTAATACCTTCAGTAATTCTCAAGTAAAACCTTTCTTGCCACAGAAGTTTCAAGAGATAAAGAAAAAGTTTAACGTGTCTCATTTTTCTTTTTCTTTTTTAAACTTTTATTAAAGGTGAAAAGAGTGTTGTATTGTATAGTGGAAGTCTGCCATGGTAACTAAGTAAACAAAGGGATCTATCATCTTGCCCATCAGACTACATTTAACTGTTTGTGGTATCAGTTCAGGCCCTTTTCTATTATGTGGAAAATCTAAATCCTTGCATCTTTTACTTTCATTATATTAAGTAGCAGCATTGTTTTTAAAGGCTGGAATGCTCTACTGAGCACATTTAATTTATGAGAGATTTTTATCTAATATTCCTTTTTCGTGGAGTCCAGGGTAACATCCATTGGGCTTTATTACAATATTCTCTCAGAAGCCCTGTACTATAGGTTAGGTTGGGTGATGTTTATTTTTCCAGTATTGGCAAGTTAGCTTCATGGTTCAGTAGATATTTCTATCCAAGAGCCCTCTCATGTAACACAATTATAATGCTGCGTTCTGCTTTAACTGCCATGATAACATCCTGTGGAATTCTAGGATTTGAAGTCTAAAGGGAAATATTTAGTAATTTCAGCCACAAAGTTCCACTAGTGTCTCACCAAACTACAGACTCCAGATTTCTATGGGATGTTGCCATGGCAGTTAAAGTGGAATAATAGCACTACAATTTTATAATGTGAAAGGACCCCAAACTTTGTGATCCTTAAGAGATTCCATTCCATTACACCAGCAATACTGACTATGAGTTTGGTGCACTATATTTTTTAGGATCAAAATATGCTAAAGCTAATCATCAGCTCAGAATCAGAGTGCTGTTTTAACTCTTTTCACCTAAAGTGGGTATATTTTCCTGATTTGTGAAAATATTTGAAGCAGGCTTTTAAATGAATAGTATATTACTTTTTTTGACTTTGTCAATTCTGATGCTGGGCAGTGTTTTTTCAATTTTCATCAGAAATTCCACTTGGAGGAAAAAGAAGTTCATTCCACTGAATAATAATCTGCAGGAAGAGAAATGAGGTTCTGAAAATTGCCATATTACTCTCTCATCAAATTTGTAACACTTTCTGAAAAAGAGAGGCAGAATTACAAGTTTATTGTTGTTGTGTGCCTTGAAGGAGCCCTGGTGACACAGTGGTTAAACGTCTGTACTGCAGCCACTCACTCACAAACCATAAGGTTGCAATTTCAATACCATCAAAAGGGCTAAAGCTTGACTCAGGCTTTCATCCTTCCAAGGTCACTAAAATGAGTACTCAGATTGTTGGGGGCAATTAGCTTACAGTTGTAAACCTCTTAGACACTGCTAGTTCAGGATAAAGCGGTATATAAATGAAGCTGGCTGTTTGTGTTGAAGTTATTTCCAATGTTTGGCGACCCTAAGGTGATCCTGTGATCCTGTATTGGGGTTTTGTTAGCAACATTTGTTCAGAGAGAGTTTGCCTTTACCTTTCATTGAGGCTGAGAGAATGTGATTTGCCCAAGATCACCTGAGTGAGTTTCCATGGCCGAACAAGGATTTGAACCATGATCTCCAGAGTTATATTCCAACATTCAGACCATTTACACCACACTGGCTCAATGATAACAGGAATTAATAAATTAATTCTGCATTGCAGCATACAGATCCTATGCTCTTACACTTAAAAATATGATAGGATTGTCAATCACCATGATCCTTTGTAATATAAAATTAAACAATGCAATTAATTATATTTACATTTAATTACATCCTGCCCTTTTCCCGGGGGGGGGGGTGATAGGTCTAGGGTTTGGTTTTTAACTCTATTGAAATTGATGTATTTTATTGTTGTAACCCGCCCAGATTCTTCGTGATTGGGCGGGCTATAAATAAATCTTTACTATTATTATATTACTATTACAAGAGTTCAATAGATACAACTAAAAGGTGTTCAACATAAATAAATAAAAGTTTACAAATGTTTAAAAAAATCATAATTAAACTATCAATAAAGTTAAAAGCATCTAATAGCTAACCATTGCAAAAGAATAACAAATAAAAGCATACCACATGATGGCCCTTTCAACCTGAGTAGTCAACTTTCAAAGGTCTTCTGAAACAAAAAGAATATTTCCAACTTATGGTGGTGATCCTAAGGTAACTCTAGCATGGTAGCCCTATAAAGCAACCCCATCAAGACACAAGAAGGTTTGCATGTGAGAATATGGTCCTTCAGATAACCTGGATGTTGATGGTATAGGGCTTTGTAGGTCATACCCAGCACTTTCTGTAAATGGACTGGCAGACAGTGGAGCTATTACAACAAGGGAATTAGTTGTAAACAAGGCATTTGGCTCCCTGTAGCCAGCCCCACTTAACATGCTGGCTGCAGCTTTTAGGACCAGCTGAAGTTTCCAAGCACTCTGCAAAGGCAGCCCCAAATAGAATGCCTTACAGTAATCCAAATGGGATGCAACTAGAGAATATGTCACCATTGCCAGATCCAACATTTTAAGGAACAGGCACAGGTAACTCATAATTGTAACTCCTGCCCACTGCTGAGGCTTCCAGGCTCAGGGTACATCTAAGCTGTGAACTTGCATTTTCAGGGGGAGTGTAAGCCCCTCTACCATGGGCTGAATCACTATTCCTGATAAGGCTTTCAACTGACCAGACTCATTTCTATTTTGTGTGGATTAAGTTTCAACTTGTATGCCATCTTTCTGTCCATTGCTCATTACAAACACTATTTTAGAATCAAGGCACCTTCCTTGTATTGAGATGAAAAGGGGTAGTGGAGCTGAGTGTTACCCACATACTGATGGCACTGAACCCGAGAACTCCGAACAACTTCTCCCAGCGATTTCATGTGTATGTTAAATAGTATGGGGACAAAAGCCTCAAGGAGTCAAGGAATCAAAACGATTCTCCCAGCATCATCTCTGAGTTTGCCCCTCCAGGGATACTTTGCCTCATCTATTCCCCAGTGTTGAGCACCCACCAAGAAGACTAAAGGTGTCCCTCCCCATAGCCATGATAATCCATTTTATCCAGAAACCCCTGGTGTTGGATGTTTACCGCAGACACTAGTACCTTGCCCCAAAATGCAGTTTTGGAACTGGGCAGTAAGTATCCAAGGAAGCCTTTTTCAGTAGTGGTCTTATAACTACCTCCTTTAATCAGGATGGCCCTCTGCCTTGTTCTAGCAATGTATTGACCGCTTCCTCTACCCTTTCAACCAGTCCGCCTCTGCCTTTTTTTTTTAATAAGCCAGGAAGAACAAGGATCTATTATGCATGCAGTGACCTACACCTCTCCAAGAATCCTAGCTGCACTGTTCAGCTGTACAGTTTTAAAGTATCCATTGTTACTGTACAATCAGGGCATATACCCACTGGATATGTATTATTTTTAGTATTCATGATCAATTTAATCTGTAAAGTGCTGAGCAGGTTGTTCACAGCAAGCTATCAAGTGGACCAGATTCTCCTCTTGTGATCCTGCGTGCTACTAAACAATGCTACTAAATGTTTATAAAAATGTCATTTAGTAAAACCACTTTAGTTATGTGTTAGAGCTTACCTGAAAACCAGAAAGAGTTTGAATTCATTGGTTCAGAAATTATTTGTGAGTTCTTATTTACGTATTGCATATGTAGTAGTCCACCCTTATCCACGGTTTCACTTTCTGTCAGCCACAGATAATTGTCCATTTCGCTCTCCATGGTTTCAGTTACTTGCAAGTCAATCACATGTCATTTCAGGCATCCACTGGGGTTTCAAGATGGGGTTTCATATGTGTCAGGAACATATCCCCTGTGGATAAGGTGGGGCTATTGCATAACTACCGGTTATGGGGCAGAGTTTTCAAGTACTAATATAGGGAATGGATGCTTAACTCCTTTCAGCAATACTGGAAATGTCTTAAGCTGTTTTTAACCTGTTTTTCCTCCAACCAGCTTCCAAGACTAGAAATATGTTTCACTGATTAGGGAGGAAGGGCAGATAAGTACATATTTATAGTTCCCAAGGAGATTTAAACCCCTTCTAGAGATTGGAAGTAATTCATTACAAATAACAAGTAACAAATTTACTTGTAACACAAGTACCTTACTTGTAACTTCAGGGAAATAACATCCCTTTTGCAAAGCCTTTTAACAACTAGCAGTGTTGTTACCTTTTGGGATATAATGAATAATATTTAGTTATTTTTTGTGTTTTGATGGGACAAAGTTGCTTTGGAAGCATTTTGATGGCTCCCCCCCCCTCAAAAGTTAAGCTATTTTATTACAGTACTTTTTAAGATAGACTCCCCTTCCTGGGAACAAGAAATAGAGAGTAATGCATTGTTGATCCTTAGATGGTAGAAACCAAACTCTTCTGCCAACTATTCACTGAGTAGTTCTGATCTTTAATTTTACAAGTTTCCCTTGTTTTACTTCAGTGCAAGTATTTTATTGATTTTTTTTCTTTTTCACTTGTGTTTTATTGAATTGCTTTTAGAATTTAATTGTTAATTTCCTTGAGTGTTTAGTGAGGTATAGAAATTTATCTAAAAATAAATGCATTACAAATGCCAATTGACAGCATTAGCAATGGTCCTTAACGTCTAGTTTAGGAATAGGTTCTGTGTCAGTCAGAAGAACTAACAAGCAAATGTGCTTTAGCCAAGAATGTATTTATGTCTGACCAGAGCAGAGTTTGTTAATAAATTTCTTCTATTTATAAGCTATGTTAATTTTACAAGTGTGTAATGATTATTTAATATTACAGAATTGTGAAAACCTGTTACATCTGTTTCCATAAAATCAACTGATTTACTTCCAACTCTTTAGTACTGAATAGCATAGAATCATCATTGCGTTCTGCCATGTGTGTAGAATCCATTAACATTTCCTGTAATTCTTAAAAATATGGTTCTTTGTGTCTGATGCTAAAGCTGCAAACATCCTGTGTATTGGACTCTTTCAGTGTTTTTACTAATACTGAATTATTGCTCCATTCTCTTACTTCTTTTTATTTTAAAAGCATTTTAACAGCACTCTTCAGGTGAAAAGTGCTCCAAGAGCAGCTTACAACGTTTAATAATAAGGCAGTGCTTGTATCCAGGTTTATAGTCAAAAGACACAAGACACAAGAAAAAGGGATTAAAAGGGAGGAGAGGGGGAAACAAAGCCAGTGGTAGATGTTAATTATAAAACTCTTAACAGTGTTCTTTGACAGGGAAGAGTGAAGTGAGATTATTGCATTTTCTACATCACTGGACAATGTAATGTGGTAAATTAGTCTTCCATGCTTAAAGGCACCCGATCCCATCTGATCTTGGATGCTAAACAGGGTCAGTTATGGTTAGTTCTTGGATGGGAGACTGCCAACAAATAATAGATGCTGTAGGCTATATTTCAGACAACAGAAATGGCAAAGCCACCTCTGAGTAGTCCTTGCCTATGAAAACCCTATGAAATTCACAGGGTCACCATAAGTCGACAGACAGCACGAAGGGGCATCTGCACACACAGGTTAGTCTCCAGCTTGCTATGATATTCTTCAGAGGCAGAAGGCAGGCCATCCAGTTCCCTTCGCTGTTGGATGAGCCGAGAATACTGCCTTTAGCTTTGCTATTTAAGGCCCTTAAACCATGAAGTACATCCATTACTTACATACATAATAGCTGACAGCTATATATGTTTTTGATTAAAGATACATGATCAAACCTTGTACACCATGCAGTATAAGGGCTTTTATCATTCGGCTTGTATGGAAAGTTTTAAAACCAATTTGTGAGCTCTCCTATTTCAAAGTTAAAGGACATGTTTTGAATTTATTGAAAGAATCAATATTTAGGCGGGGTACAGACCGCCGCTTTGCGGCAGTCTGCCGCCGCCGCCAGTAGGTCCGCGGGGGAGTCGGAGCCTTCACACGGCCCGACTCCCGCGCGGACCGAAAAAGAAGCTCCAAAATGGAGCTTCTTTTTCCGTCTCGTTTGCGACGTAGCGAGGCGCCAGGGGCGCGCTCGCTACGTCACAAGCGGTGCGACGCGTACGGACGCTCAGCGTCCAATACGCAAAGATGGCGCCGGCCATGTAGAAGGGCCGGCGCCATCTTGTACGGACGGAGTCCGTACTAGGCCCAGGGGCATCTATAAGAGACGCCCCTTTTTTAAAATGGGACGTCCGGAGGACGTCCCAAATGGCGGTGCAGAAAGCACCATTTATTCCTTCTTTTTTAGAAGTATCGCCTTCCAGGCATGAGCATGATTAAAAATTCAGTGTCAATATTTCTCAGTTCCTTATCAAATTGCTTTTCTTATGTACATAGCATAAACCAGGATTTGTGCAGCACTACACCACCATGACATTACCTCTCTTCAGTGGTGGGACTGCATGCTTCTGTGAAGCAAGAGGCTATGCTGACAGTAGCAGTGCTACTGTTCAGGTCTCCTATATCAGACTGACTTGATGAAGAGCCAGACTAAATGTGCCAGACAGCTACTGGCATGTAGCAGAAGTAAAGAGTGGGTGGGGGGTGGCACTTGTGGAAGATTTTTGAGAGACAGTGGCAGTGGCACCATAGCTTAAACTTGTTAGTACTGTGCAGAAGAAGGCAAATTTTCTGTCTTGAAAAGCCTGTGAGATAATCCAAAAGGAAACAAGAGATGGTGCCAGAAGATGAGACTTCCAGATTAGACCTCATTGCAGATGAATAGACTCAGTCAAGAAAGCCACAGCCCTGAGTTTGCAAGATCTGAGCAGTGCTGTTGATGATAGGGTGACTAGAAAACCTCTCATTCATAGTCAGAACTTTCCCTAGAAGCTAAGATGACTAAACTGAGACTGTTGTGTTTTAGACATTATGAGAAGACATGACTCACTAGAAGAGACAATAATGCTTGGCAAGGTAGAAGGCAGTAGGAGAAGAGGAAACTGCACTGCAGATGTATAGACTCAATCAGGCAAACCATAGCCCTGAGTTTGCAAGAACTAAGCAGGGCTGTTGATGATAGCTCTGGTGGCTTGAAGATCTCTCGCCATAAATCGATGTGAACTTGACAGTTAACAACAACAACAACAACTCAAGATCACATATAAGATCACATATATTCAGAAAAATCCGAGTGGAAAAAGTTTTTTAAGCCTCTGATACTTTAATGTCCCTTCCTAGTTTAGTACAGCCTTCTATCTATATTCTTTGTTGACCAATTTAGAGAATTTGGCATTTTTGACAGGTACTTCCCTGGTAAAGGGAAAGAAGTGGGCAGATATCTCCTAGATATGAAAGAAGAGAATTTCTTCTTCGTGGTCTCTGCGAATCACACAAATGGGTTTATTCTGCGCCTGCGCAGCAATCCTCGGAAACTTCTAGAATCTCCAGGCAGAAAGTGATGTATCTTTCTGCAACTTTTTGGCGGTAGCCCCGCCCACCCATATATAAGGCCCCTGGTGGCCCGCTCCTCTTCAGTTCCTTCATTCCGCCGCGCTAAGCAGCTCAGGGAACTTCGCTAGCGTTACTGCTTACTCTTCTTATTGGAATCTCAGCTTGACCTTCGGACTTTCACTTGACCATTCTTTGGACTCTCACTAATCGGCTTCACTTTCTTCTGACCTCACGGCTTGACCTACGGACCGGTAACGGACTTGTTTACCATGGCCTCATTCAAGCAGTGCACTAAGTGCGGGGTTAAAATCCCCAGGATCGATGGCCATGAGAGATGTGTCCTCTGCCTGGGGGAGTCCCACATTCCGGGCAACTGCCCCCACTGTAAGGCGATGTCTGCCCAGGCCCTCAAAAATAGGGACCGGACACTCAAGGCCGCGCTCTACGAAAAGGTCTTAAGCCAGCCTGGCGCTTCTGGGGATGCGGATGCCCCCAAAGCCCCCAAGAGAAAAGGGGACAAACATGTGGACAAGAAGCGGGCTCGCTCGTCATCGCCACCCGCTAAGAGCCGTCGCAAGGGTCCCCCGAGCACGGTCTCAGTGCCTCCGCCTGAGTCGAGGCCGGTGCCGTCCACATCTCCGGTCACCGAGTCGGCGAAGACCCCGACTCCTGTACCGATTGCCTCTCAGGTGGTGCCTCTCGAGCCCAGGATCTTGCTCGCTAGCCATCTGTCTGCACCGGCGGACGCCCTGCAGATTGTGGACGTGGACTCCGAGTCTGAAGGGGAGCTCCACGACTCTGATGCCCCCTTGTCTCCTCAGAGGATCAGAATCCGCTCTCCTTCCCCTGAGGCAAGGCCACAAGTCCCACCACGGGATAGAGAGCGTCCTCGCTCCCCCCCAAGGAAGGATCGAGCCGCATTGGGAGCTGAGGCGGACGCTGCCTTGGGATCAGGCCGTCCGAACTCCACAGAGCGTGACCAAGACTTGTTCGACGCCTTCCCGGACCTGGTATTTGACCACCGTACAGGTCAGTACCTAATTCCCGTGGACCCATCCCGCTTGCGACGTAACATACGGGCCCACTCACGGGACCATCACCAGACCGGTGCTTTCCACGGACTGGACGATTTGGGCGCCACCGACCCTTCACCCAGAAGGCATAGCAGATCGCCCTCAAGCTCCAGGTCTAGGTCCCCACGCTCTGCATCTCCACTCTCTGAGGAAGATAATGCTCCGTTTGTCCCAGAGGGACCGGCAGTCCCATCACCCACGGACGACGTTAGGTCTTTCGCTGATAGGGTTATCCGGATGGCAGATGCCTTGATGCTAGAAGTGGCCCATCCAGAGGATGATGCCCTTGATCCTGTGGAAAGGAGGATCCACGGTTCCGCACCAGCTCCACCGGCCTTGGCATATCTACCGTCATTGGAGAAGATTGCTAAGCGTTCATGGGACGCACCAGCCACCATCCCGTCCACGTCCCGCAGGATCGAGAACCTCTATCGGGTCACTCCTTCTGCTCCATCTTGGCTCTCCAACCACCCTAAGCTGAACTCTGCGATAGTGGAAGGAGCCCAGTCCACCTTTGCTCCAAAGTCCTCGTCTTCTCCGATTGACAAGGACAGTAAAAAGCTGGACGGATTGGCCAAGAAGTTTTATGCCTCAGCGGCCCTGGATTTAAAGGTGACCAACTATGCGGCCTGTATGGGAGCTTACGTACAGTACCTCGTGGAAAAGATGGACCCTACTATCGCCGACCTGCCAGATGACAGAAGGCGCATGATGTCTGCACTCAGGAATGAGATCCACCTGCTAGGCAGACAACAGATCATCTCCGCCAGACACTCGACGGACTGTGCGTCGAAGATCCTTTCTGGCTCCAAAGCCCTCCGGCGCTACGCATGGCTGCGATCTTCGCATCTCACCCCGCAAGCCAAGGCAGCGATAGAGGACATGCCCTTCGACAACTCGGGCTTGTTCCACCGCGACACAGACGAGAAGCTCAGCTTCCGTTATAGGATGAAGACCGCGGCCAGAAAGCACGGTATGTCATCCACTGCACCCAAGGCCTCACGCCAGAGGTACCCTAGTCAGCGCCCTTGGCAGCCAGGTGGCCAGTACCGCTTCCAGCCCCAAGATCGTCCCTATCATCATGACACTCAGCCTCAAGGCCGGTCCTCTCGGTCGCCTGCCTTGCCAGCTGACAAGCACCAGTCTTCCCAACCCACATTCCAACAGGGTTACAGGAAGAAAGATGGCAGAGGAAAGAAAAGATTCTGATGTGTCCCCACGCACCTCGTCACCCCCAACAGATTGAGCCCCTTCTTTAACACCTGGGCCGCCATTACTACGGACTCTTGGGCACTTAACATCGTCCGTAGGGGCTATGCCCTAGAGTTCTCTGAGCTCCCACCAACTGGAGCCTTTATTTCAACTGTCCCCTCGGACACCCTTCTCGACGAAGTGCGCACTCTTCTAGACAAAGGCGCTATTGAACCCGTGTCCCCCTGTGAGTTCAAGCGCTGCTTCTTTTCCAGGTACTTCACCGTACCGAAGAAAGACTCTGGCCTTAGACCCATAATGGATCTTCGAGCCCTCAATACCTTTATTGTTTGCAAGAAATTTAGGATGGTAACCCTTGCTTCTATCTTACCACTCCTACAGGAAGGCCACTGGTTCGTGACTCTAGACTTAAAAGATGTCTACTTTCACATAGGGATCCGGCACGACCACCGCAGGTTCCTCGCCTTTGCCGTCGGGCTCCAGGCATACCAGTACAAGGTCCTTCCCTTCGGCCTTTCCACAGCTCCAAGAGTCTTCACCAAGTGCATGGCACCCGTGGTGGCATACCTGCGTCAAAAGGGAATCACGGTCTTCCCATACTTAGACGACTGGCTCTTCGCAGCGCCCTCCAAAGACACACTGCTCGAACACCTCGAGTCTACCCTGTCGCTCCTTCAAGCATTGGGACTACAGGTCAACTTTGACAAGTCCAACCTGATCCCCACCAAACGCATCGACTTCATTGGAACCACACTGGACTCTGTGTCAATGAAGGCATACCTTCCAGAGGCAAGGTTTCAGGCCCTCCGCTCGTCACTGCAGCCGTGCCTGCGTCAGAGAGGTCTGCAGGCCCGTGTGGTACAAGTTACCATCGGACACCTGGCCTCTACCACCTTCGTCACACCGTGGGCCAGACTAAGGCTCAGGCCCCTGCAATCATGGTTCCTATCTGTGTTCGACCCCGTCCGAGACACGCCTACCAAACTGCTCACCATCCCGAGGACCGTACAGAAGTCCCTTTGATGGTGGCTCCAGCCCGACAACGTCTGCGGGGGAATGTCATTCTTACCCCTGCAACCGGACCTCTCTCTGACTACGGACGCCTCCCTGCAGGGATGGGGCGCCCATACTCTGGACCTCACAATAAAGGACAAGTGGTCACCGGCGGAAGCCACTCTCCACATCAACGTCCTAGAGATGCTGGCTGTGGAAAAGGCACTCAGAGCCTTCCAGACGGTCCTCGCAGACAAGGTGGTGCTTCTTCTCACCGACAACACCACGGTCATGTACTACCTCAACAAGCAAGGGGGTACAAAGTCGAGGACCTTGTTGGCAGTCACCATCCGTATCTGGGAGTGTTGCATACAGCACAAGATCCTACTACAGTGCATCCATCTGCCAGGCGACCAGAACGACCTTGCAGATCAACTCAGCAGGTCTTCTTCCACTTGCCACGAATGGAGGCTGCATCCAGAAGTGGTGACCCAACTCTTCGATCACTGGGGACCCCCCTCTCCTGGACTTGTTCGCCTCCCGGCTAAACGCCCAAGTACCGAGGTTTTGCTCACGGTACGGAGAGCCCGGGTCGGAAGGGGATGCCTTCCAAATCAAGTGGACTCAAGGCCTCCTGTATGCCTTTCCTCCATTTCCTCTGATCACACGGGTGATCTCGAAGATGTTGTCGGACCACACAGACGCAATTTTGATAACTCCGTGGTGGCCCAGACAGCCGTGGTTCGCCCCTCTCCTACAGCGAGTACAGGACCATCTCCGATTAGAACACCGGCCCGACCTGCTTTCGCTACACGACGGGCAAGTCCACCATCCCGAGATGCAGTCTCTCCCATTGGTGGCATGGAGGATTCGGTCCTGAACACGCTTCCACCCGGTGTTCGGGATATCATCAAAGCAGCACAGAGACCATCTACACAAAGGTCCTATGCCTACAAATGGGATAAGTTCCTTGCCTTCCTACAGACAAAGGATATTCCACCATCCCGTGTCTGCATCCCAGTCGTCCTGGACTTTCTTATGTCACTGGCAGAAGTGGGTCTCTCCGTGAGTTCTATCAAGTGTTACCTTTCTGCCATCTTGTCCCATTATTTGTTCCGAGACAAACTTTCTCTGTTTGGGGACCCTCTCATAAAGAGGTTCCTTAAGGGATTCAACAATCTGCATCCACCGGTTGCAGATCCTTCACCTCAGTGGAGTCTAGACATCGCCCTGGCACAGCTGGTGTCTAAACCGTTTGAGCCCTTAGCTACCACGGACCTGAGACTCCTGACTTGGAAAACAGCCTTCCTGGTAGCTATCACGTCAGCCCGCCGGGCTGGTGAACTGTGTGCCCTGAGGGTGGACCAGCCCTTCCTCCATTTCCATAAGGACAAGGTGGTGCTCCGTACGGACATCACTTTCTTGCCAAAGGTGGTGTCTGCCTTTCACATCAACCAGGACATTGTTTTACCGACTCTGGCTCCCAATCCGACCACAGACTGAGCGTCAGCTCCATGCCCTGGATGTCCGCAGGGCGCTGGCGTTCTCTGGACAGGACATCTGCTTCCAGGCGTTCGGAGAGACTTTTGTGTGCTACGCTCACCGAAGCCAAGAAGGGGCTGCCGGTGTCCACCGCAGGGTTCTCCAAGTGGGTGGCCAGCACCATCCACCTCTGCTACGAACTGGCTGGAAAGCCTCCACCAGGTCGGGTTAGAGCCCATGCAACTAGGGCGGTAGCTGCACTCAGCCTTTTTGACGGGGAGTCCCCTCGAGGATGTGTGCAAGGCAGCTGTCTGGTCCCAGCCACTGACATTCATTAGACATTACAGGATGGACTCAAGGGCCAGGCATGATGCAGCCTTTGGGAGGGCAGTGTTACTCTCTGCCATGCACTAAACCGTTACACTGTTAATAAATAACACAGTGTTGGTTACATACTTATGATATGCATTTGTTGTTTTTGACACTCCCTCCTCCTCTGACTACAGCTCGCTAGCTAAACCCATTTGTGTGATTCGCAGAGACCACGAAGAAGAAGAACAGGTTGCTCACCTGTAACTGTGTTTCTTCGAGTGGTCATCTGCGAATTCACACAAACCCACACCGCCCTCCATCCCCTCAGTGTCTGCTCATTTGACAACGCTTGTTGCCGCGCTGATTAGCGGCTCATTCGAAACTGAAGAGGAGCGGGCCACCAGGGGCCTTATATATGGGTGGGCGGGGCTACCGCCAAAAAGTTGCAGAAAGATACATCACTTTCTGCCTGGAGATTCTAGAAGTTTCCGAGGATTGCTGCGCAGGCGCAGAATAAACCCATTTGTGTGAATTCGCAGATGACCACTCGAAGAAACACAGTTACAGGTGAGCAACCTGTTCATCTTAATTCCTTCTGGGAAATTCTAGCTGGTCTCCCCTGAGGGAGGATAGTTGCCAGTGTTCTGTGCCCAAGTTAAAAGACAACAACTTCCATGATCTTACAGACACTTCTTTAGGTTTATTGTACACTGCCGGAATCGTGTCAACTATTTGGTCTGTATAGATCTGGTAGTGTTCACTATGCAAGACATGAACATTGTATCATATCCCATGATAATCACCTTTGTAGTGAAAGAAGGGGGAAATCAGATATGCTCACTGAGCAAGGAAGGGGTAATACCACTGGACAGTCTGCAGGAGCCTTTTGTACTGCTTCAGGAATCCTTTCTCAATCCCTTATTGCAAAAAAGGGGAAGGGGGAAATAAAAATGAGAGAAACCAATGATCAGATGTCTGGAACTCTCCAAGGGTCACAGTTCTTTGCTAAAATAAGATGTGCAACCCCAGCTCCTTGTTTTACCCCAACAACTTTTCCCAAAAATAGAATTGATTTTTCTACAACTTCTGGTTTCATCAAAAACCAAAAGGAGAGTGGGAAGTGGGACTTGTTAGTCTTTCATAGCTGTTAGTGCATATCCAAGGAACAATTCCACAGTTACCATAAGCACATCACCCAGAACTGTGTTTGACTTTAGAAGAAGCAGAAAGGATTAAGTATCTGACCCATCTAATTCTTGAGGTCTCTCTCCCCATGTTTTCAACTTTAAAACTTTCTGGAAACTTTTTTCATTCATACTTAAGAATATGGCTTTCCAGGAGACTCTTATTCTCTGTTCTACTACCTTGATGAAATCTACTAAAATGAGAAACGGTGTAATCTGCACTCCTTTCTCTGTTGTTGCATTAATCTTATTTAAAAAAAGAATAAAATAGTGAGGGCTGCCACATCAGTTTTAAACCTACATACAGTAAAAAGAAATTGAACTTCTGTACAGTTGACCTAACGTGTGTTTGTTGTTGTGTTGTTTCCTACGTATGGCAACCGTAGAGGGAAATTGTGACAGGATTTTCTTAGGAAGGTTTATTCAGAGGGGTTTGCCTTCACCTTCCTCTGATGCTGAGACAATGTGACTTGCCCAGGGTCACTCAGTGGTTTTTCATGACGAATCGGGGATTTGAACCCAGGTCTCCAGTTTTATAATCCAACACTCAAACCAATACACCACTCTGAGATTCTGAGCTTTTGCAATAACCCAGACTATCAACAGATAAAAAATGAAACAGAAATTAGGTGGGCCACCTTGTGACTCCCTGAGCTGAACTGGTGATTTGTATCGTTCTCTTTATTTAACCTGCCTACAGTGGACTCTGTTGGTTTCTGGCTTTTCTTCTAAGGACTGTTCATTTTCAAACAAAATTAACTCACTTAAATTGTGTTGCTGGAGAAGAGTTCTGCAGATGCCATAGAGCGCTAAAAAGAAATTAATGGGTCTTAGAACAAATTCGGCCTGAACTCTCACTAGGAGCCAGGATGACTAAATTTGGGGCTGTTGTACTCAGGGCATGTCTTGAAATGGCATGATTCATTAAGAGAGATAATAATGCTCAATAAAGTGAAAGGCACTGGGAAAGGGGGAAGACTGCACTACAGGTCACTTGATTCAAGGAAGCCACAGCCCTGAGTTTGTAGGTGATGAGCCTGGCAGTTGATGATGGGCTTTTGAATCGCATCGAATTGATTTGATGGCAAATAACAACAAATACATAAACAATGTCTGACCAGCACAAGTATAATTTTTGTGGTTTTACAGAGATGATTTCATAGCTGTTCAGATCAAGCTTAATCACTTCAAGGTGTGTACAGTATTCTGAGAATTTGTACTGAAGCTAAATGAATGAGCTCTGTGTCACCAACATTTGTCAGCCAGTCCCATGTCTTTGTATGTGATTTGAAGATGCCAGAGATATGAACTAATCATTCTGATAGTCTTACTAATCTAGATCAGGAGAACTTGGTTTCCATGTTCTGTGTGCTTCCTGTTCTGCTGTTTTGACGTACTTCATGTTTACCAAATGTGTTCATTCTTTGAAAATAATCTGTGAAGGATAACAGTGACTATTTTGACACATACTATATTTCAGAGTTTAACCTTTTGCACTAGGGTGTGTGTGTATGAGAGAAAGCAAAAGATAGAAATAAACATACAGTTAGAAAAAAATAGAACCTTCTTCCCTTTATTTCTAGTCTATTTGTATTTGTAGTATTTTCTGCCCTTCAACTTCCCTGCAGTTTTAGAATATATATTCAATCCCTCATCAAGACAAATTACATCATTGATTTTCCTCTCCCTCAGATTTGAGCATACTAGAAGCTATTGGTTAAAACAACAATGAAGACTTTTCTGTCTGTCTCAGTTTCATTTTGAGTCTGTTTTTGTTACTAAAGTGTAGCTATCTTACTGTTTGCAACAATCAAGTGAGCCATTATAGGTTTCCTCTCTGTCTCCTACCCGCTTTCGCCTTTCTACTCGAGCTCCATTGCTGCAAACTGTGAGAGAATACTGTTAGTTTATACTTTCCTAGGCCACAAAAGCAGAAGTCCCTATAGGGCAGGGGTAGGCAACCTTTTTGAGCCAGGGGCCGGGTTGCTGTCCCTCAGACAACTGGGGGGCCGAAGCCAAAAAATAAACAAGCAAATAATTTTTTAAAAAATTAAATAAATAAATAAACTGGGATGATGTAGGAAACATTTTTCAAATGGAGGACACTTTTTTTAAAAAAATGGAGGACACGTGAAAAAATTTGCTGATTTTTTTTAAAAATGTTAATATAAATGCATGTTTTTGAGGCTTCTATAGACAATTGCCCCCCTTGCCTGCCTCCTCCTGATAGGCCAAAGGCGCCACACCCTCATGCGAGAGGCCAAAGGCTCTGGTGGCAATTGGTGGCAGGACCGGGCGGGGGCCGGTCCCAAGGCCTTGCCGGGCCGCATCCAGCCCGCGGGCCGCAGGTTGCCTACCCCTGCTATAGGGATAGAATGACCACTTTTAGAAGCAGATATAATGGTTTACATTATAAGAGCAGTGGGAGAACCGGTTATGCTCCATTTACCATTTAATTCTGGCAAAAGCCTATCTAATGAAAAATATATGATTTAAAAAAATACTGTGTGCATTTAAAATACTTTTTTTCTTTAAAGTTAATCGTCTGACTGTTAAAGTAGGCTATTTTCATGTGTATTTCAACATTGTCTACTCTTCTTCTCTTTTTTTGTATGTTTTCTTATCTTAATAGAGGTTGGATTTTTTTAAAAAAATGTATTTAAATCAAGGGAGTTGACCTCGGATCCTAATTTGAGCATTATGCTGGATCAAGCCTAAATTGTACTTACCTCCCATTAAACTGATTGGGACCTAAATTAGTTTGAACTAATTTTTTAATGCAACTAACACAGAACAAATTGTATCTTAATTAATTGAGTTTTTAATAAATCAAGAAGATTGAGAATGAGGAGAGTGGCTATAAAATAACTCCAAAAGATTCTAAAACATGAAGATATACAACTGAACACAAAAGTCAGACTTGTACAAGCCATTGCTTTCCCTATTAACATGTATGGATGTGAGAGCTGGACAGTTAAGTAGGAAAATAAGAGGAAAATCAATTCATTCAAGATGTGGTGCTGGAGAGGAGTGCTGAGGATCCCATGGACAGCCAAAAAGACAAACAAATTGGTCCTAGATCAGATCAAGCCAGAAATCTCCCTGGAAGCCAAGATGACAAAACTGATGCTTTTGTACTTTGGACACATCATGAGAAGGCACGACTCATTGGAAAAAACAATAATGCTGATAAAGGTGGAGGGAAGCAGAAAGAGAGGAAGGCCACATGCTAGATGGATGGACTCTTATTAGAGAGATCATGGGTATGGATTTGCAGGAACTAAGCAGAGCAGTGGAGGACAGGGAGTCTTGGAGATGTTTCATCCACAGAGTCACCATGGGTGAAAATCAACTTGAGGGCAGTTAACAACAACAACAACAAAATGTACAAGTCTTTTGTGCCTATGCTCCTTTCATGGTACAAGCAATTAAGCCAAGAAGTCTCTAACCCATAATTTCTGAAACAGGCAAGGAAATTTCCATCCATATTTTATAGAATAAAACACAATATTAAGCAATTGTTTGAAGTTGGTTAATTATCCTCACTGGTTAATGATAAAGATCCTCGAAAAAGAGTGAAGGAACACTGATTTTTTAAAAAAACAGAAAGCTCAGATGGTAATTTTTAGCTGGTACAAAGGAAATGAGTACAAATGAAAGTCTAACCCTTACACAGAAAAGTGCCCTTAGCTTGAAACATTAATGATATTCCTAGAGTGGAGAGAGGGTAGCATGCAGTTCGGCAGAAAATGTGCCATTTTTAATGCAGTATTTCATGCAGTTAATAAGGCTAATAGATGTGCTATTGAGAAAACAGATTAATATTCTATATAACTGTTTAACTGAGAATTCAAACAGTCACTGTCAGATAGGGTATGTAACAAAAAGTATAAAATGATACCATGTGCCTGGCTTTCATGGTTAAAGCAAATTGACCAAACAATTTTAAAACTCCTGTGCTTCACCTTAATATTTTGGTGGATAACAAGTCACTAGTATACTCATGCCTCCACATCGGTGGCTTTGACTTTTGCAGAATTGATTATTCACAATTTTTATTAATACGTTCTCTCTAGGAATATCTAGGTCCTCTAGCCCAACTCTGTGGTCAACTTTAACCAAAGTTTGCACTGAAGGACCTAGAGATTCCTAGAGAGAACACTCCATTAGGCATTTGTATCTCCCCAGCACAACTCTGTGGTCAATGTCTGGCAGATATTAACCACAGAGCTGCACTGCAGGACCTAGAGAGATGTTCTCTCATGTAAAAACATGGTGTTTTTGTAATTTGCAGTTTTCCCACATTCACGAGGTTCCTGTGCCCCTAACCCCAGCGAACGTGGCGGGGCAAGTGTATTATTCTTTAGTCTAAGATCTATCTAGCATCTACCATTCCTTTTTAACAATCAAAGCAAAACAGCTTGTTCCAAGGGTCCCCTCAGTTAGTGATGGCAACTCAAATTTAATAAACCAGCAAGATAACTTTGACCCGTTACAAACGGGCATAAAGTATGGACTGGGTCCGTATTAGGGTTAGAAAGGGGCATCCCTTCTGGACACCCCTAACCCTAATACGGACCCAGTCCGTACAAAATGGCGGCGCCCATTCCACACGGGGGCCACCATTGCTACATCACCACCGCGCTGCCTCCAAATGAGGTGGCGCGGTTGTGACGTACTGGCTTTATGCACCCTTTCCACGGTGCCAGAAGGAGCTCCAAAACAGAGCTCCTTCCGCAGTTTGCAGTTGCTGGCGCAGCCTTTAGACAGCTGCGCCAGCAACGCAAAGGAGAAAGGGGCCGAGCAGCCCCTTTCTCCTCCTCCCCACCACTGTCAGGTGTCCTTGGGGCATGAAGCCCTAAGGACACACCTTTCCAGGCCGCGGGGAAACGGCCCTTTGCCGCTTCCCTGTGGCCTGGAAAGCGGCAGATCGGGGCATCGGAGGCTGCCATTCTGGCAGCTGAGGCCCTGATCCATCGGGGGAAGGGGCGGGAACAGGCCGCCCCAAATGGGTGGTCTGTAAACCACCAGAGTTACTAAATTAAGACAGAATTTAGAAGCACAATTCACTGTCACTGGCATCCTGTCAGTGTCTTACATCCACTTATGTGTGTGTAAGTCCCTTTTGGGACAGGATACAGAAGGTTGTTCTCTTGCCCTTGTGCTCCATCCAAATACTTCCCAACACCTAGTAGATGTCAACTCCCAGACAGGGCTGCCACTACTCCTTCTTACCAGTGGAAAGAAGAGGCAGAGGGAAGTGACTCAGACCATGAAGATCCAGCTGCTCTGAGCTCTTGCGAAAAAAAGAAAACGCGGGTCACCCATATTTCTTCCCCACCCACCTTGACCAAACTGGGACCAGGTGGTTCCCTATGGTCTCAAATGCCCACCCCATCCCTCGTTCCCCACCAGTTAGCAACAGCATCAGGGTCCCTTCCTAGGGCTTGACAGCTGCCAATAACTTTTTAAAAATATGTATATATGCATTTAATTTTTTTCATTGAGGACTATCTGATTTTATTTGTACACATTATATTGGTTACACTGTACAAAATGTGGCCATTCAGAAGTATTTTTTAAAAAATGATAACAAATACGTTATCTTTTTTCTCATACACACATTTGTACCTTGAAGTTTTAGCACTACCATATTTGAAGAAATTTGTGTGAGCAAAGAGAGAGAAAAGTATTATTGTGAAGAAAGTAGAGTAACATACGAAATTGCTTCACCAACTCTACTTCATCCTCTTCTTTGTTCAATAGACCTGCTTTCTGTCTCTCATTATTAGGTCAGAAAGTTACTGGGTGTGAGAAAAGTGCAGGTTTCAAGCTCCAAATGTGTGTAACTTTTGCCAAACGTATGAGATAGGATTTACCCTAGTGATTATGTTTTATCTTAGCGAAGTGTCTTTAATTGAAACCAAAAACTTTAGGCAGAGCAAGATTAACCTTAACAATGAGCTTTACTATGTTGGGTTTGATTTCATTAGGCTTCCTCTCCATCTCCAACTAATTTTTTCAAGCTTATATTGTGTCAGTGATGAATTCCGAGGGCATGAGCAGGAATGGCAACTTCAGATTAATTATCCTTGGGACAGCAGGCAATTTTTGATAAAGGCTTTAAAATCAGACTTATCCTTGGCAGATGGTCTTCTTTGAAAGGTTTGTGGTACAGTAGGGGAGAAGTTTCTGTGTTCCAGAGAGCATGGCAGGCTGCCAGAAGAATTCTCTGCTGGAAAAGGAATGGCAAAATGTTTGGGCAATTATTGATAAGAATATGAGAGGGAACGTGAAGGTCAGAATTAGGTTTTGCCCACTGTGGCACCATGCAGTGAATCTCGCTGTAGTAGAAAGCATCCTGCTCCTATTTCAGATGTTCACAGAAAAGCATAAAGGGAGAGGTCAAAGAAAATGGTTTTTGTATTCTTTAGCCACTGCAGTTGTCATTTCACAGATCAGCTGTACACTTTGACAATGAATACTTTCTGTTTCAGCTGATTTGGTCTATAGTTGGGTTATTAATAGTATTCATTAATTATCTAACAAAAAGAAATGGGATAAAAATGTTGCATTGAGAGACCATCAACTTTGTAAGAACATTGTAACTGCATAACCATTGTCCTAATGCTATATGTGTACAGTATTTTAAAAGGAATAGTGGCTTCAGGTTTTTTAAAAACCCTATATTCTGGGAGCATGAGCCTGATCCGCTCATTCAGACATAGCATGCACTGGAAAGCAGTTGCTTCTAACATACTGAGTAGTACTTGCTTGTAATAACTGAAGAAATTATATTGCATGACTCAATCTAAGAAGATGGACATAGATGACTGGATAAAGGAGATCATCTCTAAGGGTTCAGTCTTTGCGAATATAAAAAAAAGTGCACAGCTTAGATAACTTGAGCTGCTTGAGCTGCATGTCCCTTAAGTGAACATTTTTGTATAACTTCCATTCCCTACTCTGATGGAAAGAATGTAGTGAGATATTGTTTCTCTTAGAAATGTCCTGTGATGAAATAGTTTTGAAAAGTAATAAGGACAACATGCAAAGACCGATGAAACTTTGACAAATTTACATCTCCAGCCTTTCTCTGTTGAGTCTGTTCTTACTGGTAGAAATCTACATGGCATGATACTGGAAATCCCCTTTAAGTCCCTGAAAAAACAATGACTCGCAATTATTATTATTATTATTATTATTATTATTATTATTATTATTATTATTATAGCCCATCCAATCACTAGGAATCCGGCAGGTTACAGCAGTAAAAATACATTACATTAAAATACTAAATAGTCCCTTCCCAACCCCCTCCTGAGTATAAGATTTTTACATCTGGCATTATATTCTTTCACATATGGACAGTACAATAAAATTTAGATGCCCGCAAAACAGTTCAAAATATTCCTTTATTAATAATTCAGTATAACACAATTAAACAAGTTTGCCATTTATATAATGTAATCATAATATGCCCCTACTAATACTTTCTTACATATATGCCATATTAAACTGCTCACTTTTATGCAGAGACACACACACAGCATTATTAAGAACAGAGAAAACGAATCAGTCACCTCATGAGCTGGAAAGATATAGGTAGTTGGTCCATTCCTCATAGGAGAAGCACTGAGTTCTGTATTATTTGTCCAACAATTCAAGGTAAAGAGGTAGAATTCAAAGATATAGCCGTGTTAGTCTGTGGAATCAGTATGTAGAGAGATCTTGTAGCACCTTTGAGACTAAGGGGGGATACAGATGGGCAGAAAGGAGCACCGAGATGCCGCCCCTTTCTGCTCCGGATCATTGCCATAGCAACCAAACGGGTGCGGCAACTATCCATCCCAAAAAGGAGCTGCGAAAAGCAGCTTCATCCCGTACCACTGCCGAGGCGCCATTAGTGCCCTAGAGTGGCATGGTGACATCTCTTGTGTGCCGCCCCATTTGGACACAGTGCACAAGACATATATCATTGGTGCACGCAGCATGTGGATATGCACGCGCCCAAACTGATGCCAGGAGAGCATGGAGCGTGCAGACGCTCCATGCTCCCCAGCCCTAATTTCGGCCCCAGGCTGCTGCAAATTGCCAGTCTGTACCGAGTCTAATCGAAAGAAAGAAATTGGCAGTATGAGCTTTCGTAGACTTCAGTCTACTTCCTCAGATACAAGGTAAAGTGGAAGAGGGTCAAAATATTGTGTCCTAAATGCATCTGGTACTCTAGAATACCATAGCCCCATTTAGTAAATTGCTGAAAGGTGACAACCCATATAAATTCCATTGATTCGGAGTTCTAATCTAGTTAGGACTAGCAATTAGATTTAGGTTTGAAGGTAGATCTGTTCAAGATGATC
Organism: Sceloporus undulatus; assembly: GCF_019175285.1. Lineage (NCBI taxonomy): Eukaryota > Metazoa > Chordata > Lepidosauria > Squamata > Phrynosomatidae > Sceloporus > Sceloporus undulatus. Next base: position 175,287,180 of record NC_056525.1, read on the forward strand.
TTTGATGGTTAATTTGTAACGGTGGATTTTCCTGTGATTAATGAGCATCTTGCATTAGCTGTTTTGGATGAAATGTAAAGTTTGTAGTCACATTTCAGTTCAGATAGTGCATCAAATTATAGCTTGCACTAACATATGTAGAATCGAAACTATGGTTTGAAATTCTAACTATAAGACAATCAATGTTTTTATTTATTTATTTATTTTATAAACCACTTTTCTCCCATAAGGGATACAAAGTGGCTCATAATATAGCTACTTTTAAAAATGTGTTTATGTTTCATTTCTTTATAATTCCTTCATCTAGATGTGTTCATTGCCATTACTGTGGTTCAGAGCTTGCAAAAAAGAGTTCACTGACTTGTTACATTATTAATTAGTTAGATTTTCTCCTAATGTGGTGTAATTCATTAGATTTCCGAGTTAATGCTGAAGTTAATCCTGTGGTTGAGTTAAGTATTTTTAGATTGTTAGCATTCACTAGTGGTGATGTCTTTTCATCTGTCAGATTCAGGAAAACCCAAGGAGAAGAAGGATTAAGATTGGAGGAAATGTAGTATCTTGCTTTGTTGTTAAATAAGATGATCCATTTACTATATCATGGTTTACTTTTGTTGGGAGCAGGGGGAGGGACTCCACATTCACGAGGTTACTGTGCCCCTAACCCCAGCCAATGTGGAGGGGCAAGTGTATTCTTCTTTAGTCTGAGATCTATCTAGCGTCTACCGTTCCTTTTTTACAATCAAAGCAAAAAGCTTGGTCCAAGGGCCCTCTCAGTTAGTGATGGCAACTCAGATCCTAACAGATGGATAGCTAAGAAGCAGTTGAAGAGCTAGGATTGGGGAACAACTGAAGAAAAATGGAAGAGAAGGGGGGAAATGAATCTGTTTCTGGAATGGAAAGTTATGTGGAATGGGGAGTGATTTGTTTTCTTAGCCTTAAGTAGCCATGGCCCCTAAGAATGTCAGCCTCTCTAGGATCAAAAGGCAGGTATTCTTTCCCACCAGCACTGTGACCTGTATGTTAGGGTACGTTGTGAATCTGCAGTTATCCTGTTCTATTGATTTTATTCTGGTTTCTATTATTAGATAATATACAATATTATTTACTATTATTATTTGAGGTGAGCTGCAGTTAACTCCCTTTGCAATCATTTAGGTGCTACATGTTTGGACAATTAAGTGAAGCACTTTTCCTAAATTCCATCCACTATTTCTTGTTTTCTTGGCTATTCTGTCTCCCACACCCATTCTGCTTTCTGTTCACCCCTGTGCTGTGATAGATTTGGCTATTGTTATTGTGTGCCTCCAAGTCATTTCTGGTTTATGGGAAGCTTGAGGCAAACCTAAGTATAATGGGATTTTATGGGCCTGAGAATGTATGACTTGCACAAGATCATCCAGTGTGTTTCCTTGCCCTAGTAGATATTTGAATCACAGTCTTCAGAGTCACAGTCGCTCAAGCCACTACAAAATGCTGGCTTGGTGCTTTTAGTTTGGCATCAGAAGATTAATTTAACTAAGCCTCTACCCTCATATCTACTTAGAAGTAAACCATATTAACACTGGCGGGGTACAGACCGCCGCCAGTAGGTCCACGGGGGAGCCGGAGCCTTCAGACGGCCCGACTCCCGCGCGGACCGAAAAAAGAAGCTCCAAAATGGAGCTTCTTTTCAAGTCGCGTTTGCGACGTAGCGAGGCGCCAGGGGCGCGCTCGCTACGTCACAAGCGGCGCGACACGTCTGGACGCTGTGCGTCCAGTACGCAAAGATGGCGCCGGCCATGTAGAAGGGCCGGCGCCATCTTGTACGGACGGAGTCCGTACTAGGCACAGGGGCGTCTATAAGAGACGCCCCTTTTTTAAAATGGGACGTCCTGAGGACGTCCCAAAGGGCTGTATAGAAAGCCCCACTGTTTGTATTACTTTCAAGTATTTATTATTGGTCACATCGTGCTAGCACTTGGATAAATAAGAAGACATTTTTACTCATCCCCCCTTTTCCTTCTCTCTCAGCTTTTCTTTCTTTCTTCCTTCCTCCCCACTCTGCTTTTCTCTCTTCCTTCTGCTTTTTTCTCTTCCTTCACATTCTGCTACCTGTCTCAACGGTGGATCACATACTTTGAAGGGTTTGGTAAAGTAGATATTAGCCAAAATATCCAGTAACTACATTCACCCCCTGCCAACCCTATCTGTATCTTTCTTCTTAGAAAAATATTCTTGGAAATAAATTCCATTGAGTTCAATGAGCAAAGCATGTGTTTTTTTTACTGGCCATACTTTTGATAACAAATGGAGAGGCAAAAATGATGCACTGATTCAGGTGTGAGAAAAATGTTCAGCATATGCTGAGAGGTATTCAAAATATTTCTGTTTAAAAATCTCCCCACTTCACTGATTGATCTTTGTAGCCAGCTACTTATTATAGCATTTGTATATCATTGTCATTGATTCATCATTCCTTACTAACTTTAACACAAACAAGGTATTTGAAGGGCACATGTACAGGGTGCACATTGGCAGAGTTAGTGGAAGACAGAAAGAGGAGAATAGATATACAGATCAGTAACAAATCATAATTAAACAGTTTATTTTTTTTTTTTAAATGAGAGCTTGTCCTTTAGTACACCTTTTGAAACATGACAGTTTCCAGATATGTTGAACTCCCACTACTCCAGGAAGAATTGAAGTATAGTGTCTACTGTCCATCTGGGAAACATCCGGGTTGAGGAAATCAAATTCAAAACAAGAAAAAAGAGCACTTTGAAGATGCCAGTAACAAAATATGTATTTTTAAAAATACATAGCATCAATGCTGACAATCTCAGTGCCACTCTGTGTCAGTTGCCTGGTCTGTTGTAGAAACTAACATTTTAAATAGTGAGTTAATTAAATATAATTTAGCCAATTTAACAATTGTAGTTAAATGGTTATAGTTTGTAACAATTTATAATTTATAGTTATTAGCAATAAATATTTTTACAATTATGAACACTTAATATTATCCAATTAATTTTCAAACCTAATGTTCCATTCTCTGCTATATCATTTCATACCTCACCAGAGTATAGTTAGCACATGCTGTGTTTTTCATCAAACCATGGTTTCTGATTATAGGTCATCAGCTGGTCCCCCAAAAGGACCTAAATACTCCAATAGCACCAGGTTCCATCTGATCTTGGAACCAAAGCAGAGCCCTGGTTGGTACTTGGATGGGAGACTGCCAACAAATAAAGCTGTAGGCTATATTTCAGAGGGAGGAACTGGCAAAACCACCTGAGTATTCCTTGCCTAAGAAAACTATGAAATTCATGGGGTCGCCATAGGTGGATAAGAGACTTGAATGTACACCCACGCACACACACAGTCCCCAACCATGGCAGACTGAATGCCCTAAATGTTCAGCTTCCTCAGCATTGTTTGTCCTAATATCTGAATATATTTTTCATGTAAAGAAAGGGTGAGTAAGAAGGAGGTTCTTTAGAAATTTTTATTTGTGCTTGTACAAATAATAGACATTCCCTGTTATTTAGCCTTTTAATGGTAGAGCACTAAGGGCAGATATTCTTATTGTTTCTAATTTACTATTACAGCTGCTTCCTCTTTATGCAATTTAATTTTCAACCCACCAGGGGGCTAATAATCCCACCTATACAGATAGCAAAGAAGGCTGGTTGTTTTCCATGTGAAAATACTTTTCATTCCTATTCATAGTAAGCATGCCTTTACTCTCATCTGGCACCCACCGAGGCAGCATTCCAAAAAATCTCTACAGGTCAAAAATGTGGAACCATTTGACTGGGAAAAAATTAAAAATTAAGATTGTAATTTTTTAAGGCTGCACATTGTTTTGATTAATGCTTCAAACTGGAAAATAATTGGTAATCTTCTGCTGATGTGATTTATTTTAAGGAACATTTTTGCATCCAGTTTGCTAACTGTGGTTTGATTTGATAATCCCTGACAACCTTCCCAGTATAATAATATAATAATTGAAATGGAAAGAGAATATTTTAAAAAATATACATAGATTGACATAATGGCTGGATTAAGAATATTTTTCCAGCTTCCTAAACTATGACTTAAATTTTGTAGAGGATTCATTGTGCAGCCAAGCTGATTTCTTTAGATGTCTCCCATTTTTATTTCTCATTAAGATAATTTAGAATTAGGTCTTGTGCTTTTAATTTTTCACTTTTTTAAAATAATATATTTTTTTAGTTTTCTAAAATGCATTACTGATAAGCCCCATCCCATGCCTCATGGCACACAGTTACAATTTCACATTTGAAAAGAAAAAACATAAACTGATGCAGTCGTATTTGATGTAAACTACATTTTAAAAAAATCAAAAAGAAGAAGAGAGAGAAATAAATGGTTGGTATGCTGTGGTAGGACAGCCAGTGTGGTTTAACAGTTTGAGAGTTGGACTACAACCTTGGAAACCAGGTTTCAATTCCCCATTTAGCCATGGAAACCCATTGTGTAAGCTTGGGAAATATTCTCAGTCCCAGAAAACCTCTTGATACATTTGCCTTAGGGTCACCATAAGTCAGAAATTAGTTGAAGGCACACAACAACAATAACAACAACATTATGGTACACTATACAGTACAATATAAACACACCATTTTGTTTCATATAGAGTTTATGAAAGCTGTGTCAAATTGTTGTGGTTTTTTATGTTATTGGATTTGCTATATAGCCAATATGGTTACCCCTGGATGTCATGTATAAATGTATTTGTTACATGTAGACAATCCACCTTTACTCCCAATTGGATAAATTTTGAGGGAGGCACTGCATTTTAGTATATCTGGATCAAATTTTGCAACAGTATTGTGCTTAATATGCCATGAGGAATAATTACTTTCTTCCTGCAGCATTTAAAGACGTTGTCCTTAGTTAGTAGCTGAGTTGAATAAATTATTTCCTTGATTCCCAGATTTTCCTAATAATGGTGTTGCAAGTGATGAGAACATGATTACTCTAAATAGTAAATTATGTGCAAATGGATTGGTACTCAGCTGATATAAAAGCAATTCCCATCCCTGTCTAAGGGCCATGACTGTAGGATTATAATGTAAACAGTGAGAAAGATAACATTGGAGATAGAAGGGAGCAAAGCATCCTTATCCCGTCCTTATCCCGTGGTATTCGGATTAATACCAATACTCCCATTAATACCAAATGACAGGTCTATTATTCTTTACAGACAGGAGAAGAATGGGATACGCACAACTCCATTCTCGATCCCTTTCAGTCTGGTTTCAGCCCACTGCATTCTACAGAGACAGCTCTCACTGAGATTTCGAATGACCTTTTACGGGCCAAGGCTAATGGCCTTTACTCTGTTCTCATCCTTCTTGATTTGTCTGCAGCCTTTGACACTGTTGATCACAGCCTTCTAGTTGATATACTCTCTGACCTTGGGTTCTCAGACTCAGTTCTCGACTGGTTTAGATCTTATTTGTCAGACAGATCGTTTGCAGTGGTCACAGGTAGTCAGACTTCATCCTCTGTTCCCTTATCTGTTGGAGTTTCCCAGGGCTCTGTTCCAGGTCCCCTTCTGTTTTCTCTCTACACACTGTCCTTAGGTAAACTCATTAGCTCTTTTGGTTTTTCCTACCATCTGTATGCCGATGACACCCAGTTGTATCTTTCCACCCCTGACCTTTCTCCAAGGCTTGAACAGGAGGTTTTCGTCTTGCCGCACAGCTGTCTTGCAGTGGATGCACCATCGGCGTTTGAAGCTCAACATGTCCAAGACGGAGCTTCTTGTCTTTCCTCCTAAGCCCACCCTTCAACACTCCTTTTCTGTCTCTGTGGACAACATTTCTATTCAACCAGTCCAGCAAGCCCGCAGTCTTGGTTTTATCTTTGATTCTTCTCTGTCGTGTATCCCTCAGATCCAGACCACAGCCAAGGCTTGTAGATTCTTTTTGTACAATATTGCCAAAATCCGACCATTTCTCTCTCTACTGCCAAGATCCTGGTCCATGCCCTAGTGGTCTCACGACTTGATTACTGTAACGTCCTCCTGGCTGGGCTTCCTCTTTCTCACCTCCATCCTTTAATTTCTGTCCAGCATTCAGCTGCACGCATTATCACATCTACCCACCGCTCTGACCATTATTATTATTATTATTAACCTTTATTTATGAAGCGCTGTAAATTTACACAGCGCTGTACATACAATCTTTTTAGTTAGACGGTTCCCTGCCCTCGGGCTTACAATCTAAAAAGACATGACACAGAAGGAGAAGAGAGTGGTGGAGGGAAAGGGTAAGAGGTCCAGCAGTTCCTCTCTACCTCCAAGGCCTGGACCAAGGCAGATGGACTGGAGGGAGGGCTTGGGTTCTTAATGGATGGTTAATCATTTTCCAGGGAAAATACATACTCTCAAGTAGGATAATGCATATACAGTACATAGCAATACAGGAAATGGTTTGATAAACAGACAACAAAAGAACACCAAATAGCAAGCGACAATTATGCAATGCCTGGGAAGGCTTCTCTGAACAGGATGGTTTTCAACTCCGTTTTGAAGCTGGTTAAAGAAGTAATGGCTCTTGCTCGCAGGGGAAGAAGGTTCCAGGAGTGAGGGGCAGCAAGTGAAAAGGGGCGAATCCGGGATGGGGCAGAGGAAATCCTGGGCTGAGACAGCAGACCTTGACTACCAGAACGGAGGGCCCTAGTGGGAAGGTGAGGAGAAAGAAGGTCTGATAAGTAAGGAGGGGCCAGTCCATGGACCACATCTCTCCTTTGTTGGCATCCCTTCACTGGCTCCCCCTCCCTTTCCATATTCAGTACAAGCTCCTGCTGGCGTCATTTAAAGCCCTCCATGGGCTGCCCCCCCCTTACTTATCAGACCTTCTTTCTCCTCACGTTCCCACTAGGGCCCTCTGTTCTGGTAGTCAAAGTCGGCTGTCCCAGCCCAGGATTTCCTCTGCCCCATCTAGGATTCGCCCCTTTTCACTTGCTGCCTCTCACTCCTGGAACCTTCCTCCCTCGCAAGCAAGGGCCATCACTTCTTTAACCAGCTTCAAAATGGAGTTGAAGACCATCCTGTTCAGAGAAGCGTTCCCAGACATTGCATGATTGTCACTTGCTATCTGATGTTCTTTTTGTTGCCTGTTTTATTGAACCATTTCCTGTATTGCTATGTGTTTTATTTGTATTATCCTATCATTTCTTAGATTGTACATCATAGGCAGGTTTACTCTTTTATATTTGTTGTTTTTATGTACAGCACTGTGCAAATCTACAGCGCTATATAAATAAATAAATAAAAATAATAACTCACCTGACTCCCAATAAGTTTGCTTGATGAAGACTAGCAGAAAATCTGATTGGTTAACATGCATTTTGTTCACCTAATGTTGCAGTTTAACTGTTGTTGTTGTTGTATGCTTTCAAATCATTTTCAACTTATGGCGACCCTTTCACGGGGTTTTCTGGGGCTGATAGTGTGTGACCTGCCCCAGGTCACCCAATAGGTTTCCATGGCTAAACAAGGAATCAAGTTCTGGTTCCCAGAGTCATAATCCAATGTTCAAACCAATACACCATGCTGGCAGTTTAATACTTCTGAATGATTAAAAGAATTATGCCTAATATTATATTTTATTAAACATTGCATATGTAGTAATTTCCAACAACTGTTTAGTCATGTTTTCATTTTTATAAATAGCATAGTAAATAACATTTTAAAGCACTTTAGGGGTTCTTGACCTTCTTTTGGTGATGGACTCTACTGAGAATGTTTTGAGAGTTGTGGAGCCCCTGCCCAGTGTGTGTGTGTGTGTGTACACACTTGCTGAATTTTGCATACAATTTATTCTATTGCTTTATAGTAGTCTGAATGAAAAGAAAAACATTAGAGAACACTTTAAAGACTAAATTTATATCTTAAAAGTCACATTGACCAGGAGGGATCAAAGTAGCAAGATGGAACTGAAAGGGGGAAAATGTATCAATTTTACTGACCTCCTGAAGCTCATCCATAGACTTAAGAATTCTTGCTTTAACCATATACTAGAGAAAGACTCTGCTAACATCAGTTGATTTATTAAATGTGAAAAGAAAACCCTTTCCCATTCACAGAATAGTCAAATAATGGGAGTCATAAAATAAATTTCTAAGTTGCTATTGCCTACCAATGGATTTAGAAATGGAATTAAAGTGAAAAGTTGGTGGCATGATCTGAAATTATCAAAGGGCCTGTAGTGCCTTTTTTAAAACAGATGACCAAGTAAACAAAATCTGTGAACCTTAAAGAGTAAAGTGTGACCTGTTGTTGCAGAGTGTATCTGTCAGTCTTAATACATGTAGCAGACCAAAATTGATGAAAGATAATTGTATTAAAGCTCTAGATCTGGATTGGTTCCAGACCTGGTCACTTCTAATATTTTAATATTAGATAAATTAATGGTTGAGTGCCAGTGTGGTGTAGTGGTTTGAGCATTGGACTCTGGAGCCCAGAGTATGAATCCCCACTCAGCCATGGAAACCCATGGACAAGTCATAGAATCATAGAATCGTAGAGTTGGAAGAGACTGCAAGGGCCATCCAGTTCAACCCCCTACCATGCAGAAAATCCAAATCAAAGCATCCCTGACAGATGGCCATCTAGCCTCTGCTTAAAGACCTCCAAGGAAGGAGACTCCATTACACTCCGAGGGAGTTTGTTCCACTGTCAAACAGCCCTTACTGTCAGGAAGTTCCTCTTGATGTTGAGGTGGAATCTCTTTTCCTTTAGCTTGCATCCATTGCTCCAGGTCCTAGTCTCTGGAGCAGCAGAAAACAAGCTTGCTCCCTCATCAATATGACATCCCTTCAAATATTTAAACAGGGCTATCATATCACTTCTTAACCTTCTCTTCCCTGTTTAAAGTCAGATTCTCAGCCTCAGAGGAAGGCAAAGGCAAACCACCTCTGAATGAATCTTGCCAAGAAAACTCTATGATAACCTTAAGGTCACCATAAGTCAGAAACAACTTGAAGGCACACAATAACACATTAATTGTTTATATTGTTTTCACTTTAGTATTTTAGATTTTCTGTCTTCCATTAAATGTCCAATATGTGTAGTTCTGTTTGTGGGGAGATATATTTTCTTCAAAAATGCAATGTCACATTCCCCCCCCCCCATTTTAAAAATTTACTTTAGCTTTTTAATGTTCCATTTTACAAATCAGAAAGAACAGGCAGATTTGCTTCTGAATGTATAACAACTGGGCCTGTGCTTACTCACTTCTGTCTGATCATATTGTACTGTAATTTCCGTGACGCAATTGAAACTGTAACCCAGTCATTTTCTTAAGTTCCTAACAAAAAAAATATATTACATATATAGTGCACACACACACACACACACACACACAAACACACACACAAAGCCATAGTCCAACACTCAGATCACTACACCCCGCTGGCTCACCTACGCAAAGTACAGCAGGTCAGTAATCTGCAAAAACAGGAAGAAAGCACACAAAGATAAATGCATGTGAAATAAAACTTGAAAAATAAAATAAAAATGAAAATGAAAAATAAAGTACAATAAAATTAGAAAATAGAAAATGTTTCCTTCTCTGTACTTTCTTTGTCGACTCAGCATGCCCACCCTCAATCTACATGTTGCCCCCGTAGCCTGGCTATAAGCTGGTTCTTCCCACCTTCCTTCCAGTCACTTCATTTTTACCAGCAGGCTGAGCTGCTTGACAAGTCCCTATGACAAGTCCTTGATAACAAGAAGGGGCTTGATACATCTCCTGTCTTCTGGATCATAGATGGACTGCTTTGAGCTTAGCAAGTCACAGATTGTGGGGCTGGCAGTTTCGTAAAGCACACTTGTTCACTGAGACTCAAGTAATATAAGGTCATGATTAGAAAAGATAATAAACATGTAACAAAGAAGAAAGTGGGTTTATATGAGATTCCTCAGTGTTTCAGCAGCTGAGCAAATACAATCTGAAGATTTGCATGGTAAAAATTAGGCCTGATAGATTTATCAAATAAATAAATAGATTCTCTTCCATCACTAGATGGGCTGATATGCCTTTCACAGTCTTTCAGAAGCTGAGCCAGTTTCAGACATTGCACTGCTGAAAGAGGAACAACCAACAAGCTCAAACACTCCTCTTCCCTGCTTACAAGCCAGAGTTATAGGCAACACTTAAATAACAGTTTTGTGGTTCAGACAACCATGAGAAACTGGGGTGCAGCAGCCTGTCTGTCTGGATACATGAGGTGCAGGAGCACTCAGGTTCAACCCTCATAGTTTGTTGGAGCACAAGCTTTATGTTCAAATCCTTGGAGAGAAAATGCAAGTTATCCCTTTATATTTGTACAGTTCATTTCATTTTGAAGAATCCTCATTGTGCTATTTATATAATGACTGTTATACATGTGGCTTTATAGTTTCATAGCTAAATGTATTCTGTTAATTCTACACTGTAAGTATCCATGGTTCCCATACTGGGAGAAAGGTGGGCTATAAGTAAAAGAAAAGAAAACAAGCTAGTGAACTGCATTTTAGCCATGTATGGAGTTAACAATGTGAAAATAAAGACAAGGGTAATGAGGGATGGTTTTGGTACATATGCTTAGGTATTGTTCTGGTTGAGATTTCATGAACTTCACTTTCACCGTGAGGGCTTAAATACCCTAAAGGCATCATATCCCATCTAATATTGGAAGCTAAGAAAGGTGAGCCCTGATTTGTACTTGGATGGGAGACCACCAATTAATACTAGATGGTTTAGGCTGTATTTCAGATTAAGGAACTGACAAAACTACCTCTGAGTGTGCCTTGGCTAAGAAAACCCTATGAAATTTATGGAGTTGCCATAAGTTGAGAAGCAACTTGAAAGCTGATGCACACATACCTTTCCCCTCTTCTCTTGGCAATTCAGCAAAAAGCTGATAGAAGGAAGAGGGGTAGAAGGCTACATGAACTTTTATTACTGGCAAATTGTAATGAGTGGACGAACTCACTAATGATTGCTTCTTGGAAAGCAAAATGTTATTAGGCCTGTATGTTCGAGAACTATATTCTTTAAAGTAGCAAATAAAATATTACTGCTTCCTGCAGCCAGGGTGATACATGACTAATAGCTGCACAAAAAAAAGCATTTTTCCTCCAATAGTTGTCTCTTTATTCTATGTTCACTGTCTTTTTAAAGTTAACAGATTGTTATGTAGCCTTGTAAATAAGAGGTAAACATTTCAGTCTGTAACAGTTGCTTCACAAGAAGTGATAATCAGTACAATCATACAAACAGCAGTTCACTTTGGGGACCCTAAGTACTTGGTCTTTTACAGGCTATTAACTAGACAGTTAGTCAAGCTGACTGTTAACAGTTTGACCAGTACTACAGAGTACTTGCTTCAGCAGCATTGCTCATCGCACATCATAAGCAAGATAGTCTTAGAGAAGGCAGTGCAGTCTTATTCCTGTCTGAGTTGCATTAAGAAGCCGTCTGACATTAGTCACTGGCTGTGAATGTTAATCACGTCAAAGCAATAATTTACAGCATTGTTGTAACACTCTGGTGCTCATAAAATGAACTGAGTAACCCTCTACTACCCAAGGGATGTGCCTCTCTTTCTTTGCAATTGAATACCCAGCCTCACTGCATAATAGGTAGGCTTATGAAATAGTGCATTTTTAAAAAGAGAGGGAGCAGGGAGGAGCTGTATGATAAAATAACAAACTCAAAAGCTGATTTGTTAATTACCTCTCTCTCTCTCTCTCTCTCTCTCTCTCCCTGACAGAAGGGGTATGTGAGATATGGCTCACCAGCGAAGACACTGGGGCTTATGGACGAGACATTGGCACAGACCTCCCTACTCTCCTGTGGAAGCTGGTTGACGTTATCCCTGAAGGAGCAATGTTGAGACTTGGCATGACAAATCCTCCCTATATTTTAGAGCATTTAGAAGTACGTTCAAAAAGAAATCACTGTAGTGACTAAAGTTGCCCTTTTTATGTCCTATGTGAGTTCAAGTCTTTTAGTTATAAGTGTTATCTGTAGTCAGAACTGGAAATACTTTGTGACTAAATTCACTTCATGAAATCTGAGGCAGGATATAATCAGCAGTCATGCCTTCTGTCTAGAAAAACGAAAGAAAAAAAGTAACAAAAATAAAAATGAAACTGGAAAAAAAGCAAATAAACTCTTTAATGCGGTCCTTTATCTGACTAGTCATTCACCATTTATTTGTCAAGATGGTATGAACTATAGACTGACCACAAATGAAATGAGATACCATATATACTCATGTATAAGTCAACCTCAAGTATAAGTTGAGGGTAAGTTTTGGGGGCAAAATTATGAATTTTGGTATGACCCATGGATAAGTTGAGGGTAAAACCTAAAGGATGTAAAGGACGAAGCAAAGGAGCACAATGCCAAAGAACTTACAAAATTCTGGCAAGCATAACCATAAGCCTAAAGGCTAGATGAATGAGGAAGGAACTACGGGAAATGGTGGTTCTGCAATGTGTGGAGTGGAAACCAGGTGTAGGTGGGGCTAAGAAAATACATATGTCAAAAAGGATGTAAAGGCAATGCAAAGCAGACTGTGACTGTGTTAGAAACCTTTAACTTTAATGTGATAACTTTGCCTGATTTTAAGCTAGAAAAGTTGTCAAACATACATTATTAAAATCTTTTAAAGCCCAATTCCTCATCACTGGCATAACATTGCTGGAATCTCCAACTCTGAGCAGGGTGGTGAAAGGCGAGAGTTTAGGGTTAGTCACACATACATACTCTGGTGAAGTTTTGGGCTCATATCATTTGGTGTGAGTTCAGAAACAGAAATTCTTATCTTAATGAAGAGAAATCAAAACAAAATAAGGGCCCATACAGACAGGCCAAAATAAAGCTGCTTTGGGTCACTTTGGAGGTATGCTGTTTAAATGATGCATGCGTCCTAAGAGTCCAGAAGCTGCACCAAAACCATGCTCCAGTCCTTAGGACTGGAGCATGGCTTTGGCATGGTTTCTGGCCCCTTAGGATGCATACATCATTTAAACAGCCTGTTTCCAAAGTGACCCGAAGCAGCTTTATTTTGGCCTATCTGTATGAGGCCAAAGATAGAGTATAAAATATCTTAGGCCCTCTCCAGATGGGCCCTTTGCAGTGCATCCACGACGTGCTAGGGTTGCCTCGGGGTGGTGTGTGCACTCGCCCCGCAACCCTAGCACGTCGTCAGTGCGCCGCAGTTGCGCAGCGCCATACAAACGGCACGCGCAGTGATTACATCGCAGCTGTACTGCCTATAAATGGTGCTGTGCAGCTGCAACGTAACGGAGCTGTCTCTGGCGCTTTGCGGCACCATAAAAAGGAGCCGCTTTTTACAGCTCCTTCTTTGCTGCGCTGCTGCGCAGCACCGTATGTAGGCGCTGGTGCTCCTGTGCAGCAAAGAGAGGCACCAAGGAGGCGCCTCTTTTTGGCGGTCTGTACCCCACCTAAGTTTTAAAGACAGTGCCAGCAATCAGAGGAGGTATACATACATGCATAGGTGAAACTGACTTTTCAGAGCCAAAGAGATTCTCAAGCTACATAATGGCCTGTCTCTGTTACAATGAGCATTACAGCATAAAAACATCTGAGGTCTTGTTGTAAACCTGGTTAAAGTTCCTGTGTTTTGTTTGCTACAGTACACAGAACACCTATTGTAAACCTAGCTTTAAGAAAAACTTCATATTTTGGAAGTATCTAGTTATTTTAGGCTTAAAAAGAATCTTTCAATTTGTTTACAAAGACCACAATGATGTTATATCCCTTTAGCTCATTTCCAATTTAAGACAATCTTAAGGTGTGCCTAACATGGGGTTTCCTAGGCAAACTTCGTTCAGAGGGATGTCGCTTTTGCCTTCTTCTGAGGCTAAGAGAGTGTGACTTGCCCAAGGACACCAGGGGCTGCCTGCATGGGCCAAAAAGCCTGTGCTCCCCCCAGCCTCATGTCTTCTTGTTTGGACAACACAGGCCAATACCCTAGAGCCAGAATCGGATTAGATCCTGGCAGATCAGACATGGGTTCTGTGGATCCAGACCAATCCTGGGGGAAATGGGCTAAATGTTGGTCAAATTAACCCCCAATTGGCTGTGGAGTTTCCCGGAAACTCTGTGGCAAACCCTGGCACTTTAGACAGCCCTCTCTGCCCCTTACCTTACTGTCCCATTGCCACTACAGAAAAGACCCCTGTCACCATGTCTGACATGGTCACGTGTGTGCAGCCAGGCATACCTTTTTCCATGTCAGAGTCAGTGCCAAGAGTCTTTTCAGTAGCAGCAATGGGAGAGTACAGTGAAGCACATGCAGTTGTACTGGGTATGTGGTGTGGGGATAGGCAGATGTATAAACACCACCTGTCCCCTGTGCCAGCCCAGGGACCAATTCAGGCTAGAATTGGGCCAGGTCCGTGCTTTCCTGGCCTATCTGCTCAACCCCCCAGTAGGTTTCCTTGGCTGAGTACCGATTTGAACCCTGATTTCCAAAGTTATAATGCAGTGCTCAGATCTCTACACCATACTTGTTCTGAAGACCACAACATAAAACACTTTCAATCTAAGGGGACAAATCTTCAGGCAGTAATAAACTCTGCAGAATCTGAGTTAGTTGAAAGCTGAATGCTTTTTAAGAGCTTAGCTCTTTTGCAAATTCATTAAAATTAGCTTTACTGCATCTGGGTTGCCAGATACTAGATCTAATTGAAAGAATACTGCATCAGCTTTTCACCTGCACTGCACAGCAGTATCAAGTATATTAATGCATCATTTTTAGCATACTTTACCTATATGAATGCAAGTATAGTTTCTATGGATTTACTTTCATCAAAGTTAGTTAATGAATCATTGGCATTTTAGAGTTGGGGAATGAGGATTCAGACCTTAATAGGTTCTAAATGTCTTTCTCGTTTCCCCTGGTTTTTGAAAGTTGTCTGGAAACTTTAAAAAAAATGAATACATTTAGATTTTAATTTACAAAATGGCTTTCTTTCATTTCTTGCTTATCTTTTAGAAGACACACTTATTCATTATTCTCAGTTCTTTAGTACTATATCTTGATTCTCTAAGCCAGTGGTTCCCAACCTGTGGGTCGGGATCCCTTTGGGGGTCCAATGACCCTTTCATGGGGGTCGCCTAAGACCATTGGAAAAAATTAAAACCTATTTAATTACAGTTATGAAGTAGCAACAAAAATAATTTCATGGGTTTGGGTCACCACAACATGAGGAACTGTATTAAAGGGTCGCGGCATTAGGAAGGTTGGGAACCACTGCTCTAAGCCTTAGGTGGTTTCTAAAGCATCCTCCACAGAGCATAGGTTCTTATTTTAAAAAAATCTTGTTGATATCTTTGAGCTATCCCATCACACTATGCATTGTCAAGAATCAAAGAGGCCAATTGGGATACTGAAATCTGAATGATGTTTTTTTGTAATGTTTCTTCTTTGTAATTAAAAACATGACTAATATAATGTGAACTAGATAAGTTGACTCTTGCATGTTCCATTGATTCACTGGTTCCATTCTTAGTTGGTACTATCAGTTGGAATTGACGCTTGAAGTTTTTATGAGATAAGATTTTATAGGTTCTCTCATTAACATGTGATTCTGAATTAGGCTGCTTGAAATACTGCTGTTTGAATTTTAAAATATGTAGGACCATGTTGTACTTTTGTTTTTCAAAAGGCTCTGTTTTGCTTTAAATGTCTAGTAGAGACCCGTCTTTTTCCTCAGACCTTCTTGAACTGATTGGGCCACTGAGTGAGAACTGAGCTCCTGACCTTATATCCTGATTAATTAATTTCTTCAATTAATTGGTTGAATGATTATTTAGTATTTGTATTTTAATATTTACACAGGTTTTAGTTTTTAGATTTTAATGTCCTATACTGCTTCAAGATTTTTTTTAGATATAGGAATTGATTAAATAAATAAAAATGATACATTGAAACAGAACTTAATATGTCTTGATAGGTGTGGATTTGAACTGCTGTTGTGTAACCATTAAAAAACTGGAAGGTTAATGACATGTGATGTAAACAGATTTGGCTCTGAATACTGCCTGCTTTGATGCTGCTTCACAAATTACTTGACATCAAGCTTTAAAATATTTTCATCAATTTTAGACTATACCTTATGTTTGAAGGTGGTGGCTTATATGTACATCTTGATTTTAAAAAGGGCATTCACACCTAGCAATTCCCTTTTAATTGCTTGATTTCACATTAAGAGATGCATAATCTTTGGTGTCATCTGTCAAAACGAGTATTGTTGAAATGCTGCCATGTGCCATTTGTGGGTTTTATCTTCATTATTAATTCAGGATGTTTTAGTGATATATCAGCCACTGAGAAGAGTCCTGTATGAGCTATGATGGTGTGTGGGTGGGTGTTTTCCTTTGGATGTTCATGAAATGCCAAGGGTGCTGTGAGTTACAATAGAATTTCTTTGCTCTTTCTCTTTGATTCTCCATGTTAACTCAGCATTTGTATTCTGTAGCCTCATTTAAGCTGATACTCTACAGATGGCTTCCCCAGACATGCCCTGACATGGCACCTAGAAATGTATTGTAGTACTACAGTTAATCTTCTCTCCTCTCTTTCTTTGTTCTTTCACATACTAAGTATTTTAATATTCTGCGCTCTGAAGTTTGTGGAAGATATGAAATATATTTAGCAAGTGGTATAAACATATTTCCTGATGTTAACAAACTTGCCATCTTTGTGAAGTGTGTTAAATAGGTGTCATCACTATTTTGTTTCTGTGCTGTCAGCTAACATTTAACATTTTCTTACCTTACTTACTTATCTAGCAAAAGAAGTCTCCTCTCATGTTTGACCTCTCCATCAAGCAGAGTCCTGAAACAGTGTGCACAGAGATACCAAATAATGTAGCCCGTTGGTATCTCATTGCACCAGAGATGGTGGAATTCAGAAATACACTCATGTTAGTAGAATCAATGTAGACTAGAGAGATCTAGTAGCACCTTTGAGACTAACTGAAAGAACAAGAGATGATGGAGGATTTCATATTTAACTGCTTTCTCATATCAAAACATGTTATCTTTGTAACATATTAATTTATGTATTTTTCCTATGTGGAAGTATATCCACAATCTGTTGTCCAAAGTGAATGTATACCACTTAATTTATTATTTGTTTTCTGTGATATACACCACTGCTCCAGTGATCCCAAAGTGGGGCACATGGATTTCACCCCACTTTATTCTTACAAGAGCCCTATGAAGTATCTCAGACTGAGGAAGAATGATTAGCACACAGTCACCTAGAGAGTTTCACAGCATAGTTGTGATTAGAACCTAGACCTTTTAAGTCTCAGTCTCATATCTTCACTATTGTAGCACATTGATTTACCATTCTGAATACATTAGATTACAAAGCTTCTTGGAAGAGGCCGCATCATATTTTGCATACTGTTCTGGGATACACACTGCTACTCCATTATTTCACTAGTTAATCCAAACTGTTAAGATTTCCATCCTTTCACACACTCTTAACCAAGTTCTCCCTACTACCCTCTGGTACAGATCAGGAGTCCAGGGTGCTAGCTTCCCTTTGGCCTTCTTCATCCTAGAATCATAAAGGGGAGGACTCTTAACTTCTCTCTCTCTCTCTCTCTCTCTCTCTCTCTCTCTCTCTGCAACCTGGTCAATGACCTATTTCTCTGATAGAAATCAGATATGTAGTTGCATCTGTAGTGACGAAAGAAAACACTGAGAGGGAACAAAATAACCACAGTGGAAATATTTGGACATAGCAGAGCATGGTCTCTCATTGCTCTTCCCAGACACTTATTTCTTTAAAATTCTTCATTGTAGCTTTAGTGCCATCATTCCACCCAGGTCATGACTGATCCTTATATTCTCTTTTCATGCTCTCATTTCTTAATTTTCCACACTGCTATTGTCAGTCCCTAGTGTCATCTTTGCACTTAGTATGTTCTTTGCAGCTGTAAGTGATAGTAGGAGTTATTTCCAGATTGGTGTTACAGTTTGCACCCATTCTTTCTAGTCACTATAACATGGTTAATTTCAGCCTACAAGGAAATGAATATAAACCATTTATATAGCACCAGCTAACTTAGTTTTTTGTGGGTTTCTCGGGCTGTGTGGCCATGTTCTAGAAGAGTTTACTCCTGACGTTTCACCAGCATAACTTGTTTCGAAGAAACAGCATGGTGTAGTGGTTTGTATGCTGGACTAGGATTCCTGAAGACCAGGGTCCACATGCCTGCTTAACCATGGCAGGCCATGGGCGACACATGAGCAAGTCATATTCTGTGAGCTTTATAGGGAGGCAGTAGTAGACCTCCTCTGATTATATCTGGTCCTCTCAAAAACAAACAAACAAACAAACAAACCCTATGATGAGATTTCCTTAAACTGGAGTTGACTTGAAGGAACATGACAAAAACATGTATGCACAGTTGCTTTTAGTTGTAAGGGTGTATGTATAGATGACAACTTCCTTTCTTCTTTTATTGTAGGCACCTTATAAGAGTGAAATCTTGTATGCCATGCCATTCTAGGGGGTCCCTCACTTGATAAGTGGGGCTCTTCTCTCACTTCTCATCAGTCAATTTTTCTACCTGCTTTTTCTGCAGAAACTGACTCTCAAAATGGTCTAAAGCCATTTAAACCCATCTCGAGTGTTCACTTTACTTCTCCTTGTTCATTGAGAGATAGTTGGGGGTATTTGAATTTAAATTGTTCCACTCTTAAATTTTGGGCTCAGTGTCACGTCTTCTGACAGTCACTTGTATATGCCATCTGCCTGTGGCAAATCTTGGGAGCTAAAGCTAATTTTGTTCATGGATTAGTAGCAGCAGGCGGATCAGCATTAATTGAGTCTTTCTACATTGCTAGTTGCATATCTAAGCACCACTGGAAAATACAGTTTTACAAAGAATAAAATTATATCCTTTTGCAAAAATAAAGTGCCTGTCTTTATCATTTATATTGACTGAAGACACAAGGATGAGGATAAGGCTATTAATACAGAGCAAATGGATACCTTGCATAATTAACTGTCTTCAGGTTTTCTTTTAATATTTGTACATTAATTAGTAACCAAATGAGATATCACTATAATGTATTTATATTCTGATGGGTAATTAAAGTTCTCTCAGCCACCACCTCTGCTGTTACAAATCTGTCATTTGACTTGAATGCATAAAATCCTTTGTGTTCCTTGATAGATGAACAGACACATTTTCAGTTTTGTGGTATCATTTGAATAATCTGCAGTAACAAAATATGTATCATTAATATCAAGATTATTTTTTGTTGAGACTTGTATTTTGGGTATCATTTTCAAATAACTAATGAGAATATAGAAATGTAATAGTTAAATATTTGACAGATCTTGATTAACCCTTGTCCAGGGAGATAATTTTTTTTAAGTATATTCATTCAGTTAATCTGGAATATTTTCCATCACAAAAGAATTCCAGTGTATTGCATGGCCTACGTAGACCCCATCATATTTATTGCATGGCCTAAGTAGACCCCATTATATTTATGTCAGCAATATTCCACAACACTTAGGTGCCCAGTACCAGAAAACATATGTTCACATGAGGTAGAACATTTGTTTTGAGAAGGCCCTCCATTTTTGCAAAAACAAAAGTGAAAGCATCACAATTTCTATGTTTTAAAATACTGTACTACTGGGTTTTCCCCCTGTTAAAACAATTATGGCAGGCAGCTGAAACTTGGGATATTGCTTACAAATGACAATGTTGTAAAATACATATGTTGTAAAATGATTACTGTGTAATTCTGTGCATCCAAATATCAGTCCAGAATACTAAACTATCTCATCTGTCAGAACTGGGTTTATATTAAATGAAGAAATGTTGATAGCAATGACAGGTTCTCTTTCTTTTTGTATGTAAAATCAGAAAAATTACTATGAAAATACAAAATGGAATCTCCAGGTGAACATATTATATTAAATTGACCTTTAGATGCAGATGAGATTGTACAAAAAGAGAATTACAAGTTGTTGTTTTTCTGGTACTAGAGAAATTATAGCAGTTTAATTTTCTTTTTTAAAGTTAATTGGTATACTTTATCAACACTGGCAAGTAAAATTATAAAGTCATAATATAGGTTCATGGTTAATGATCACATGGCATCATGTTGCTGTAGCTGTGCCCTTTCAAGTCATTTCCCACTTATGATGACCCTGCCATGGGGTTTTCTTGGCAGGTTTTTTCACAGGTTGTTTGCCATTGCCATCTTTTCAGGCAGAGAAAGTGTGACTTGCCCAAAGTCACCCGTGGGTTTCCATGGTTCAAGCTGGTATTTAAACTCTGGTCTCCAAAGTCTTTGTCCAGTGCTCAAAGCACTATACCACGCTGGCTCTCATCCGAAGCTCTAAAGCAAGCCAGCCAACCAAGCTGTTTCATATATATATATATATATATGGTACTTCACTTGATCACTGCAGTATCAAGTTGATGAGTACATGTACCTGTATGACACTCCAGAACTTTCACATTATTTTGCTTCACCTCAGTCATAAAACAATATGGAAAACCATTTAATCTATAGAGCTTTAAGCCATGACTTGATGAGTCACCAAATAAGAATTCAAAGTGTCATGTGAGCTATGGCTCTAGACACGTTATCTGCAACATTAAGCATACCTCATCATGTTTATATTCTACCCACTAGTCTTAAAGTATTCCTTCTTCTCCTAAGATACTGTACTCTGTTTTTGGGAAAGTCTATTTCCTCTTATTTTATATCAAAGTGCAATGAGCACTGCAGCATAATCTCAAAGTATACTGCAATGTTAGTTAATATGTGTGACATGGGTTTTCTGTGTGCTGTTCGATGCATGGAGACAGTTGAGTTGCCCTTGTGCTGTAGTAAAATACTGTATCACTCTTTATTTTTCATGTTCTAGGAAATGGCAAAAATTCTCAACCATCCAAGAGTCTATGCTTTTCTTCATGTACCAGTTCAGTCTGCCTCTGACAGCATACTCATGGACATGAGGAGAGAATATTGTGTGGCAGACTTCAGAAGAGTGGTGGATTTCCTTAAAGAAAAGTAGGTGTGATACTTAACCAGAAATGAAAAGCTCCCCCTCCCCATGTTGCCCTTCATTTTACCTGCAGTTACTTGCCACTTCATAATTAAGGTAGAAGGGGAATCATCTTCCTGCATCTTCAGACTTTGCGCCCTAGAATTGCTTTGATGTGGTTTATTCAGTGGGTTCCTAATCTGTTTCAAATTACTTTTATGCCTGAATAGCTATAAATAGAATGTTTGGAATGTACTTCATTGAAATCCTCTTTAATGGACCTTTTCAGGATAGTTGACACTACACACAAAAAAGGGAAAAAAGGGAGGGTGGGCAAGATGCAATAACATAACTGGATAATATTGTGTAAAGTTGCTTTTTCTTTCCTGTATATGGGATAGGCTGGCTTTTGTATCTTAATCCCAGGACTTTGCTTTAGCAAATTATGACTATTTATGGCTCTCCTTCAAGATCCTTTTCCATAATGGTATGAATTATTTTGACAACAGTTAAAATCAATTTTAAAATATGTTCTGTTGGCTCTAAATGTGCACAGAGACTTCTTTATCTAAAAATTATCGACTGGAACCAACATTTGTTAGGTTGGACAACGAACAGTTCAATTGTATATTGAGAACTGTGGACAGACTATTTTCTGTAAATTGCACTGCTTGACCCTGTGTGGAATGTCTGACTGGCTTATAATTTATTTTAATAGCCTATATGTATCATTTTTGTTGTTGTTCTGTGCATTGAGTTAGCAGTACTATTTTCACTGTTGATTTTAAATTACATGCAAAGATCCAAAATATTTCCCTGTTTGCAAAATGATACAGAGAAGCAGATCACATAAAGGAGCCATATTGGAGAAATGAGGATCATGTTCAAGGAACATGTATGGGCCTGTTTTTCCAAATTATTTTGGAATAATGTGGTCCCTCTGGGCAAGAATGGTCTGAGAATCCAAGATGCAGGTTAATCTGTCAGGTTGTATTTGAATGGAAACTTATGACGGTACACTGTCTGGAAATCTTATATGCCTATTGATCGAAGCCAGTGTTCCCTAACCTGGTATCCTTGATGTGTGTTATACTGTGTTTCCCATCATTCTCCAGCATGCATGGGGTAGTATGTTTTATATTTCAGTATTATGAATTTTCTTTCTAGTTTAAAAAAATTATATTCAGATTGATTGGGGCAATTATTTCATTGTTATTGTAATGTTACATTATGATTGGCAATATGGTATGTTTAATCAGAATCCAGTACTTTAAATTTACACTGTTTCATTATGAACTGCATAACTTTGGAGGTTAAAGGTGACTCATTCATTTTTTTGACAGCTGGCATCTAGTAATATAATAACATCTCATTGTCAAATAACTTGATGAAGCTGCTAAGTGCATTTGCACACTGGTTTATATAGAAATGTATGCAATCAAGCATTTGTAACACAAATTATGTGTGCAATTATTTAATAGCTACCGTTGACAGTCAGTTATTAAGTATACCCCAGTTCAGCTTAAGTCATTCTCCCTTTGCTTTTAAAAAAAAATCTGATAGAAATTCAATATTTAAGCTTCCACAATATAATTGTTTTATTTATACCCATATTAAAATTCAACTTACATCCACAGTAAAGCTCAGCAGCCAATATTTGCTAGAAAGCAGTAGAAATTATTTCCAGCACACAGAAACAGAATGGGCTCAATCTGCATGGAAGGAGACATTTTGGATATTCGAACCAGCTCACATCTGTAAAACTCATTTATTTTTACTTCTGTATTTAGGAGGTCTTTATTTGTAGTGTCTCATCTCCTAGAGCCAGCCAACTATGACCTTCCTGTACAGTTATTCCCCTATAGACATCTCATCACAGACATTGCAAAAGCAAAACATTACACCAGACGCCTGCAGCTTCTACAATAATATGTTGAATTAATAGAATATTTGTGGGTCTGTTCCAGTAGGCCAATTGGCTTTTCCTTCTTCCACCACCTGGTTTTAATGATGACACTCAACAGCATGGCCGCAAACATAAGTGTGGGTGTTCCTCAGGAGCTTAGGATGGGTATGTTTTGGGGTATGGGTACTGCACTGGGAAACAACTCAGAAACTGACCACATCAAAACTGCAAAATAGAACTAGGAGTGGGGTGATTTCAGTACCCTCCCCACTGTTACTCCTCATGCACTTTCAGAATGAGATCTGAAGGGCTTGGCAGGGGAGGGGGGTTAGAGACAATTTGTTTGCAATATGAAGAGGTGCAAGGGAGAACAGAGAAGAAGGAAAGAATGCTCTGTTGTGACTGCCAGTGGAATGTTGAATTAAGCCCTAACCAGTTTTACTTTGGCATAAATTTCTATGGGTCCCACTGTTTTAGTCCAGCCATCCAGCATGTATATAGATCTGCCAGCTAAAGGTAACACTTCATATACTTCATGATGAACTGGACAGTATCCATAAACTTATAGAGGCTAAGTCTCCCTTATTTGGAATGCCTGGGACCAGAAGTGCTTTGGATTTTAGATTTATTGTTTGTTTATTCATTCATTTATTTTGGAATATTTGCATATTCATAATGAGATATCTTGGAGATGCAACCCAAGTCTAAACATGAAATTCATTTATGTTTTGCATACAGATTATTAACATACCCTGGTGGTAATTTTATACATAATTTGTAAAATAGTTTTGTGTTTGAAACAATGAAAATCAACTCATTTGAGATGTGGTGCTGGAGAAGACTGCTAAGAATACCATGGACTGCCAAAAAGTCAAACAAATGGGTCCTTGACCAAACCACGCCTGAATTTTCCCTGGAAACCAAGATGATTAAATTGAGGCTGTCGCACTTTAGCCACATCATGAAAAGGCCTGAATCACTGGAAAAGACAATAATGCTAAGAATGGTAGAGGGCAGCAGAAAGAGAAGAAGACCACATACACCATATAACTCAATCAAGGAGGTCACAGGCTTGAATCTGCAAGACTTAAGCAGAGCAGTGGAGTATGGGGAGTTGGGAGATGTCTCATACACAGGGTCATCATGAGTTGAGGTCGATTCAAGGGCAATAACACAAGAACAAACACTGAACCATCAGAAAGCAAAATACTTTCTCAGCTACCCATGTGGACTATTTTGGAGTATTTCATATTTCAGAATTCTAGATAAGGGATATTCACCCTGTACCATCATAAAATTAGTTAGCCTTTAAAGTGGCAAAAGACACTGATAGTGTGTATGTGTGTTGTTAATATAATTATTATATATCTCTTCTTCTTTTTATCTCTTAATATATTTTTTATGCACATACCACAAATAAACTTGGTACTTCTCTTCCCAGTAAAAAATGCTTTCAGGGCTAACTTAGGAAATGGGTCAAAATATTTATGTTGAAACGGGCATTACACTTTTCATAAGATTAGACAGAAGAATTTCATGCAGAATTGTTCACGATGATAGTGTTCAGTCCTTTAATTGTTCTGATTAGTTGTGGTTTTTTTAAAAAAATGCTATTATTAAGAACATCAAGTTGTAAACTGTCCTGGTTTCAGTGAAGAAGGGCAGAATAATGTTCAATAATATATCATGCATTGGTGCTGGAAATTTGGAGCCCAACAATCAGATTGAGGTTTCGAAGTACAAAACATTTGTCACTTTTTATAAATCTGCATTGTGGTATGCACAGTCTTTCAGACTTAGTGCATTTGTTCAGAATTGCTGCAGTGTCACTGGCACCCCACTAGCATTCACCATCATCGTGTAAGTAGTATTAACAGAAGCAATTTTTGACAAGCACCTTCAAATTAATTACAGCCCTTTTGCTGATCCTTCTTCATTTACAGATCACTGACCCAACAGATCGCAATACCATTCAAATGAAGGATTCTTAATGGATTTTTAAAATATGGTTCTTCTGGTAGCTCTTGCACTTACAGCAGTAGAATTATCATTTTAAATGGCTGATGAAATTTTCAGAACCTCATATTTATTTAAATTTCTCTCTGACTGTGTGCTGAAAGCCATCAA
The DNA here is from genome assembly GCF_019175285.1 of Sceloporus undulatus. Classification (NCBI taxonomy): domain Eukaryota; kingdom Metazoa; phylum Chordata; class Lepidosauria; order Squamata; family Phrynosomatidae; genus Sceloporus; species Sceloporus undulatus. The sequence continues at coordinate 175,312,288 of NC_056525.1, forward strand.
GTGCAAGCTCAACTTGAATTGTGCCATGTTCCCTGAAATATCTATGCTTGCATTTAAGGGGACTTCCATTTGAAAGGTGTTCTGTTATTGTGGGGTAGTTTGTTTGCATGCTACTCCTACCCAGACAACAGTCACTGTTGGTTATATTTAAGAGAAGGTTCTCAGTTATTTGGTGATAAATAGAAATTGGCTCTCAGGTTTGGTTTGTGTAGCTTTTAAATGTTTTTGGCAATTCATGCAACCCGTGGAGGGTTCCAGGGACTGGTAGTTGGCTCCTTGTCATAGGGGTTTCTTGGCATGATTTCAGAGGAGGAAGTTTGCTCTTGCCTTCCTTTGAGGCAGAGAGAGTGTGACTTGCCCAAGATCACCCAGTGGGTTTCCATAGCTGAGCGGGATTCAAACGCTGGTCTCCAGAATTGTAGTCCAACACTGAAACCACTATACCATGTTAGCTCTCAACTGTTAGTATTTGGAAACAACAACACATTTGGGAAACAGTAACACATCTTGTCTAATAACAGAGCTTACCCACCCACCCCCTCCAGATATGTAGCAACTATCATCTACTGATTTTGACTTATAGACTGGGGGAAATGACTCCATGTAGTGGCAGTATGATGCCACCCAAGCACTACGTCTCACCTCTCAAGTCTCAAAACAACTTAACTCACCTGCTTACAATTGGAAACTCCTTGGGTCAGCTGGTTGGGTAGCAACTGGGGAAAAATTATCTCTGTTAATTTCAGTTTTGCAGTTTTCCCTTCGCTGACTTCGTGCATTGTCAGATTTCCAGACAATCGTTTTGTCATTCCTTTCATTCCACTTGTTTATTGCCTAATCTACAAAGGACCCATTTCCAACACTATGAAAAATACAATGGGCACTTTACTTAGTTTCTATGTATAGTTCACTCTTAGTCAAAAAGTGTATTTAGTTTATATTTCCTCCTACTCTGAACCTAATATCTTTCTCTGAAATTCCCTCAGATCTTTAAGACCTTAGTACTAGTACAGTGGGTCCTTGTTATATGCTGGGGTTTGGTTCCAGGACCCCCACCCCACCCCCACCCCACCCCCCCATGGATAACAAAATCCATGGATGCTCAAGTCCCATTAAATACAATGGCATAGTAAAATGGTGTCCCTCATATAAAATGGAAAAATCAAGGTTTGCTATTTGGAATTATTGGATATTTTCAAACCGTGAATGCTTGAATCCGTGGATAAAGAGGGCTGACTGCCGTCATAATGTAAGTAGTGATAATGCATGTTAATTATTTTATGATGGGAAATGGTATTTGTTCCTTCCCCAAGCCCTGCAAAAAGAGCCCTTCTAAACTGAAATCAGGCTTTTAAAAAATATTCATTCTTAACCCATTGCAGGGATGTAAATTTCCTGGAAAGTTACTGAGGGCCTTCATCAAGAGCAGCTCAGTAATGGCAGATGAACCATTATCCAGTATCTTTCATTAACCTGGCAGTTTCTGAATATATTGGAGCACATCTCTCACCATCTGAACCATCATTGGCCATGCTGTCTGGGAACAGTGTTAATTGTAGTTCAAAGAGTCGAGATGGGGACCAAGTTGGGAAAAGCTGCTCTGAAGAGTGTTTGCTGAGTCCAAATCAATGAGACCTAATAGACCTGGCCAGCATTCCATTGTCTACCAACTACAGAAGCTCCTCTACATGTGAGTTATCATTGGAAAGGGGGCTCTTTGAATGGAGAAAGCTGGTTTAACCCAGTGGTTTAACTCTGTAAACTGGCCATGTGACAAACATATGGGAAAAGCTGAATCTTGATGAATGGACAAGTTAATGGATTTAGTACATACCAGACCAGTAAAATTTGATGCAAACCAAATATAACAGAATGTGACTTATAGAATCTTCTGCATTTCAGTTTAATGCCTTATCAGTATAATCCCATAAAATCAGGTACTCTCAACTATTCCATATTTGAGTTGTTGATGGAATCTCCTAATAAATGACAGCATATTGAGTTAAGCATGTGTTAATGCTCATATATTAAAACACATTATAACAGATAATACAACTGGGGAAGCTGGAACAAATGGCAGGAGGGACACTCTGTCTTGTGTTCTTTTATATCCCGTGTGGATATGAGGAAGGGAAGAAATATGTGGAAGGGAAGAAACTAATTGTACCTTCTTTCCATCTTCTCTTTACTTTGAGATGTGTGAAATATGAGCCTGTTTTTCTGTTTCTGTCCTCCATGATGTGCCAGAATCTCCTTGTTCACTAGCTCTTTTCATGCATTACACATATGCAGGTCATTCATGTGTCACAGGCAGATTCAACAACAGACATCTGTTCACTGGGAATGAGGCTAGCCTGAGCATTCAGTGAAGAAAGGAGGATTCCCTGTAGCAACCAGAAATATCTCATTTGCCTGTACTTGTATTTTTCTAAACCAGATCTACACAACTTGGCAGTAGGTAGGAGCCAAAATTAAAATAGCTAAACTTCTTCAGGCCGTAGATAGGCTTTAATTAAATATTATTATTATTATTATTATTATTATTATTATTATTATTATTATTATTCCATCCTTCTCTTCCTCTGCCCAGCCCTCTGCTCAGGAGAAAGCCGAGTAGCAGAGGAACCTTGCCTGTCCTTTTCCTCCTATCCCATGACTCTTCCTTGGGAAAAGGCCAAGCAATTGCCCCCTCCTCCTCTGCTGTTGGGCCTTTTTCTCAAGAGAAAGCCGGGCAGTGGGGGAACCTCTCAGGGTGAGCGTTCATACATACCCCCTTCTCCTCCACATGGCCCTTTCTTTAGGAGAAGTCCGAGCAGTGGAGGAAACTTGAAGTCGTTCCACATCCTCGTGGGCTGCTCAAAATCCTTTGGCGGGCCACATGTGGCCCCAGGCCATATTTTGTGCAGGCCTGTAATAAACAATATTCACTAGGGGAATAAAGGGAAGGATTATCCATGCATGATTCCATCAGCTTTAGGCCATATTTAGCTCCATATTTAGAACACCAGACTCATACATGTACAAATATGCTTTCAGTTGGCCCTCAACTTTCACAGCTTTGACACTCACAGTTTTGATTATTTGTGAGGTTTTCGTCACGTGAACATGCACTCATCCTCTTCCTCCTAGGGGGAAAAACCTAGGAGGGAGGGAGCAGCCAGGAATGGTGTGTGCACACACCCCTCCCACTTTTCCCAGTGCTATAGCTGGCTTACCTCAGCTGGCTATAGCACTGGGGAAGGCTGGGGGGACGCTCACTCCTCATCCTTTCCCTCAGCCAGCTATAGCACCAAGGAAGGCATGAGGGGGGAGGGGGGAATGCTTGCTCATCTTCCTTTCCCAGTGCTATAGCTGGTTTTCCTCAGCCAGCTATATATAGCCCTGGGGAAAGCACCTGGGGGGGGCACTCACTCCTCTTCCTTTCCTGGTGCTATAGCTTTCATTGCTTGGAAGTGAGCCCATGCCCATATAACCATGTTGCCTTTAGTGTCCAAAATAATGTCAGTAATATTATCTCAGTTGTGTAGACTTATGTTTGGTTTAGAATCCCATTAGGCACTTTACTAACATAAAAATAGTTGCAAAAGCAGGTATGTTTTTGTGAGAAGTTGTTTGTTTGTGGTTTTACAGGCAATTATGACACAAGTGCAACCTTCTCTCTCACTTTTGATTTGGTCAGTTGGGAGCTAATAGATGGCTACACAACAGTTGAGCCCAAGGCTGTGATACCTGCTGCACAATGGTTTACAGAACTGTGGGATCCACTGTAACAAAGCTGGTGTATATCTGTTACACAAAAAGTGTAGGATCTTGGCCATTTTGGAGAGCATGTTCAAATTATTTAACTGTGGGGATGATACAGGCAAAGCTAACTTTCCTCCTGTAGCAGTAGCATTGAATTTTACTTCCTCGGTGTGTAATGATGTTGGCAAAGATCCTCACTTGAGAGACTTTGTAGATCTGTACAGTCAAGAACCTAGGGACAGTTAATCTCTAGATCCAGAATTTACAATTGGATTTTTGGTTTAATTTCTTGTTTCTGTATTTCACCTTTCCTTAATTCTTAATTCAAGGCCAGTGCAACAGATAATGGTACATAAAAGCTACAGAAAGCAGCTCTAGTATGAATGCCTTTGAGATCAATACTTTCTTAGAGCCCAAACAAAGGAAAGAATCTTCCAGAGCCTGCATGGTCTAAAGAAAGAACTTTCTGCTCTGATGGTCAATAATCAGCTCTTAGGGGTGTGTTCAACATTGGGATTTTGAGAACAGTTCATGCATGAGCACAACTTAATCAAGAACTTGATAACAAGCATGCTGATACTTCTCTCAGCAATGATCACGATTTGGGTCCTCCTGTAGATGATTTCTTTCTGGATTAGGAAAGGCAGGGCATGATTTTACCAAGCTAGACAATTGTGGAAGAACTGCAGGTTGACATACTTGAAATTTCCCAGTTTATCTTCTCTGATTGACCTGCTTATACTGCATGAGTGCCAGGATGATCAGGCAGTGGAAATTAATGGGGCAGGCTTAGTTAGAGGGCACAGCTAATTAGGGGGCAGAGTAGGTTGGAATCTCAAAGTGAAGACTCACTGTGAATTTCAGTTAAGCAGGCAGTGATTTGGATTTAACCAGGACCTCTTTGAGTAAGGAACTTCACTCTAAGGCTGATTTCTGTATCTCTATATTTAATTTGCCATTAAATCAGACAGATGGTTCATAGAAAGAAAGTACAGAAGCGCTATCTGAACTGTGATCCATAACTATGATCTATGATCTGGGGGCGACAACAGAAAACACCCTCTGGGAGGTAGCTGAAAGCCTAGATCTTTGAGGCTGCAGCAAATTCCTCCCAGAGGACCGGAGTGTGCTGGGAGGATTATATGGGAGGAGGCGGTCCCTGAGATAGTTTGGACCCAAGCTATTTAGGACTTTAAAGGTGATAATCAACACCTTGTACTGGGCCTGGAAACTAATAGGCAGCCTGTGGAGGGACTTTAATACAAGAGTAATATGGTCCCTCCTCGATGTTCCTGACGCTACTCTAGCCACCATATTCTGCACTAATTGCAGTTTCCGAATCAAGCACAAGGGTAGCCGCATGTAGAGCGCGTTACAGAAATCTAGATGTGAGGTTACCAGCGCGTGTACAATAGTCTCAAGATCCCTTACTTCCAGAAAAGGGCGCAGTTGGCGTATCAGCCAAAGCTGATAGCAGGCACTCTTGATTGTCACATTTACCTGATTTGTCATCAGGAGCGACGAGTCAAGGAGCACCCCCAGACTGCGAACACAGTCACTGGAGGAGAGTGTGACCCCATCCAGGACTGGAAGTTACAGCCCAATTCTTGGTTTCGGGGCTGCTACTGTGAGCACCTCCGTCTTGTCCGCATTCAGTTTCAATCTGTTTTTCCTCATCCAGCCCATTACTGCCCGAAGACATTAATAAATAAATAAAGTTTTTATTTATATCCCGCTCCTTCCTCTGATCAGGGCGGCTTACAACAAGGTTAAAAACATTAATACATAAAACATTAAAATACAAGAAATACATTAAAATACAAATACATCAGCCCTCCATTCAAACAATAAAAATAACAGGCAAAAAAGCCCCATAGCCCAACCTCTTGGCCACGGAAGAGGAGGGAGGCCCACAGGATTTTATTCGGGGAATGCCTGTTGGAACAGGAAGGTTTTCAGGTCCTTCCTGAATTGGGCCAGGGTGGTAGTCGAACGGAGCTCAGTGGGCAGCGTATTCCAAAGGGCTGGGGCAGCAGTGGAAAATGTCCTCCGTGTAGTGGAGGATAATCTCGCCCCAGCACCTTCAGTAATTGCTGCCCAGACGTTCTGAGGGTGTGAGGCGGAATGTACGGGGAGAGGCGGTCCTTTAGGTATCCTGGGCCCATTAATTGAGAGAAGAGATGTCATCAGAATTCAAGGCCGACGAACGAGACATGGAGAAATAGATCTGGGTGTCATCAGCGTACTGATAACACCCAGCTCCATAACTCTGAATAATCTCACCCAGCGGCTTCATATAGATGTTAAAAAACATTGGGGACAGTATAGCACCCTGTGGAACCCCACAGGTGAGCTCCCTTTTACTGGAGCAGCTGTCCCCGAGCAGCACCCTCTGGGACCTGCCTGAGAGGAAGGACCGGAACCACTGCAATGCAGTGCCTCCGATACCTAACCCCCTCAGGCGGTCCAAGAGGATGCCATGATCTATTGCAGGGGTAGGCAACCTGCGGCCCGCGGGCCGGATGCGGCCCGGCGAGGCCTTGGGACCGGCCCCAGCCCAGTCGTGCCGCCGATTGCTGCCGGGGCCTTTGGGGGGCAATTGTCTATAGAAGCCTCAGAAACATGCATTTATATTAACATTTTTTAAAAAATCAGCAATTTTTTTCGCATGTCCTCCATTTTTTTAAAAAGTGTCTTCCACTTGAAAATTTTGTCCTACATTTGTCCTGGTTTATTTATATATTTAATTTTTAAAAAAAATTATTTAATTATTTATTTTTTGGCTTCGGCCCCCCAGTTGTCTGAGGGACAGCAACCCGGCCCCCGGCTCAAAAAGATTGCCTACCCCTGATCTATTGTGTCAAAAGCAGCTGAGAGGTCTAGGAGCACCAACAGGGTTGCACTACCTCTGTCGATGCTTAGACGCAGATCGTCGGTCAAGGGAACCATGGCAGTCTCAACTCCAAAGCCTGTTTGAAATGGGTCTAGATAATCGGTTTCATCCAAGACAGCTTGGAGTTAAAGAGCAACCGCCCTTTCAATCACCTTGCTCAAAAATGGTAGTAAAGAGACTGGCCTGTAATTATTCATATCCAGGGGGTCAAGGGAAGTTTTTTTCAGAAGCGGCCTAACAGCTGCTTCCTTCAAACAAGATGGAATATGTCCTTCCCTGAAGGACGCATTGATGATATCCATAAAGAACTTCCTCAATGCATCCCCCCCGGACGGCCAGCCATGATGGGCAAGGGTCGAGAGGACAAGTTTTTTTCGTCACCCTACCAAGGAGCTTGTCCACGTCATCAGTACTCACAGACTGCAGCTGATCCAGAATAACTTCATCAACGGAGTCGCTGGACACCTCGCCTATGGTTTCTGTTGAAATATTGGTGTCTATGTCGGCTCTTGTCTGAGAGATTTTATCTACAAAGAAGTTATTAAATGCATCGCAGCAGGCCGTTGTTGGGTTAAGTAAAGGATTTGGCGCAGGGGATACCTGTGTCAGCTCCCTCACCACCCTAAACAGCTCTGCTGGACGAGACTCTGCAGACGCAATACGTGCAGAGAAGAAGGATCTTTTCGCTGCACGTATTGCCTCCCGATAGGACCAAAGAAAGTTCCTATGGCGAATTCTGTCAGATAAGAGTTGAGTCTTCTGCCACTTGCGCTCTAGTCGTTGTCCAAGCCGCTTCATATTCCTAAGCTCTGGTGTATACCATGGCTTACGGTTTGAAGCAGAATGGCAAGGACGCTTGGGAGCGGTTGTGTCAATAGCCCTGGGAAGATTGGTGTTCCAAGTACAGTGGTACCTCGGGATACGAAATACCCAGGTTACGAAATTTTCGGGATACGAAAACATCCCATAGGGAATTATTGTTTCGGGTTACGAATGTTTTTTCGGGTTACGAAAAAACTTTTGGTGCTTTTTTCGGCTTTTTCGCACGGAATCGCGGCTTTTCCCCATTAGCGCCTATGGCAATTCGGCTTACGAAGGCTTTTCGGGTTACGAACGGTGCCGCGGAACGAATTAATTTCGTAACCCGAGGCACCACTGTATTAACCAAAGCATCAACAGGATCACTGGCATTCCCAACCATTAAACCCTCTAAGGCTTTCTGGAATCGGATTGGTTCCATTAGCCTTCGAGGGCGGACCATTCTAATGGGTCCACCACCCCCGGAGGGGCGGATACAGGCTCTAAGTTCCATCTTGACCAGGAAATGATCCGTCCATGACAGTGCGGAGGTACTAGTAACTATCAGTAGTATTTACAGTAGTACTATAATAAAAAGCAGATCACATTTACTCCCCTTATATGGTCATGATTTTCACATAATTTCCAAATGTAGGCTACAGATCATGGCATCCTTCTATAATCATCTCTCAACTTCTTGAGAGCAGTACTAAAGAAGTTAAGAATAAGACCTTCTGAACACCTGAGTAAACATGCACAGGAGTGAGGGTAAAGAACCACATTTTTAGTTACTTAGAAGAAGCCATATTTGTAGAAAGAGATTTGATTTGTGCTGTTGACATAATGTATATGTGGAATAGGCACCCATTAATCTCATAGATATACCATAGCTGTCTTTACGACATCTCAGTATGTCTCATATTGAATCATCCCACTTTATCCAAACACACACAAAACTCAGCCCAAAATGTAGGACATTTAAGGTCCTCCATTTTTCTTAAATGTCCTACATTTTGGGCTGAGTTTTGTCCTGCAGTTGCCCTACAGTTTGGTCTAGATTTTGTCCTACATTTTGTCCCGGGTTTTAGTGGATAATTATGGCAACCCTAAATGTAGCCACTGTTTAGAAAATCATTATAATATTGAACAGTTATCATCATGACAAGACACAAGCTGTATGTTCCATGTTTTGATGCTATACCAGCATAGTAAATAACTATTTGTAACATAATGAAACCTTTTAAGATCAAGTACTATTGTGTCCCCCATCAATGTCCCCCACTACCTATCTGCAGTGGTTGGATTGCATGTTCCTGTGAGGGAAAAGCCTGTGCAGCCAAACACCGTTTTGTGATCATGCTGAAAGCTTTAATGATAAATGTGGAGAGGTAACAAAAAATTGGTTGACAGTTCTCAGTGACTGCTGTCATGCTGCAAATGTTAAACCAGTTCTCATGATTGTTTCCCTGATGCAACCCTTAATAAATGCAAACCTTGGGTTTAATAATGACCTTTAGTAATGTGAGCCTGGATCCATCGAGATGCCACTCACTTGTGAGGCATCTCCAAGTCCCTTTTTTATGCATTTTAAATCAACACACTCTTGCTCTGAATTTATGCATGTGCGTAGAAGGAGATGTAATTTAAACACATCTGTTCAAATATGCATTTCAGATAAACTTGGTGCTGGTTCTCATAATGTGGCTGAGGTTTTGACGTGTATTATATCCCCAAAGTACACACCAGATGGTATTTATTAGAGATTTAATGGAAATGAAGTTTAAGGATGTTGAGCTTTTGTCTTAAGTCTCTCATTTTAAAGTCATAAAACAGTAATGATCTGAGGTTATAAATCTTTAATGAAGTTTTGTACAAGGTTTCATTTGCATGGGAAGTGTATACTATTTAAGGATAAGTAAGCTCGGGTAGGAGTCCAAACTGAAATTATTCCTTCAAAGAAATTGGTGATGAAAAGTAGATGCACGAAGCATTTCAACTATGTCTGTTTGCTGAAGAAGCCACCTCTAGGATCTTGCTGCTACTGCCATGGAAACAAAAAAGATTGCTTGTTTCGTCAGCACACAGTATGTTTCATATTTCCGAAATGAACCTTTATGTCAATAAGAGCAAAGGGAAAAATCAAAGAAAGTTGGAAAAGCCCACTTAGTAATCAAATGCTATTATTTCCCACCTAAATCTGTTTTTCCCAGTCACTTCCCTATTAATTAGGAAAAACTTCAAAGAAAATTCCTTTCTATTCATTTTGCTGTAGTTGTAATATAATATCTAACAATTATTTAGATAAAAAACATGTACAGACTATGAGTGACCTGTTGTATATCATCTAACAAACATTTTGTATGACATATTCCAAGCTTAGGGAGTTTGTTTGAAACAGGTTAACTTATTTTAGCTTATTTGCTTCTAGAAAGAAGTACATTGCCTCTGCTAGGCAGGCTGTACATATATATGTGAGTCTTTCCAACACACATAGACCTGAGGTGCTAAAGGATTGGTAGAGAGATTACTGTGTATCGTAGTCTGCTTGTACATGCTTACCTGGTTTTAGCACATGTTTTACCATGCTTTTGCCCATGTCAAAATTTTCCCTACCACTTGGCATAATGATACGCACAGAACTAGTTAACCAAGTGATTAGGTATATAATATAACATCTTATCAATTGATAGAAGTCCTGAGAGATATTACTGTACCTCAAAAAAGCATACAAGTTATTGCCAGAAGATTGGGACAGTACTGCAGATATGTTGATACAAATTATTACAGACAATAGCAAATTGTGATTAAAATGAAGATCTTCCAATAGGATTGTGCTTGTGTGAAAGAAAGTGTGAGTATATCAGTGTATATGAGGTTGCACACAAAGCAGCTGGAATTTAAAATACTTTCCTCAAGCTCAATGTATATTTTATTGAGTTTCATTACAAATGTTTAAAAGAAAACACAGCCGTGTAAAAGCATTGTTGTACTTTTGGTGCTAATAGAACACAATGGAAGTGGCAAACTTCCATTATGTGGAATGGATATAAAAAAAATTAGAAGATACAAAGCAATATAGTTGTTATGCAACGGGAACACATGTATGAATAAAAGATGTTAGCAGGTGTCTTGCCAGCATGGACTTATGCTGATACAGTTATTGGCACTATGTACACCACTGGCACATCTTAAATTTCATATAAGTATTTCAGACAAACAGTGATTCGGTGGTTTGAACATTAGACTCTGGAGACCAGGTTTGAATCCGCACTCAACCATGGAAACCCACTCAACCTCGGAGGAAGGCAAAGACAAACCCCCTTTGAAGAAATCTTGCCAAGGAAACCCCATTATATGTTCGCCTTAGGATTGCCATGAATGAGAAACAGTTTGAAGGCACACAATAACAATAACAACAACAGATTTCAGACAGAATGATTAAACAATGTACTTATAGTAAAGCGTACAAATGGAATTTAAAATAGCTTCCTTAAACTGGATTTCTATTTTGCTTTTCAATATAGATGCTAATAGTTAGTTTTATGGTCCTAAAATTGCTTTGTGATGTGAAGTCATACTGTCCAGAGAAGCTTTCCTTTAGGTTTTTCTTACTGGTGTTTCAGAGAGCTCCTGGCAAAAACTGGCATTCTTTCTCATTCCTTTGATGTGCCACATAGTGCCACAGCCTCCTGCAGGATGTTTGTAATAGCTTTTGTTGATGAATTACAGTATTTAAATATTTTTGTAGATGAATTGTTTAACTGTTTAATAGATAAAAATGGGATACTTGTACCTCCTTGTTGTTTCTTATCAAGGAAGACTTCCTAAGTATCTCCTCTGTTCCAAATGATGAGGCAGTGCACCATCATTGGGGACCTCTAATGTGGACAGAGTCAGTCCATTAAGATAACCTGATCCCACAGATGTTTATAATTGTCAAAACTGGCACTTTTAATTTGACACATTAAATAACATAGGCTGATATAATAAGGACAGCTGTAATTGCATCACATTTGTATCACATTTGTAAACTCTTCCAGATATGACAGGAGAAGAAGCAGGAGACAAGTACATGTTCTTGTACACACTGGAAGGAATTCATGAACAGTGTGAAAGCGGTGTGCTCTCTTTTCCAGAAGCATCAAGGATAAATAGTAGCTTTAAATTATCTGCAAAACCCCTTCGTAAAATCTGCTATACACTTAAAGCAGAGTTTGACGAGCCCTATGTGGCCTTTCATATGTCCATGGATTTTATTTCCTGTAATGTCTCACCTTCAGCTATGTTGGCTAGGGGGATGTGAGTTGCAATTCTGAAACATCTAGAGGGTCCTAAGTTGCCCATATCACTGTGGTTAAATGCCTGTACTGCAGCCACTTACTCACAAACCACAAGGTCGCGAGTTCAGTACCAGCAAAAGGGCTCAAGCTCGACTCAGGCTTGCATCCTTCCGAGGTCGCTAAAATGAGTACCCAGCTTGTTAGAGGCAATTAGCTTATACTTTGTAAATAATAATAATATGATTTATTTATATGCCGCCCAGTCACTGGGAATCCAGGCGGCTTACAGCAGAGGGTATAATAGACGGTTCCCTGCCCTCAGTCTTACAATCTAAAAATACACGACACAAAAGGAGAAGGGAATGGTGAGGGGGAGGGGATCAGGTCCAGCATTCTTCTCTCCCTCTGAGGCCTGGACCAAGGCAGATAGACTGAAGGGAGGGCTCTGTTTCTTAATCGAGGCCGGGCCCAATGGCGTTGGGCCTGTCCTTTCACTCCCTCCCAGGCCAGAAGATGACAGTTGGAAGGAGGGAGGGGAGTGCTTAGGGAGTGCTTAAGTTCACTGATACGTGGTATAGAAATGTACTTGCTATTGCTATTGCTACCTGATAGTAAGGTTCACCTTCTAAGCCATCACAGTCTCTGATATATCATTGTACCATGATGCTTACAAGAAGTAGTGGACACTTGAGAAGGTGAAAGATTTTTCATAAACTGTAAATGTATTCAGAGTTGATAGAACTTGTGGCTTTATGTTGCTTGAAATGCAAAAACTTTATTATTCATCGTTGGAAGGGAAAAAATTCTTTAGAGCTGCTGACTGTAATACATTTCATTTCTGCAGTACATCTGAAGCCCAGTCCCCAGTGAAATGATGAATGTATGGTAGCTGAGCTGTGCCAATGCAAGTGGCACAGCTCTTTCATGTTTAAAATAATTAATAAACAAACAAATAAATGACTTCTGAACATAGAAAAGAAACATGACAGTGAGAAGGCTGTTCTATATGCTTTCTACACAGAATGCTGTATATAGGGAATGTTCTGGAATGGAAGATCAGCAGCATCACTCAAAGACTGACTAGTACTGGAAAGGCAATGCTAGTTCTCAGTGAGAATGATTCCATGTCCTCTGGTGCATAATGCTAATCTATGTTCAGTCTCAGAATATATTCTCAATGTATTCTCCTGATGCATACCTTTACTCAGGACAAGAGCCTGCCATCAGGACAGCATACAGAGAAACTGAATGGTTCCAATAGGCAAGCAAGTCATGCACCATCTTACTGCACCATTGTATTTAATGGGACTCAAGCACCCATGGAATTTGGTATTCAGGGGGGTCCTGGAACCAAACCAGGATACCAAGGGCCCAGTGTACTTTTATGATTAGGTTCAACATTTTCAACTAGATTGTAAATTAACTTCTCTTATGAAGTTAAAACTATTTATTTACCTGTTTTGTCCTGTCTGAAAACTCTTTTTTAAAAAAGGAAATAAAAATAATTAGTTTCTATTTTCCCTATTAAAACCACAAGTGTGTGTGTGTGTGTGTGTGTGTGTGTATGTGTGTGTGTGTGTGTGTGTGTGTATATATATATAATCTTATTCCATGTCATTCAAAGAAGAATTTTCTTAGTCAGGTGTCATGGACATTTCCCTGTCTCTGCCATGACTGAAACTTCCCATTCACGTTCCCATAGAAACTGGGAAATACACATGAAGTGGATGACATTGCCAGTGCTGTAGGTATTACATGCTTTTTCTATTGCCAGCTGTGTCACTAAAATGACTGCTATAACTGAAACTGAAACTGTTTTTTGTCAAATATAATGTACATCTTATTAATCTTTGAGATGTCACAGAGGGCTACCTGCTATTCATTTGTAGAGTAATATAGTCTGCCTCACGTAAGTCTGTCAGATTTTGGCCACATGGGGCAAGAGCAGAATTCAGAATGTTTCTCTGTTCTAACTTTAGATTAAACATACAGGCAGGTCCTGGAAGATTTCAGAAATACAAATTCAGTACATATGCTGAAGTGCTGGCTTTGCAAAAATCTTCCCCATTTCCCTAGCAGTATACATGAAAAAGGGTGTAGTTCAGTAGTTAACATGCAGTTCAAAGAAAGCACTTGTTTGGATTAGATACTATATCTTTGGCTTTGGTTGAATTACCGTAGGTGCTAAATCAGGAATTTTGCAGATTTCTTCCTATCTCATCATAGTAACTGTTTTTTTGCCCCAGTATCCAGCACTGCAAAGTGCATTCTGCTTACTAGATCACTTACCTGTTGAAAGGCAGGTTGTATTCTCTTCTTTAACAATAATCCCATTTTAACTTTTCTGTAGTCTTTTGGCATGGATCTGGTTTACAAACCCTAAATCACATTAATGACTTTCCCGAAAGAACCCTGGGAATTTTATGTTTTTTATGCTGAGAATGACCTATTAGAAATCCTTGATCCTTCCCAACTAAAATTCCAAGATTTCTTGGAACAAAAACAGGACAATGAAACTACATTAATTTTCTTGTGTTTTCTTTCTTGTGTGTGTGTGTGTGTGCATGTGTATATATACTGTCATTATATATATGTATATATAGCTATCATTTCCCACTGCAGATGCAGATTCTGTACAGCTGTCCAGAACTGGGAGGAATCATGATGCAACACTCTGAAATAAGGAATAGTATTTTGCCAAGGGAGGAAGCTGGTATATCCAGGCTTCAATTTAACTCTCTTTGTTTTCATTCATTTCAGAGTGCCTGGAATAACAATTGCTACAGACATCATTTGTGGGTTTCCAGGGGAAACAGATGAAGATTTTCAAGAAACTCTGAACCTTGTAGAAGAGTACAAGTTTCCAAGTCTTTTTATTAACCAGTTTTACCCACGCCCTGGGACTCCTGCGGCAAAAATGCATCAGGTTCCAGCCCAAATAGTAAGAAGGTTTTTTTTTCCTGTCTTTAACAGATAGACTTTGGTTTAAATTAAATTGTTAGTTCCAACTGGAATAAATTTCTATATAGTGAATGAACATTTACATGAAATCATAGAGTTGGAAGGGGCCTCTTAGGCCAATGAGTCCAACACCCTACTCAGTGTAATCCCCATTGATCCAGTAGATCAGTTCCCATTAGGACTAGTGACTTGATTTTAACTCCTTATGAACGTTATCATACGGGGGAAATTGGAAGATCAATGCAGTGTGATCCCGGATGCAATTATGCGGCTTCACGTTATTGCGCTAGAGGTTATCACACGTAATCAAAGTCAATGCTAGGTCAATTTGAAACCAATCCAGGGTCAACTGAGAGATGTGTAAATTCGGGGAAATACAGAATTTACAAATTCTGTTCCACTCCAAAGTTGCATTCAATTGGAATTTGGCAGGTATGGAACGCATGTCTCAGTCGCCCTTGGATTGCCTTCGAATCAGGCTACAATTCCCAAGCTCCTTTGCTGGCTGCAGTTCCTCCCTCCCTCCCTCCGGGTGTGGAGGGCTTCTCTCTCAGCCTCTCAGAGTACTTCTGGAGCTATTTTGGGAATGAAGCAGCCCTCCCCACAGAGACACACATACACCGCCTCCCTCCCTCCTCCTCTCATCCCTTTCTGTCTTTTTCCCTTTGCAAACCCACCCTCTCCAACTGGAGGGAAAGGATTGGCTCTCTCTTTCTCTCTAGTGCACCTGTCACAGGGTTTTCTTGGCAGGTTTATTCAGATGGGGTTTGCCATTGCCATTTTCTGAGGAGACTGAGAGAGTTTGACTTGCACCAGGTCACCCAGTGGGATTTGCTGCCTGTCTTCTAGAGACATAGTCCAATGCTCAAACCAAGTACAAGGTTGTTTTGGACTGGTTTTGAATTGGTGAATTACCTAAATAATGTGAAATAAGGGGTAATGAATGAACAAATAACTTGAAACAAGGCAAAACCACGGGAACCGGAAGCAAGCCCCGCAGGAAGTGTAAAAAGGTCACGATCCGATTCTGTCCTCACCGCGCATGTGCAGGGATGCTAATTCGAATTCTAGACTATGATTATCATATGATAATTTCTTTTGCATTTGCACTACTTTGGCTTTGGGATGGACGCTGTGTTCTTCTGTGGTGTGATAGCCTTCCATTTACTTGTGTTCATTTCCGAATTGGCCCTATTTTCTTTTATTTCAAAATTGAGAGACATTCCTCCCATGTGATAACGTCCTATGAAAAGTAATGTGGAGTTGACAGAAAGGAAATAAATGTGGATGCAATGAGCCCTTTTTGTTTGTTTCTTTACTTAGAAGCCTCAGAGGGAGCGATCAGGCAGACCCAGCAACATCAGGGACTGCCTGAAGGACGAGACTTCTCCCCCTTTAACTGTCACCTTGTACTTTGTATTGTATTACAATTTTTACTGTACACCGCTATGATCATTGTGGAATAGCGGTCTATAAATAAAACATATTATTATTATTATTATTATTATTATTATTATTATTATATTGTGCAACAAATTGAGGGTTTTATTGGTCTTATTCAATTCGGAATCTTATTAAAATGCCTTATAATTAAATATACTGTTAAATCTAATTAGAGTCTAGATTGATTGTGGTTTGGTTTATTAACAGTTAATACAATTGTGATATAAGTAAGAATAGGGGACAGAGCGGAGAGCAGGAGGGATAATGGGTGGGAAAAAAGAAAGGAACTTCAAAGTTAAACATGATGGAGAAGATGGGAATGGCCATGTGCTCCCCATTGCCAAAGTTCTGACTGATTTTCAGATGTAGACCATTGGTGGAGCAGGCAAACTATTTCCTGACATTGGTATGTCAAGTATTTTTTCTGGAATACTGTAAAATAGGCTTTTTTTTCTGAAGAAAGGGATGCATGTGTATTTTTTCCATATTTCTCTACATGTAAAACAGGTCTGGGATGTCTCTGAGATCATAAGGCAGTTTTCCTTCAGAATATGAATCCTCAGCAAGCTATCTATATCTTCCAGCTCATCTGTATTCTTCCAGCTTTGACTAAGAGTTTCATTTAAAAGAGAGCATGAATAATAGTCAGGAAATTGTAAGCAGGACCCACAGTGAAGTCTATTCACATTTCCTTTTATACATTACTTATATACCATACTCAACTTTGGTAACCCTTGGGATATGCTATGGCCAGGTGGCCTGCCAAAAAGGTTCAGTTCTGGCTTTGAAAAATTGAGTTTTTAAAATTTAAGCAAAGAAAAGCTGTTTGGTTCCTGTTTAAAAGGTGATTGGCACTTCTGCAGGATTCCAGGAGGGACTATACATCCCTTTTTGCCTCTGCTGCCTTTAAATTTACAACCCACTGCCATTCTTGACACAGCTCTTCTGTGGCAGGAGGACAACTGCTTGTTATGAATGTATTGCTCCATCCTGCCATGGAGCAGCAGCAGCAGCCTAGTTAACCCTTATCTAACCTAATGAAGAATTGGCACCAACCAGAGACCCTCCAACAAGACTCTGATCATGAGCTGGGCATTGCTAAGGGAATCCAGAAGTAGTTGGCACTTGGGTAGTATATTATGCAGAGATAGTGTAAGTAAGAAGTACAATGGGTCTGTTAACTCCTGTGGAAGTAAGAATCTTAGGCCCGTTACAGACGGGCCTAAAAGTGTGCGCTCTGCGCATGCTAGGGTTACAAAGGGGCGTCCTTTCTGGACACCCCCAACCCTAGGATACGCGGAGCATGCACAAAATGGCGGCGGCCATTCCACACGGCCGCCGCCATTACTACATCATGTCTGCGCCACCTCTAAACGGGGCGGTGCGGTTGTGACGTAGTGGGGTCGCGTGAGGGCGCCTAGTGCACCCTTTCCACGGCCCCAGAAGTTCCAGGTTTGCGTTGCTGGGCGCAGCCTTTAGATGGCTGTGCCCAGCGACGCAACGGAGAAAGGGGCCAAGCAGCCACTTTCTCCTCCTCCCCGCCGCCGCGGGGTGTCCTTGGGACTTGAAGCCCCAAGGACACCCCTTTCCAGGCCTCGGGGAAGTGGACTTTTGCTGCTTCCCCGCAGCCTGGAAAGCGGTGGATCGGGGCCTCAGCGGCTGCCACTCTGGCCACTGAGGCCCCGATCCAGCTGGGAAAGGGGCGGGTGCAGGCCGCCGCTTTTCGGCAGTCTGTAACGCGCCTTAGTAAGACTCATGCTGTAGTAAACCCTAATATATCACACTATCCAGACTGCTGCCTGGCATAGTGGTTTTCAAGAGAATGTACTAGACATATTCAGATGTAGTATAAAATCCAGATGAATAACATTTTAAGTAGAGTTCAAACATTATAGTGAAATATTTATTTGAAGTACTTAACCCTCTCACTGGTAAATATCATCCTGATCCATCATACTGGACAAGCCCAAGCCTGTTGGATATCACCTGTACTATTGGCCACAGAAAGTATAATTTCTTAATTAAACCAGGAATAATGTCCAGGAATGTCTTAGCATTTAGCTTACAACTGGCTCAGCTATATATTTTAGAAACATGTTGCAGACTTCAGAAATAATGGTCTTAACATTTTCTAAAACTCGGTCAGGAATGTAGTTATGCATCTGCTCCCTGATATTCTCAGTTCATTGAGAAAATGTATTTCCATCCTAGTGCTGCTTGACTGTACAGATAAAAGTAATACTGCATCTCAAAATTGCATTCTTTTCTAATGTTGGAAATAGTGCTCAGGATGAAAAGCTGGCCCTCAGCCTGGTTTGGCTCATGGAAATATCAATGTGTTTTTTGAGTTGTATATTACCATCATATATATTTTGTAAGTAAATCCATGAGTGAATTGACTTTGCAGATATATAATCATTTCAGAAACACAACAGCCTTATTGGCTCAAATAAGCCCAAAATTTCTTCTTTCTGTGATCCTCCTCTCCATCTTACTCCACCCCACCCACAGCCACAAAGGAGGGGAAATAGATGTTGTAGTAAATTGAAATTTGCATACAATACTATTTGGAGCCATGAGCCTGTTTCCTTCCCCAGAGAGAGTTCCTCTATACTGCATTATGCCTAAGCTTGGGGAAGTTACTTTTTGGGGCTCTGAGTCCCAGAATCCAACTGGTTGCACACATTGCATGTAAGTTGGAGTGCAGAAAAGTAACTTTTCCATTCTCTGACTAAATCTTGAATACTCAGAAAGTAGCACAAAATCCCATGGCTTTCTAAATGTCTCCAAGGTACAGTGTAGTTTCAGGGAGAGGCTCTGATACGTCTCAGTTCTCTTGAAATCAGGGAATCTTCATGCTTCTCTTGGTTCAAAGCTGGATGGGGATTTTTCCTGATGTTGTGCTCTCCCCAAAACAGACAAACACTTAACAGAGGCAAGCTGGTAAGTGCATTTCTGGATTCTTGCAGATTACTGTAAGTGTACATTTCACACTAGTAATCATGTTTCCCTCCTCAAGAAGTTATTATTTTGAACTTTGGGGATTATTTGACTTACTTTCTGGGCAAAGTTGTATTAAGTGGTGTAACTTGAATTTTGAGGAAAATATATTTCCATAGCTCAAATTCCTATTTGCCTATATCCGTGTATGCAACAGTAAGGATATGTAATCCTTTTAGTTTTTCAGATCTATAATAATACATCTTCCTTGTTTTCCTCCAGAAAAAACAAAGAACAAAAGAACTGTCACGATTGTTTCATTCATACAGCCCGTATGATCACAAGGTAAATTTTAAATGCATTAATACTTTAATTAGCATGCCATTGAAGATGGTGTATATTTCAGCCATATTGACCCCCAGTGATGAGTCAAACTTTATTTGCTGCTAGGATTCTTAGAGATGTGACCTGTAGTGTGAAAGGAGAGTGTTGAGGTATGCTTTAAAAAGTGTATCAGGTCAATTTCATTATCATCAGAGACCCAAAACACACAGGCCAAATAATGTGTCTTCCAGCTGCTTTGGGGCCATGGCAAGCTGTGCCAAGGCCATGCCAAGCTGGCAAGAGCTGGCTCTTTAAGGAGGAAATTCAATCAGCCCCTGCAGGCTGCTGGCTTGAGACTGTGGCGGCAGCCCACATTGGGAGCAGGTTGTGCAGTCACTGCAGTCTTGACCCAGTCAGGGCCAGAGGCCACTCCTTCCAGGCTGTCTGCTTCAGCCCATAGAGGAAATAAAGATGCAGGGGAGGATCCAATAGTGTTATTTTGTTTATTGGAACTGCTTCCATTAGCAGAACCAATAGAGGTCTGACTCTACTGCAGATCCTACCTGCCTGCCTTCAAAGCCTGCTTTTGAGGTCTGGAGGCAGAGATTTTGAGATTGCCCATACAAGGTTTTCAGATTGTGTGAAGGGCTACAGGGCAGAGGAGAGGAAGATTCCCATCAGGCTTGCAGGTGCTGGCTAGTAAAAAATGGATTTAGGCCTCAATAGTGCACACTGGCATTCTCTCAAAAGCATTGTAGCTGCTGAAGAAGCTTGGTCGCATCACCTAGGGCCTAATTTTGCCAAGGCAAGAGTATGGTTCATGTTAGCAATAGCAATAGCAGCTTCATTTATATACTGCTTCATACTGAACTAAGCCGTCTCTAAGTGGTTTACAACTGTAAGCTAATTACCCCCAGCAAACTGGGTACTCATTTTAGCAGCCTTGGAAGGAAGCAAGCCTGAGTCGAGCTTGAACCCTGGCTGGTGTTGAACTCGCAACCTTATGGTTTTGAGTGAATGGCTGCAATACAGGCATTTAACCAATGCGCCACCAGGGTAGTGTTACCTTCCTAGAGAGGCCAGGATGGCTGTTCTCTTTTTGACGGCAGGTAAAAACATTTTTGTGTCATCAGGCATTTTCAGACTGATGAAGGTTGCACTTTTAAATGTTTTTCAATTCAGATTTTAGATTTGTATATATACAGGAATCCCCTATTTAGCTGACAGGGCCCAGAGGACTGTAAGAAAGTGGAATTGCTTGAAAAGTGGAACTCAGGGTTTTTTTTAGCTTGCAAATGAATTTTGACCACTGGAAACATAAATGACATACTATATCAGTTTTGAATAAGCTAAATTAACATACTATATGTGTACAAATGTGTGAGCGAGCAGTCCATAATGAGCCTCATAGGCAAGAAGAACTGACAAAAGAGTGGAACCCCTGTCAAATTAATGGAACTTGTTTGTAATTTGAAGGCTTTGAAAGAGTGAATCGGTGAATTATGAGGCATAAAAAGGTGGAGGAAGCCTATAGTTTTTAAGTACATTTTATTGTTTTTAGACATTATACTTTAAAAATGTTTTGTGTTGATTTTAATATGTGTTGTTTTAAATTTGCTTTTAAACCCTTTGAGTAACTATACTGGGAAAAAGGCAGGAGATAAATAAATAGTCTCATTCCAAATAATTCATTCAGTCTTGGAGTACCACTGTAAAGGCTTAATTTCAAAAATGTTAAAGCTTGTGTAAATTGATTAAGTAGGACTTCTGAAGGGAATATTGTGTTACATTATGCAGCTGGAGCTGGTTTAAACTAAAAGTAATAGTAGATCAATTAAGATCTAATAAAGAGCAGCCAGTGAAGAGCCAAAAGCTTTGATATTTTTTCCTTGTCTGAATTCCCTAGTGGCACAATTCTTTTTTTCATTCATGGTACCCATTTTTTTTTAAATCCCTTATTCTTTTATTAGCACCTATATTGAAACTGGCCATTTACAACCTCTACTGCTTTCATATCCTTTGCGGCACTATATCAAAGTATCTTCAAATGATTTTGACTTTGACTGTGAATTTACAGACTTATTTTTCAAATTACTGATCAGGAGGTGAAAAGAATCAGGGAATGAATATATATATATATATATGAAAAGAATATAAATGTGTGGACTTGTTCTTCAGGGTCATGGTTTTTGAGCGGGTCTTGGAAATGGGCATGAAACAATAAGAGAAGTGCGCTAAGTTTGGGCAGATGTAGTCTTGGACATCAAGTAATCTTTGCTGTATACACTTTACAATTAAATCTTATTTTGTGTCTCAACCACTCAATTTTCTTTTTGTATTTCTCCACCCCAAACTTCCCAAAAACCTGGTAGCAGCTTTTGTATGCAAACCCTATGCTGTTGTTCTTAGTTTAAACATTTGGTGTAACCTAATAATGTTCACATCAGATTACAATGTCTAGGTTACAGTTTCTGTAATTTAATACATTGATGCAGCTGCTGCCATATTGGAGGGAGATGGGCAAATTAAATCACTTTACGTATTTTTAGAACCTAATGTTTTCCACAGATATATTTTTTTAAAGGATTGTTCTTTACATTTCTTGGAAGTACATTCATTAGAATGACTTTAGTGGAATGTATTTCCACATCATGGCTATAATCCAGCAAAATCCTAAACTTTGAAGGGGAGGTTACCTTTTCCACCCTCCTTTTCCTTACTTTCTTTCTAACACAACTGCATTCTGCTTTGCAAGAGACTGATAAATTGGAAAAATGTGTGCACAAGACTGAATTAGGAGTAAAAGACTTAAAACTGTAGCAGAAATATTTCCACATGGAATATAAAGCATAAAATGTAATAATTGTAAAGCTGCATTTTATCCTTGTAGAGATACGGTATTCCCTCCTTTGTATCTTGAAATTTCTACAAGGAAAAATTTGTCTCTTGTAGTCTGATGTTTAGCATTTCATTTCCCACTATGCTCAAAAAGAAAAGATGGAACACAGGCAAAGGTTGCAGGAGGCAACAATATCTGTGCATTTCAGGGTCTTTCTACTACAGTCGTCCCTCCATTTTCACGGACTTCGACTCCACAGTCGCTGTTCTGTGCGGATCAGCAATGCCATAGAGTTTTTACCTACATTGTTTATGTAGATCTGTATGGATTCTGTGACAAAATGTGATCCCGAGGAAATCAAATGTCCCCTTCTATTACAAGTAAGTTAGAGTACAGCCTCTCTATATATTTTTATGGTTCAATATAATAAAAACTCTGGCTTTATGGATAAGACCAGGACCTGATCACTCACTTCTAGGAACCATAGAAAACTTTCCTTTTATTAAATGTGGCATTTCTTTTGTTGGATTTTGTAGTATCTGAATGCACTTGCTCAGTAACATTGATTTTTATTCCTCTGAGGTTTTGAGGTACTAAGGTACTAATACCCTTCATACTAATTAGGGTATATCTTCATCAGTAAGGCTTTCAAAGGACATTGTTCAGGTACACTGTAATTATTGTAAAGGAGACAGAAGGGGAAAAGGCAAAGGTTATTTCAATCTTCACATGGCTGTTAAAAACCCTGTAGATAAACATGTCATATCTAACAAATGACTACAGCTGATGAGATTTCTTTCTTTTTAATTTTATTAAACACATATACAGATATACATATAAACACATATATCAATACATACACAAAAACATAAACACACATCTTTCATATTGCAGATGATATTGTTCTTCTTGAAGACAAAGTGCAAATTCTTGTACATATATATGTGTATATATGCCTCATCTATGTCGTTTTCTTGTTACAGTAACTCTTAAAAAGCATAATATTTTCCATCTAACTTATGCATATATATATTTATTTATCCATACCTTTGTCTTTCTTAAGAAAGTTTGGTTTGTTACTTAAATTTCCTTCCTTACAGGGTATATTGAATTTTATTCTCAGTTTGTACTCGTGATTTCTCTTTCTTACACACAACAATTTTCTATTGAATCTTCTGTTTCTTATTAAATTATTTGCTAACTTTATCTTCTAATTTTTGTTCTCAAAGGTGAATTATGTATACTTATCTTGTTTTTTCCTGTTTTAAGTTCCTTCTTATTCTGTTTAAACTTTGTTTGAAGTTAGTTTGCTTATTCATTTTCCACAAAGTAATTTTTCTATCTGATTTTTCTTAATTGTTCAATATATTTTTTTAAAGTTGGCCATTTCTTGTTCCAGTGGTTTTTTTATTGGTCTCCAGTCCTCTTCCACTTGATTTATATCTTGATCTTTCAGCAAAACAGTTAGAGAGTCAAGATCCATCTTTTTTTTTTTTAGTTTGATCAGACATTCTTTAGTTGATGGCATCTTTTCATTTTTCCAGTAATGTATTTAGCATATAAGATTTTGTCTACTATTTGGTCATGAAGTTTTTCCCAATATTTCCTGGCCCTCTTACATTTCCACCACATGTGGAAGAAAGAGTCTTGTGTGCTATGACATTTCTAACATTATGTGTTTCCCGTTTTATACATAACATTTAGACGGGTTGGTGCTAGGTACCAACGACGACACATTTTGAGGAAGTTCTCTTTTAGATTTTGGCATAAAGTAAAACTATTCAAGTTTTTCCACATCTTTCCCAAATCTCTAGTTCAATATTTTCCCCAAAATCTTGAACCCACTGTAACATCATGTCTTTCACTATTTCTTGTTCAAATTCTCTTTCTCTAAAGATTTTATAATATCTTGTCATGTGACATTTACCTTCCTCAATGAAGATCTTGTCTAATTCATTCTTCGTAAATTCAAAGCTCTCTAATTTATGATCCATTTTGAAATGCTCTGTTAATTGTTTATGTAGGAACCAATTATCATTTAATCCCTCATAACTAAATGGTTCTTTAGATTTTCTTTTATAGTCTCTATTGTTCTTTTTTATTACTATATCTTCATATTTAATCCATTGTTCATTGTTAATTCTACTTCTTGAGAAAAAGGCTTCCTGTGATGAAACCAATGCTGGTATACCCCTATATTTTTTTTCTTTATTTTCATCCATACTTGAATTAAAGCCTTTCTTATATAATGGTGTTCAAAGTCTCATTTTCTCTTCGTTTGTCATACCAAACAAAGGCATGCCAGCCGAATCTTATCTTGTATCCTTCTAGATTTAATATTTGACTACAGTGTGCCCACGTCATGTGTGGCTGCTTTTACACGGTTTTCAGCTTATGCTTTGATCCTTTGGAAAGGTGGTATATAAATAAAATTTATTATTATTATTATTATTATTATTATTATTATTATGCTGAGAGCCCTGCACCATTTCCTGAATTGCGCATGCCGCAAGCACACAGCCCATTATTCTCAATGGGGCTCAAGCATAGGCGGAATTTGCCTTACGTGCCAGGATCCAGAATGGATCCCTGCATAAGGCAAGAGACCACTATATTGGTTAATGATGTCTTATTTCTTCTTCGTGGTCTCTGCGAATCATACAAATGGGTTTCACTGCGCCTGCGCAGTGCTGCTCGGAACCTACTGGAATCACTGGGCAGAGTTAACTCTGCAACATATTGAAACTTTTTGGCGGTAACTCCGCCCACCCGTTATAAGGCCCCTGCCTTCCCGCTCTTTTCCCCAGTTCCTTTTTTCCACCGCGCTAGCTGCTTCAGGGAATTTTCGCTTGCTTTGCTTGCTTGGAATCACTTTCTCTTTTTGACCTCGGACTGTATCTTGACCATTCTTTGTCTTCCGCCCCTGGTAACTTCGGACTTTCGGACTGTTGACCTCGTTTACGGAGTCTCCCACTGGCTTTGACGACTTTGGAAATGCCTGTGCCTTTCAAGAAGTGCGACATTTGCGGGGGCAAGGTGCCCGTCCAGGACCCGCACTCCTCCTGCCTGCTGTGCCTTGGCAAGAACCATGACACCAAGGCCTGTCTGCTTTGCAGATCTCTCTCGTCCCAGGCCCAGAAGAACCGTGAGTCCCGGCTCACTTCGGCGATTGCCCTCGGCAAGGTACAAAAGGGGGGTTCACGGTCGTCTTCTGTCCCGCCTTCAGTGCCCCCCACCTCGTCTCGGGCCAGTGTGTCCAGCGTGACATCGGGGAGGGCCGCCGTTTCCAGTGTGGTGTGTGTCCCGGCCGGGACAACCCCTTCCACCACCTCCAATGTGGCCCGTGGCTCCAAACCGCCCAGCGCCACCGACAAACCCTCCAAGCGCCCCCATAAGTCTTCAGGGACTGAGGGTACCGAGCCGGCCTCCAAACCGAAGAAGGGATCGAAGGGCTCGCGTTCGAAGAAGGCTACCGAGCCGGAGGTCCATCTCGCCTCGCCTTCGTCCTCCAAGGCATCCAAGGCATCTCGCCACGCTCCGAAGTCCAAGGAGCTGGCTGTGCCTTTGGAAGGGGCAAAGTCTCCTCGACCTTCCTCGTCGGCAGCGGCTGCTGTCCTCCTCGACCTTCCGGACAATCCGTTCTTCCCAACGGAGGAGCTTCCCAGGCCTGGGAAGAAGAGGCACCACGACAAACCCGGTCATGATCCTGCCCCGAAAAAGTCCAAGCCCTCCAAGGATCAACCCGCCACCGATCCACCGAAGGCGAAGGAGAAGAAGCGCTCCCCGTCCAAACAGGCCCGCGCTTCCGCTTCGGCAGCTCCCCGCGACCCGGAGCCGACGCCGGTAGGTCGGCGGACCCTGGTACCGGACGCCCCACTGCCTCTGCCCACCATGGACTTTGTCCACGGGACGGACGACACCGTTCTTCCTCGCTCCCCAGAGCACCGGTCGCCCTCCCATCCGGCAACCGACGACGAGGAAGACCAGCCCCGCGGGCATGAGATTCCGGACCTCTTCTTCGACACGCAATCGCGCCGGTATTACGTGTCAGTCTCGGAGGACAGAGCGATGAAGGAGTTCACCAGGCTGAACCCCCATCCCGTAGACCGGGCCACCCCGTCCAGATCAGTCCCGACCGTGTCGGTCTACGAGAGGTCGCTGTCTCCACCCCGCAGGCGCTCCCGGTCTTCAGCAGACCTCGTTTCAACACGCCCAAGATCCCAGGTTAGAGTGACGGACCCCCTCTCCTCTGACCTGGACTCTGACGACGAGCCGCTGCTGCCTTCTGAGGCACCCTCGAACGAGGATGTCCTCTCGGACCCGGCCTCTCCCCAGAGGATGCACAACCCAGAGCCGTCTTCCCCATCGGACGACGTCCGGTCCTTCACCGAGCACGTCGTCAAGATGGCGAGAGCTCTTGACATCGAGCTCACCTCTCCCGAAGACGATGCGGAGGACCCGGTTGAGCGTCGGGTGCACGGTCGAGTGCCTACTCCACTTTGCCTGCCTTTCCTTCCGTCACTCCAGACCATTGTCAAGAGGTCCTGGGACTCTCCGGCTACCCTGTCGGCGCCCTCCCGCAAGGTAGAGTCGCTCTATAGGGTCGCCCCGGCGAGCTGGCCCTGGTTGGCTGACCACCCCAGGCCGAACTCTGCCATCATCGAGGGAGCCCAACACAGCTTCGTCCCGAAGCAGGCGACTTCCCCTGTCGACCGGGAGGCGAAGAAGGTGGACGGACTGGCCAAGAAGGCCTACTCGGCATCGGCCCTTGGGGTCAAGGCTGCCAATTACACCGCCTGCATGGGGGCCTACATCCAGACCCTCATGGAACGGATCTCCCCCCTCGTCCCGGACGTCCCAGATGACATCCAGAGGCAGCTGGTGGAGATCAGGGACGAGGCCCATTCCATTGGGAGTTGGCTCATCACCACTTCCAGGAATATGGCGGACTGTTCGGGGAGGGCCATGTCAGCGTCCATGGCACTTCGACGCCACGCCTGGTTGAGGGCCTCCGACCTCAACCCCACGGTCAGGGCGGCCATCGAGGACATGCTGCTCGACGGGACCAGGCTCTTCCACGCCGAGACCGACGACCGCCTGAACCGCAAGTTCAGGATGAAGGCGGCGGCAAAGAAGCACGGCATGTCTTCGGCACCGGCCTCTCCGTTCCGGAAGCGTCAGCGCCCGTGGCAGCCGCAAGGTCAGTCACAGGGGACCTTCCCTCGGGATCGGCAGTCCCAGCAACAGGGCTCCCAGAGACACCGCTTCCCCTCGCAGTCTTCCTCCTCCTCTGGCCGTCGCAACTTCCCGCCTCGGTACCGCAAGTCCCGCCGGCAGGACACCGACCAGGGGAAGAAAAGAGCCTGAAGGGACGCAGCGCGCTTCGTCTCTCCTTCACCCCTCTTCTTCCTGGACATTTTGAGGCCCTATGTTAACACCTGGGCCTCTATAACATCAGACTCGTGGGTTCTCAACATCATCCGCAGGGGTTATGCCCTCGAGTTCCAAGAGCTCCCTCCAACTAGAGCCTTCATGTCCACTCCCCCCTCGGACACCCTTCTCGACGAAGTGCGCGCCTTGCTTGGTAAAGGGGCAATCTCCCCTTTGCCGCCCGACCAATGTCCTCGGGCCTTTTTCTCCAGGTACTTCACGGTACCGAAAGCGGATGGGGCATCAGGCCCATCCTGGACTTGAGACAATTGAACTTGTTCCTTGACTACCGTCGCTTTCGAATGGTAACCTTGGCTTCCATTCTGCCTCTGCTCCACCAGGGCCTGTGGTTCACGACCGTCAACCTGAAGGACGCCTACTTTCACATCGGGATCCGAGAGTCCCACCGGAGATTCCTCGCCTTCGCTGTCGGCTCCACCTCGTACCATTACAACGTTCTTCCCTTCGGCTTTGCCACGGCTCCACGAGGCTTCACAAAGTGCATGGCACCGGTGGTGGCATACCTTCATCAGAAGGGCTTCATGGTCTTTCCCTACCTGGACGACTGGCTGTTTGCAGCCGAATCCCAAGGCGAGCTGCAGGAGGCAGTCTCATTCGCCTTGCACCTCTTGGACTCCCTCGGGCTGGTCGTCAACAGGGAAAAGTCCCACTTCACACCGACCAGACAGGTCAAGTTCATCGGGGCCATCCTCGACTCCGAAAACTGCTTGGCCTTCCTCCCTCCGGATCGGTTTCAGGCCCTGACAGCGTCCCTCAGGCCGTGCATCTCCCACAGAAGGGTGAGAGCCAGAGACGTCCAAGTCGCCCTGGGCCACATGGCATCGACGACCTTCGTCACCCCCTGGGCAAGACTTCGTCTTCGACCTCTCCAATCCTGGTTCCTCTCCGTCTTCTCCCCGTTGGAGGACCCTCCTTCAAAGTGGCTCACGGTACCGAGACCGGTGGCCGCTTCCCTCAGATGGTGGCTAGACAGCTCCAACGTCTGCACCGGGATGCCTTTCCACCAGCCCCAGGCGCAACTGACTTTGACAACCGATGCATCCCTGGAAGGATGGGGCGCCCACCTGCTCGACCTCGTCGTCAAAGACAGGTGGTCCGCACAAGACAAGCTCCTCCACATCAACGCCTTGGAGATGCTCGCAGTGGAAAAGGCCTTGAGGGCATTCGAGTTCGCTGTCACAATAAAGGTGGTCCTCCTGAGGACAGACAACACCACCGTGATGTATTACATCAACAAGCAAGGTGGTACCAGATCCAGGACCCTGCTCGACCTCACGCTCCGCATCTGGGACTGGTGCATCCAGAGGTGCGTCCTCCTCCAGGCGATTCACCTTCCCGGGGAGGACAACGAGCTGGCAGATCGCCTCAGCAGATCTCCATCGGTGTGCCACGAGTGGAGGCTCCATCCTGAGACGGTCAGCGACCTCTTCGATCAGTGGGGAACCCCCCGGATCGACCTCTTCGCGACCAGGTGGAACAGCCACTGTCCCCAGTTCTGCTCCAGGAAGCGATTTGACGGATCCCTCGGAGACGCATTCGCTTTCCTCTGGACGGGGGAGCTCTTCTACGCCTTCCCTCCGTTCCCGCTCATCATCAGAGTGGTGTCCAAGATGACAACGGACCGCTCGCATGCGATCCTGATCACCCCGTGGTGGCCGAGACAGCCGTGGTTCGCATCCCTTCTCCACCTCTCCAGGAGATGCTTCCTCCGTCTCGATCCTCGCCCGGACCTGCTGTCGATCCAGGACGGACGGATTCTCCACCCGGACATCGAGAGCCTGCCGCTGGTAGCCTGGAGGATACAGCCCTGACTGCCCTGCCGGAGGCAGTGAGGACGGTGATCCGGGCTGCGAGGAAACCTTCCACCCAGCGGTCCTATGCCCTGAAATGGAGGAGATTTTGCCTCTTCCTTGACCAGAAGGGCTTGTCTCCTGCACAGGTGTCCACTCCAGTGGTGCTGGAGTTTTTGATGGCACTTTTGGATGGAGGGCTGTCCCTCACATCCATCAAATGCTACCTGTCTGCCATCTGTGCCAAATACCAGTTCGGGGGGAGGGTTTCTTTCTTCAAAGACCCCTTGGTGAAGGGGTTCCTGAAGGGTTGTGCCAACCTTTATCCTCCTGTGTCGGTACCAACACCGGCTTGGAGTTTGGAGTCGGTACTGTCCGCCCTCCAATCCAAGCCCTTTGAACCGATGGCCACAGCAGACTTGAGACTATTGACTTGGAAAACCGCTTTTCTTGTGGCCATCACCTCTGCCCGCCGTGCGGGCGAACTCTGTGCTTTACGGAGGGACCAGCCATTCTTGAGGTTCCACAAGGACAAAGTGGTCCTCCGTACGGACATCACCTTCTTGCCGAAGGTTGTGTCTGCTTTCCACATGTGCCAGGACATTGTGTTGCCCACTCTCGCAAGGCTGCTGTCTGGTCCCAACCTTTAACCTTTATTAAACATTACAGGTTGGAAACCAGAGCCATCCGAGACACAGCTTTCGGGAGGGCTGTGTTGGTTTCAGGGTTGCATTGATTGCACTACTGATGTTTTGTGTTTACTACACTTGTACAGTTGACACTGTTTACATTTTGTTGAATGTTGGTTTGCACAAGTTCTAGGGGATCGGTCTTGCATGACCTCTGTTCCCTCCTCAGGTTTAGCAACGTTATTGCTATTTGATCTGTGCATGAACAAAAGACTGACTCTTTTATGGTTCAAGGTGTTTTATTGTAATAAATATACCCTTGGTTTACCATAGCTTTGGTCTCAGGACACTCCCTCCGCCGCATACCTTAGCTTGTCAGTCTAAACCCATTTGTATGATTCGCAGAGACCGCGAAGAAGAAGGACAGGTTGCTTACCTGTAACAGTATTTCTTCGAGTGGTCATCTGCGAATACATACAAATCCCACCCGTCCGTCCCCTCAGTGTCCTGCTCTCATTGGCTCTTTCCATCGCCTGCTTGGCGGAAAAATTGCGGAACTGGGGAAAAGAGCGGGAAAGCAGGGGCCTTATAACGGGTGGGCGGAGTTACCGCCAAAAAGTTTCAATATGTTGCAGAGTTAACTCTGCCCAGTGATTCCAGTAGGTTCCGAGCAGCACTGCGCAGGCGCAGTGAAACCCATTTGTATGTATTCGCAGATGACCACTCGAAGAAATACTGTTACAGGTAAGCAACCTGTCCTTGTCAATCTATACCAGACAGCAAGCACAGTAATAATATCTGGTATTGCACATCCTCCTTTCTCTTTAGATTTTGCTAGGGTTGTCCATTTTATTCATGCTTTCTTCCCAGTCCATAGAAATTTGGTCAGTTCTTTTTTCCACATATTAAAGCATTTTTCATTCATTATAATTGGGAGATTTTGAAACAGATACATTAATAAAGGTGGCTAACAACAAATTTAAAACAGTATGAGTTAAAAACAATATAAAATGTAGATGCAAAGTTTAAAAAACAGTTAAACAATTTAAAAAGTTTAAAATATTACACATTAAATTATTAGGGTGTATTAAATACTGTATGCAAACCTTGACATGTGAATTGCACAGCAAAAGCCCAGCCCGGCTCATTCTGAAAAAGCCTGATAGCACAAAAATGTTTTTACTTGCAGCAAAAAGTAGAGCAGGGATGGGCTCATTCTGGCCTCTCTGGAAGAGTTCCCAAATCTAGGAGCAGCCACTGATAAGGTCCTCCCCCTTGTTCCCATCAAACAAGCCTAAGAGGGTTGTAGGACAGAGACAAAGGCCTCTCCCAGTAATCTTAACACTCTAATGGATTCATAATGGGAGACACAGTTCTTCAAATAAACTGGACCCAAGCCATATAGGGTTTTATAGGTCAAAATCAGCACTTTGACATGTGCCTGGAAATGGAATTAAAATTGCCATTCTTCCACAACTGGAAATCTGAGAGACACTGCCTCATATTATTTCTTATTGATCCAAAAATAATTCTTTCAAATTCGTTTTCCCCCCATCACTGTCCTGTCAGCTCCTACCACCTCTAGCCAATGGCATGAATGATGGAAATTACACTCCAGCAGTATCTAAAGGGCCCCACATTTCCTACCCTGGCCTTCAAATGAATATCTCTGAGCCTGCCCGTCCTTTATAGATGGAGCACATCACTTTCTGTGAGCAGAAAGAGGAAGGGATTGAAGGTGTAAATGTGCACCTTCAGGTTCCACTGTAGCACATTCTGTAAGAATGTCTTGCCTCTTTTTCTAATGTTATATGGCCCAGTTGACTGAGGTTTTAGGATTTTCATTTCTTTCAGATGCAGAAAGGTAGTGCCAATTCCTTTTGTCAGACCAGCATTACCCCTTCATGTCAAGTAGATCCTCAGCTGCTTTGTCTCTGCAATATCTTCTGTTCCAATTTAAAAGACATTTTCACCTATTCCATGTGAGAAGAGCCTTTTCATTTTATATAGAAAGCAAATCAGAGGTATAAAAGGGTAGAGAAAGCTTTTTGTTCCTGACACAGTAAGGTGGTCTGTTCACAGGGGTGTTCCCATTGGAACAGGATTTTATTACAACCTTTTCTGTATTGCAACAGAGGATTCTCCTAAAGGCATTAAGATGTCTCGTGTTGTGGTTAAAGTAGATTCAGTAGCTGATCTTTTGTAAAAGCCAGGTAGATGGAAATATACAGGACAGCTGCCTAGATGGTAGACTGCATCTTCTATAATATAATCCAATTATCTCTCTCTCTCTCATATATATATATATATATATCATTTTTTATTTTGTTTTTTGTTTTTTATTTTTTTGTTTCTTTGTTTGTTTTGGTTTGTTTTGTTTTTGGCCTGGAGCTCATTTGTGCAGAGCTAGTTTGGGGGTTTTGCTGCCTAAGTAAAAGTAAAATTTTCAGAACCTTGAGTTACTAACCAGCTTCAAAATTGCTTCTTCAGAAAAGGATCCTATATAGATTGTGCTCCATAAATACAATTAATAAGGTTACTAGAGGATTTGAACGTGTACAGGAGACATCTTCCCTATGTTTGTGCACTGTACTGATCTTCAGGGAGAGCCAAATCAAAGAATCCTGTTAGGTGCGTGCAAGGTCAGAATATTGGCAGTGATCTTGAAAGGATGAGCACCTTTTAACTGAATGGTTTGTTGTTGTTGTTGTTGCCGTTGTTTTTCCTGTTATCAAAGCATGGCAAGGAATGGGCCTTTGGTATAGTGAATGTGGATTCCTAATCAGTGGGTGGGTGAATCAGCTGTGGGGTTTCTGGAGCTTTGTTGTGTACCTTTCAGTCATTTCTAGCTTATGGTGACCCTAAGGCTCATGGGGTTTTCTTGGCAGATTTGTACAGAGGAGGTTTGTCATTGCCTTCCTCTGAGGTTGAGAGCATGTAACTTGCCCAAGGTGACCCATGGATTTCATGGCCAAGCTGGGAATCAAATCCTGGTCTCCAGAGTCATAGTCTAGCATTCAAACCACTACACCATGCTGGTTCTGGGGTTTAGCCTGAACATTTTAATAGAGTTGCCCACAATGTTGAGCTCTGTCCCTCAAATGATTTCAGCACTGTCAATAGCTCATTTAAATTTCAGATTAATACCAGAACACATTCACCAAATTGTGGCCAAACTGGAAGCCATCAGCTGCAGGAATGTATAAAGGACACTTGCCCATTCATAGGGCTGAATCTTTTCATAAGTTCTTCATTATTTAGTTGTTCCGGTTCTCTTGCACTGAGTTGGCTAGTGGCTGCCACTATGTAGTGGTAAGAACTCACTGCACTGCCATTCCCAGATAGAGTTAAAAATACTGCAACCTTTTCTGTCTTTTCTACAAGTGTGTGAATATTTGCAAGATTTATTACCTCATTTTCAGTTCCAATATTTTCAGTGCATGCTATGATAGTCAAAATCACAATGCAGGTTGAGTCTCTCTTATCCGGAATACCAAAATCCAAAATACTCCAAAAACCAATTTTTTTTTCATATGTGGCTGAGATAGTAACAACTTTGCTTTCTGATGGTTCAGTGCAACATAAATTTTGGGTGCATTTTCACTGTCGAAATAATGCAGTTTGGCACTACTTTAAATCCTGTAGCTTCATCTTATGGAATCCTGGGATTTGTAGTTTTACAAGGTCTTTCGCCTTTTAGTGCTAGTGCCTCACCAAACTCCAAATCCTAGGATTCTGTAGGATGGATCCATGCCACTCAAAGTGTTGTTTCTTCAGCTAGATGCACTCTCTTTTCATACACAAAATTATTTAAAATATTGTATAAAATTACCTTCAGACCATGTGTGTAAAGTGGGTATGAAACATAAATGAATCTTGTGTTTAGACTTGGGTCCCATCTCCAAGATATATCATTTTATATGTATATGCACATTTTCCCAAATTAAAAAAATCCAAAACAACTCTGATCCCAAGCATTTATGATAAGGGATACTCAACCATTACAATAATTTAAAAAGACTTTCCTGTGAGGCAGTCTTCAGCCTTCACTTGGTATACCATTTATTAATTAGCCTTATATGGGACTGTACTTAGAGGCCAAGATGTGAATATACTCTGTTTTTCAGAAAGGTCCAAAAGTGTTATAAATCTAATGAAATGAATTTTACCAAAAATTACTGTAAAACAGATCTGTAGGCTTTCATGGGATTCTTCAGGTGTAGGTGGCGTGTAGAAAATCTTAAAACTTTTTATTCACACAATTCTTATGTGTGAATAAAATGAAGGTATATCCTTTGAAAGGATATATTTGAGATTGAGAATTTATTTTACATTTTCACACAAAGTCTTTGTATAAAAAAGAAAACCCTGTTTGTGAGATTGGCTGATGGCTTTCATGTATGTCAAATTATGCGTATTCAGAATGCTCATATGCTAAGAGAAATTAATCAGGAGCCAACCATCACACTTGAATGTATAAGTGGAGGAGCATTTGTTTTCTTTCAGAACTTTAGAGGGAAAAGATGCATTGTTAAACCAAGACATTTCAGATTACTGTATTTAAAAAGCTTGAGCGGGACAAGTCATTAAATGCTGATTCATGTGTCAAGGCACACAGTGGCAGCTGCTTGTTAATGCATGGTATTATCCCATATTAAATCAATGGGAAATGGACAGTTTGACAGATACTGTCATCAGTGCAAACATTATTAAAATAATTTTAAACCCCACTTTTAACTTTCTTTCTTTTTAAATCTAAGTAACATTTGGGCTTGTATAGTCTTTTCTACTCCAGGCAACAAACATTGCTTCTCTGGCTTTTTAACCTAACAAAGCACAGGCCATCTCTGCCAGTTCTTTGGCAAGAATGCAAGCCTGTTTATGGTTTGCTCTGCATATCAGAGCCAAGGGTCTATGAACAAAATTTCCATTTGCAAGCACATCATTGTGGAATAGCACTCAGTGGTCTTTTCATTTTGATTGATGGTTTTGGTTTTGCACCATCTGGCTTCTGATAGGTTGCATTAATCATAACCTAGAAAAAGAAAACCAAGAAAATATATGCATGACTGTTTGATATGTATGCATATCAGTGTCTGGGAGTGTTGATTTTAGTATATAACATTAAAAATAATTATGTTGGTAGGGTTTATTTTTTTAAAAAATGCTTTAAAATTATTTATGCCATTGCAAAAAGAGTTTTCTGTTCCCATGCCTGTATATTTCACGGGAGGTCATGAACACAGTTTTACCTTATTCTTGCTGCAATCCTGTACATATTTACATGGGATACATTCTGCTGAATTTGGTGAGACTTCCTTCTGCGTACACATGAGTAGGATTGTATTGTCCTCTGTAGTTTCTAGCTAGAATCTAGCATGAGAAAATATAAGGAGTATCAGCATGTCAAAAAAATTAGGTGTAAGATTAATTTGAAGTTGTATGTTACATTTTTGGTCACTCAAAACTGGGTCTTTTACATCAAGGTTATTTGTTGTGTATTTTACAACCCTGTATTTACTGTTTTGAACATGATTTAACTTCTGTTTGAATGTATTAGAACTATATTACTATATTGTTTATTACATATAATAAACACTATTTGTTGTTAGACATGAGTGTCACTCATAATAATAAAAATAATAATAATCTTTTATTTATATCCCGCTTTTTGTAGTGAAACAATCAAAGCGGCTTACAATACTCTAACGTATGTCTCTTTGATAAATTCATGAATGCTGCATGCTTCTCTTTCTTTAACTGTAAACCATGCTCTTTTACATTGGTATTGTGTCGTCCTCTACATTTAATTTGACTGCAGCTTCCAGCAGGCCTAGCCATCATAGCCATTGATGGAGAAGATGGAAGTGGTAGCCCAACAGTATCCAGAAGGCAATTTCTGGCCCCATTTAAAATAAATATAATCAAAAATATGATTATAATATAAATATTTTAATAGTTTTGACTTCATACCTAAACATTTATATGTCAGCACTCGTTTCACATTGGCTGAAACAACAAGTAATGTCAACACAATGTCATCATGTGTGTACTGATAGCCTATCTGGATGAGACAGTACAAGCCATTAAAATAGATAAAACAAAACATTTTAAAAATACTATCAAGTTTGCCTTTCCACGTTGAAGATAGTGTCAAGGCACAAAAAATAATTAGTTACTAATATATTTTCAAAGTGGCTCTTTGCTTCCTCATTGCTCAAAAGAACTCTTAATTACGACACGAAGCACTCTGAGCTCCTATTCACTTCAGTGTCATCTGAGAATCTACAGCAAAGCACAAAACACAGCAGAGGCCAGCACTTGAACCATGTGATATTTCTCTGCTGTCATATTGTGAGGCCATTTAGTGTCCCAACAGGCAAAACCATGTCTGAGTATTCCTTGCATAAGAAAACCGTCTGAAATGAGGTTGCTATAAGTTGATAGGCTAACTTGAAGGCACACACACAAACACACACAGTAAAAGTAACTAAAAAATTAAGAGTTACACCACAAGAGTGTGAAACTTTCCTGCATTAAGTTATAAACATAGCATAATGATCTTCATGGAAGGAAACGGATTGTAAGTTATTATTATTATTAACCTTTATTTATGAAGTGCTGTAAATTTACACAGCGCTGTACATACAATCTTTTTAATTAGACGGTTCCCTGCCCTCGGGCTTACAATCTAAAAAGACATGACACAGAAGGAGAAGGGAGTGGTGGAGGGAAAGGGTAAGAGGTCCAGCAGTTCCTCTCTACCTCCGAGGCCTGGACCAAGGCAAATGGACTGGAGGGAGGGTTTGGCTTCATAATGGATGGTTAATCATTTTCCAGGGAAAATACATACTCTCAAGTAGGATAATGCATATACAGTACATAGCAATACAGGAAATGGTTTGATAAACAGACAACAAAAGAAAACCAAATAGCAAGCGACAATTATGCAATGCCTGGGAAGGCTACTCTGA
Source organism: Sceloporus undulatus (assembly GCF_019175285.1). Lineage (NCBI taxonomy): Eukaryota > Metazoa > Chordata > Lepidosauria > Squamata > Phrynosomatidae > Sceloporus > Sceloporus undulatus. The sequence continues at coordinate 175,349,354 of NC_056525.1, forward strand.
ACAGGATGGTTTTCGACTCCGTTTTGAAGCTGGTTAAAGAAGTGATGGCTCTTGCTTGTGGGGGAAGAAGGTTCCAGGAGTGAGGGGCAGCAAGTGAAAAGGGGCGAATCCGGGATGGGGCAGAGGAAATCCTGGGCTGAGACAGCAGACCTTGACTACCAGAACGGAGGGCCCTAGTGGGAAGGTGAGGAGAAAGAAGGTCTGATAAGTAAGGAGGGGCCAGTCCATGGAGGGCTTTAAACGTCGACAGCAGGAGCTTGTACTGAATACGGAAAGGGAGGGGGAGCCAGTGAAGGGATGCCAACACAGGAGAGATGTGGTCAGAGCGGTGGGTGGAAGTGATAATGCGTGCAGCTGAATGCTGGACAGAAATTAAAGGATGGAGGTGAGAAAGAGGAAGCCCAGCCAGGAGGACGTTACAGTAATCAAGTCGTGAGATCACTAGGGCATGGACCAGGATCTTGGCAGTAGAGGCGGAGAGATATGGTCAGATTTTGGCAATATTGTACAAAAAGAATCTACAAGCCTTGGCAGTGGTCTGGATCTGAGGGATACATGACAGAGAAGAGTCAAAGATAAAACCAAGACTGCGGGCTTGCTGGACTGCTTGAATAGAAATGTTGTCCACAGAGACAGAAAAGGAGTGTTGAAGGGTGGGCTTAGCAGGAAAGACAAGAAGCTCCAGTCTTGGACATGTTGAGCTTCAAACACCGATGGGCTCCACTGCAAGACAGCTGTGAGGCAAGACGAGACTTGCTGTCAAGCTTTGGGAAAGGTCAGGGGCGGAAAGATACAGCTGGGTGTCATCGCATACAGGTGGTAGGAAAAGCCAAAAGAGCTAATGAGTTTTCCTAAGGACAGTGTGTAGAGAGAAAACAGAAGAGGACCCAGAACAGAGCCCTGGGGAACTCCGACAGATAAGGGAACAGGAGAAGACGTCTGACCACCTGCAACTACTGCAAAAGATCTGCCAGACAAGTAAGATCTAAACCAGTCAAGAACAGAGTCTGAGAACCCAAGGTCAGAGAGTATGTCAAGTAGGAGACAGTGATCAACAGTGTCAAAGGCTGCAGACAAATCAAGAAGGATGAGAACAGAGTAAAGGCCATTAGCCTTGGCCAGTAAAAGGTCATTGGAGATCTTAGTGAGAGCTTAGTGATTAGTTACTAGTAACTTCCAAACTTAGTGAGAGCTTAGTGATTTGTTACTAGTAACTTCCAAACTCTTCTTCTGCCTGTACATCTGAAATACACAAAGTTATAATAAGATACACCACAGATGTTGTCTGTGTGGCAAATAACATCTGATATGTAGAAGCACAATATTATACAGCAGTTCCTCCATGCCACTATTGTTCTTTTTCCTTAATATGGCACTGTAGCACACAATAAGATTATTTATTTATCTTGATTTGTTTGATACATGCAGCAAACTTGTGATCTAAGATGGTGCTATTCTAATTTTTCTGATGGGAGATTGAAAACTGGTTCAATAGCTTCTATGGGAAATGCTTGGTTGCTTTGATCTTATTCCCATCCATCCTACTAGTGCAGTTTCTCCTAATCCAGTGGCCACATGTGAGTAAGGCTACAAGAAGGTAGGCAGCTATGGTGAATCTGGGTGGTCTGCTTTCTGCCTTGGGATTCTCTGGGACCACAAGGACTGCCCCAAATGCTGAAAACAAAACTAAAAGGGAAACACAGAAGTGGCAGGAATTCTACTTCTGGTTTTGAAAACCAGGGTTGTTGTTTTTCACAATGCCGGAGGTATCTGACACCTATTGTAAAGGTGAATTGCAATCCAGGAGTCTTCCACAACAAAAAGTTTACCTTTTTTAACCATGAAAAGAAATGTCTGAGGATTGTGGTTACTGGAGACCACATTAATCTGGAAGTCAGTAACTAGGGCCCATTCACACTAAACATGTATAGCATTATATTGTACTTTAACTGCCATTGCATCCTTCCATGAAATCCTGGGTTTGTAGCTTGGTTGGGCACCAATGCATTATGCTTGACAAATTTGCTACATAAAGATAAAGAGAGACAAACAATTAGAGGAATAAATTTTATGGCAGAGTTTCTACAACACAGTCTATGTTTTGTAACTTTATGAATCTGTAATCCTATACAATGGCATCACTGGAGAATGCAGGGGGATGCAGAAGAGGGATGAGACCTGGTTGGGCCCTCTTCCCACTTTGGGATGAGCATGCCCCTCTAGGCTTCACCATGGCTCCTTCCTGAAGAGGCCATGGCCACATCAAAAGGGAAAGGTGAGTACACCCTTTTGGCCATTGCCACCCCCAGTAGCCTCCCTTCACATTGGGTGACACCAGGGAATGCCATAGATCCTATCTTAACTGGGAATAAGTCCCATTAAACCCCCCATTGTCACTGAAAGACAGAGTATACAATAAATAATGATTGATCGAAAATAGACTCCTCTGTTCAGAAATATTAGAGTACTATATTCAGTGAAATATGTAATTGGGTCTGTTCCACCATTGTGTTATATATTCTGTTGCTATAAATTTGTAATTCTAAATGTGCTTCGCCTTTTGTAAAGATCTGGTAGCAACTAATCTGGCCTGACTCTTTGTGTTGTATTGTGTTGATTGGTTGTCCTTAAGAGTTACCTTTTCTTTGACTTTATTTTTCAGAGCTACAGTATTTTATCTTCCAGTCTAGAGGGCCTGGTTTCCTCATCTCCCTTTTAATTAATTCTTCCATTCCTTTATACCTGTTTAACTTTAGCCATAAATATGCTGAGTTTTTGATGGAGTGGTCTCATATTCTATAACTGTGGAAGAACAGTGCAGTCACATTTCTCTTCTGAAATGAAAGATCACAACCTTAGCTCAATAGAAATGAAGTCAGTTTTTTTACAGATGAAAGCACAAGAAGTGTTTGTTCTTCATGGCAAAGATCAAAGGAATATTTTAATGCTAAAACACAAACCTTTGGACCTCAATTCATTAAAATGAATTTGCCTTTTTACTCATAACCCCTGCTGTTGCACAGTGTTTGTTTTACAGAATAATACGTGACACAGAGAACACTTTAGGTTTACATAATTTGACTGGATGTGCATTTTTTGTCAATGTTGTCTAGTTCAGCATAGTCCTTCACAATGTTAATGTTTTTTGGTGAAGAGTACTGGATTTTCCTCCACAATGTTTCCCAAGTTTTGATCCATTAATTTTAAATACTGTAAACATTGTTACATGGAAAGAGGATTTTCTTGTTTTATAGGAAAATAAATATTCCTGAGACATGAAGAAGGCATGGACCTTTGCAGTACTTCATTGTATTTAATGTCATTTCAGTCTTACAGCGACCTTATGGTGAACCTATCACAGAGGAGTTTTGGCAATATTTGTTCAAAGGGAGTTTGCCTTTGCCTTCCTCTGAGGATGAGAGGTTATGACTTGCTCAAGGTCACCCAGTGATTCAAACCTTGGTCTCCTGATTCATCGTCCAGTGCTCAATCCACTGTACCACATTGGCAGTACTATAAAATCCTAAACGGCTTAGGGTTAGGATACCACATCTGCTGATATGAACTTGTTCATAAGTTGTAGACACCTTCTGAGGCCCTCTTCCATCACAATAAGAGAATTTAACTTGTTATCTCAATGCTGTACAGTGGTACCCCGGGATACGAATTACCCAGCTTACGAATTTTTCGGGATACGAAAAAATCCCATAGGGATTTATTGTTTCGGCTTACGAAGGTTTTTTCGGGTTACGAAAAAACCTCGGCGCTATTTTCCGCCACCGGAGGGCAGCAGAGAGCTATTTTTTCCATTAGCGCCTATGGCAATTCAGGTTACGAAGGTTTTTCGGGTTACGAAATTAGCCGCGGAACGAATTAATTTCGTAACCCGAGGTACCACTGTATTCTAGTAGACACGAAGCTGAGTTTTACTGAATGAAGCCAGGTTACTTTCATCTGTTCTATTGGACACAGTGTTGACATCTCAGCAGCTACCTGTGGCACATTTGCCATACAGAGCTATGACAAACATGTTCACTTTTGAATATGTCAGCTTGAATGTTCTTATTGATTCAGTTGCAATGCCATTGTTGATATTCTTTTCTGTTCAGGTGGCCAGTGCATTGTCTTATCTTCTTTTCTAGAAGCAATTCCAGTTTTTAGAGACTGAGAACATGGACAAGAAGTTGCATTACTTTTAACCCATTTCATACCAGTTTTGTCCCTTGCCTATTTTGCAATCTATGATCTAGCTATGTATGGTGGATTGGGGGTAGTGAACTCCTAATGGCAAAATGTTGTAGTTTGTCCTGTCTTGAAAGAAGTGGTATGTGTCCATCCCTTAAGAAAAAGAACAACAACCTTCCTTGCACTTAATTGTTGTTCTTTCCCAAATTCTTTCCTCTTCACACAAGCAAACACAAGGTGCATGAGAGTGAGGGATACAAGCTGCTGGATTCTGCCAGTAGAAGTGGGAGGGCTTCTAACAGCTGTTCACTCAATCTTCAAACTTGTTCTGTAGGGCTGTAAAACCCTTCAAAGTATGATATTGATATTATGGAGGGATTGAAGGGGAAGGAGAGGGTAAGAAAATAAAATACTTTTCTGACAAAAACCACAATCTAGCAGAAGTACACTGTTAGATCTTGGCCTTTCTATTTGTAAAAGAAAAGCACAGTAGTGCAGAGGCTCTCAAAAGTGTGGGGCAGGACCTCCAGGGCTGGGTGTGAAAGTTGCTCAAAGGGGTGTGTGGGCGGGGCGTTCACTCCCTGAGACATGTTGCCAACACGCATGTATCAAGTTAAGTTTCAGTTCTCCCACAAACCATGCCAGACGCCGAGTAATGCTCAAACTTTACTGTAACAAAACTGGGAAACAATTCCAACAGAAACAGTGGCGCTCGGGTTACATCACCGTGAGTCGCAGCATTTAGGGTTCGGATTATTCCTCGACCCCTTTGGGTGGGATGCCAAGCCCTTGTTCTCCGGGTCTCTTCTCCATGTGTTCCAATCCACCTTCTCCTTCAGTTCAGGTCCCAGCCTCTGCTCCCACTGCTCTCCTTTCGGATCCCACCACTCCCCTTCCAGTGTCAACTTAGCTTGACGCCTCCACTCCCCCTCTTGAGGATAGCGAAAGTCCCTCTCTCTTCTGGCGTCTGGCAAAACTACGGCAGCATGAGAGCCCACTCTTAACAGGCCGTGGTGACCTTGTAGAGTTACCCAGGCGTCCTACCCTTCCAGGGCTTCTAACCACACCGACTGTCCCTCTTGCGGCCGCCTCCACACGTCTCTGTCTTCCGCGTTCTGCTCCTCTTCCCCCGTCCACCTGTCCCTGCACTCTTAAATCCTTCCCCTGGGGCATTACCTCCTCTCCCCCTCCTTCCTCTGGGTCCTTCCACCCTCCTTCCCTCTCACTCGCCTGACCATCCCTCATCATCTCCTCCCCCGCCTGGCTACAGGGTGCAAGATATGGAGGCCCTGATCCCTCCTTCTCTTCTTTATCTGCTTCCTAAACTTTTCCCTAGAGGGGAAGAGAAAGGCAAAGGGGTTTGGAGCCTCTGCCTGAGAGGGGAGAAGGAGGAAGACGAGAGCTAGTTCTTTATAAAATGTTAAAATATGTACATATATGAATGTGTGAACAAAAATATGTACACTAACACAAACAAAATATTTTCATTCATATGCTGTGTCAAGCAAGGTGCATGACAGCCACATGTAGATGCAAAGGGGATCACAAGGGTTAAAAGTTTGAGAACCACTGCAGTAGTGATTGTGATAGCCTCATGGATCCCTTTATTTTTTCCTTCTTACTCTATAAATAATATTGATACATCGTCTCCCACCCACCCCATATAGTAAAATCTTTTTTATTACCCCCTCTGATATAGAAGTTGTACATATTGTCGATTTGTTATGTAAACATTTTATTTATTCTCAAACACTGAGCTCTGTTGTGTCCTTGAGAAAATTAAAAATAAGAATCAACCATAACAATGTGGAGTTTAGGTTTGGGGGGGTGGTTGTTTTGGGGCATATATCAGGCCAGAATTATTGTCAGGTAGGAGAGAGAGCCTTCCAAGTGACAGTACAGTATCTGAAAAATTAAGTGGACTCTCATAATAATGTGACATTTTATGAGCAGTTCGACAGCTTTCATTACCTGAATTTATGCCTTGATTTCCATATGATAGCTTCTAGAAATAGGTAAGCTGTCAAGATGAAGTTTGTGTAACTATCTTGAAATTACCACTGCTGTGTCTGTAATAAAACTTGGAAGCAATGCTCTCAATAAAGAAAAACTACTTGGCTATAATTCCCTTATTCACAAGGAAGAAGCATTGTTGGGTACCAGGTTAAAAATATAGAAGTGACATTAGAGCAAACTTTGAACTCTTCATTGTTTTCTCTTAAAGATATCGTTTTATACTCAACTTTTATTGAAGCTGTTTTTAATCATAACACAATGTTCTTGCCTGCTAAGGTTCTTCAGCAAAATATCAAATTATTTAGCATTCCAAAGTCGTAAAAGGATGTGTCTGTGGAGAGCGTAGTATGAATGATGAAAGTTGTTTACTTCTAGCATTTGTTATTGATTGCTTTACAATCAGCAGTTTTCTTAGTTTCCCAAAGTTGTATGTAAAAGTTAAAAGATTGACTTCCTTTTTTCATTTTTAGACAGTTCCCATTTTTACATATGTAACCTATAACCCTACAGGTGGGGATATAACTTCATAGGTTACAACTTGCATTTCAGCAGTGAAACTCCAGCCATGTGCTTCCTTTAATCCCCTTGTTAATAGTTTGACTACAACATGAACTTCTTCTTTCTTCTTTCTTACCTGCCTCTCCCCAGAGATCAGGATGGGGAACAATAAGTCAACAATAAAAAACATCAGTTAAAACACATTAATTAGAACATGCAACAGTTTAAAAGGACAAATAAGACACACACATTTTTAAACAGTCCACATTTAAAATTCAGCATGTAAACTGACAATTTGCAATTTAAAATTCACCATTTAAAAATCATCTGGATAGGCCTGCCGAAGCTGCAACATAAACCGTAACTAGAAATAAAGTTTTTAAACTGCTTTTTGGCGCAACAGTTTGGTTATGTCTCCATACCACTGAGAGGTAAAGGAGAGCCCATCATGAGGCTTTGAAAAAAGGAATTCCTATATTTTTTTAAATCTGTTTTTCCACCATAGAAAGTGGCATGGGAGACATTTCCCTGTGTCAAGTCAAATGTGTGTGAAAACAGCTTGTGGGAGCAGTGGGAATCTGTTAATATAATCGTCCCATAATAATTCAGGGTCATTTTGTAATCACAAAGTAGCTTGTAATAAGCCACCTTAATCTTTCCTACAAGTTTTTGTTAAATGTGTTAGCCAGCATTCTCAAATGGCTTTTCCTGCTTAGCAGTTTTCTCCTACATTCCTCTGAAATACCACAGAACATGATAGTCAGGTAAATGACCAAGATTCATTGGGAACACTGTGATGGTGGTCTTGCTGTCTAACAAAAGCAGACTAAAATGGTTCATGTTACAATGCTGCTGTCACAGATCTTTCAGGAGAATGAAAATTTCATCCCCTTTTCCCCTTTTATTACTTGATCTGCTTCCTCAGTTAGGTGTCTCATGGAACAGTGCTTGCCTAGCATGTGCCCCAATAGAACGGAATATATTTTTGTCAATGGCCCTGAGAACTGTTTGTGAATTAGCAGTATTAACATGTTATTAATTTATATATAAAATGCATGTGCGTTTGATTGTAGTGGTCAATTGTTCTTAAATTGGTCTAAAGTCAGTTGCAACTTCACAAAACTACATAATTAAATGGTATGACTTAGGCTGCATCTGCACTGCAGAATTAATGCAGTTTGACATCATTTTAACTGCCATGACTCAGTACTGTGGAATTCTGGGATTTGTAGTTTTGTGATATATTTAACCCTTTCTGTCAAAGAGTGCTGGTGCACAACTAACTACAGTCAGCCCTCTGAATCCAGATTCTTTATTCATGGATTTAATCTTCCATGGCTTGAAAATATTTCATAATACTGTATTTTCTGGTGTATAAGACTACTTTTTAGCCCAGGAAAATTTTGTCAAAAGTCGGGGGGTCGTCTTATATGCCGGGTGTTGTCTTATAGGGCTGAAACTTCTGAGCCGGACTGGAAAATCTGCGGTCACCGCATATGGTGGGGGGGAGCTCAAAAATGGCAGCAGCCGCATACCCTCTGTATGTGGTGACCATATGAAAGTAGCAAGGGCGGTGCTATACAAGTATGGTAGAAGAAAATCTTGGAGACAGGGAGGGCTGGGCAGGCAGGGAGAGCTGACCAATCCAAGCAGGCTTTGTATACAACAGGTTTTCCTGCTAAGTACCTGCATGTCATAAGCATTTGAATTAAAATTACCATATTGAAATCAAATCTGATGTTTTTATTAATTTTTATTTGATGTGCGCTGGAAGAGGGGTAGTCTTATACAGCGAGTATATCCCAAACTCAATATTTTAATTGGAAATGTTGGGGGTCGTCTTATACGCCCAGTCGTCTTATATGCCGGAAAATACGGGTATATAAATTCCAAAAAACAAACACACACACACACCCTTGATTTTGTCATTTTATATTTTTACTACCCCATTTTATATTATAGGACTTGAGCATCCACAGATTTTGGTATCCATGGGGGATTCTGGAAGCAAATCCCAATGGCTACCAAGGCCCCACTACATATCCCAGGATTCCATAGTATTGAGCCATGACAGTTAAAATAATAATAATAATAATAATAATAATAATAATAATAATAATAATAATA
>NC_056525.1:175358279-175395000 GCF_019175285.1 Sceloporus undulatus
CAATCACTGGGAATCCGAGTGGTTTACAATAGAGGGGATAACAGACAGTTCCCTGCCCACAGGCTTACAATCTAAAAGACACGACACAAAAGGAGAAGGGAATGGTGAGGGGGGGAGGGAATCAGGTCCAGCATTCTTCTCTCCCTCTGAGGCCTGGACCAAGGCAGATGGACCAGAGGGAGGGCTCTTCTTCTTCAGGCTAGCCCCTGATGGAACTGGGCCAGCCTACTCTCTCCCTCAGAGTATCAAACTGCATTAATTTTGCAGTGTGGCAGTAGTCTGGGTTTCACCAAATAAATATGTAAATCGGTACATGGATCACATCTTCCTAGTAATGAGCTAGATTTCCCATGTATGTTTGAAGCCACTGGTTTTACTCTTTAGCTACTAGTCCGCTTCTATATAAACCTGTGATTATTATTAACTGATAGAATTCTTCCTGGGTGATTTCATGTGGCTCTTGAGAACTACCCAATTTGCAAAATGACTTCTCTGATTTTGTATGCTGGATGTCTGTTTTTTGCCTCTCCTGATTTTATTTACCCCACACATCTCAATTTAATTAAATATGTTTGTTTGTTGTTTTGTTGATTGGTTTGTTTTCCACTTTAAATCCAGAGGAATTTCCAAGATATCATACATAAGACTGTGTACAATTACTTGGGGGCTAAGATTAGCAAATCCTTGGCCAGCAAAATATGATAAGTGAAATATTTTAGGGGAACCACTTGGAGAGGAACCCAGCATTTGGCTTCTCCGTGGCAAGAGCATTCTTGGAGGTAGGTTTCCATACTATTGTCATCAATATTACTAGTTTTGTGAGGGCAGCTTTGTTAAGTCTATCCTTATGCAATCTAATAGAGCCACATCATTCAAGATAAAATGAGGGGAAGTGACTTGAAAAAGCTGTGCTTACAAAAAATGCATCCCACACACATGCACAGCATGAATTTTCACCCTTGAAATCAGCTATGCAAAGCAGTGGAGATTTGTCTGTAGAGACTTCTTCTGCCTATAGCCAGCACTCAGTTTGGGAGCTTGAAGGGTGTAAGTTGGTTAAATGAATAATTATTCTCAACAAGAATAAACCAAAAATAATTTAGGAAACTCTTAGAATTGCTGTGCTTTGGATGGATGTTTTTGCTCTAAAAGGAGCAGAATGCTGTTAGCTTTCTTTGTACCACATCCTGAAGACACATTCCTTGAGACTCCCAACAATTGTCACTGGATTTTGATCCATTTTTAAGTCAGAAAAGTGGTCAGGGTTACATCAAGAGTAGATGCAGCTTTTAATTGTATCAATGTCACATAATGTTTGTATTTCTCTTGAAGCTGAACGTGACTTTTGGGATAAAACCCAAGATAAGCTTTGAAAATGTTCATTTCATCATATCAGTAACATTGCTGGTTTGGCATGACAATATCTCCCTGTTGGACTATTAGTGTCATAGTACAGCAACATGATCAGAACAGCTGGCTTGGGGGGAAAAATGGGAGGGATTATTAGTTGGTTTGGGAGACAGAGCAAAGACAGAACCATAATGCTTTTGCAAAAAAAAAAAAAAAACAACCCTTGAAATGGAAAGCTTGCTTTTGAGGGATCAGAGGGCAGGATTTGCAAGTCATTTGTATTTTATTCTCACTTATGTAGTTTGGATTAATATATATCAGAATGTTCTTATTGTGAGTAATTTTTCCAGCCATGGATTCTTAAATTGTGGTGGTGAAAGAAATATCAATCAACCGGTATTGATAGAAAGTTTAAGGTTTCCTTGAATAATGAGGTGTGAAATTAATTGTCAAGCACAGCAATGTTCAGTGTACATGTTCTGTTTCACTGGAAAACTTCTGCTGTTGGATCGATTCAGATGTTAAAAATAAAGAATATACATCTTCGTATGCCTACTCTGTTGGAGTGGAGTGGGATTAGGGAGGATAACTATGTATTCTTCAACTGTATATCTACATTTGGCTTCATCTTTTCCACTTTAAAAACAGGAATTGTAGTGACGCTGGAAAATGCGAGTTGCTTAGATTCTAAACAGCAACACAGTAATAGAGTCTGCTGTGTCAAAGAATTTGGTGGAAATCACCAAAGAGGAATTCCAATAAATAGCAAGCACGTATAGGGATAAAGTCAGAAAAGCAAAAGCCCAGAATGAACTCAGGCTTGCTAGAGAGGTTAAGAACAATAAAAAGGGCTTTTTTGGATATGTCTGAAGCAAAAGGAAGAAGAAGGAAACGGTAACAGGGGACAGAGAAAAGGCAGAATTACTCAACACCTTCTTTGCTTCAGTCAGAAAAGGCAAAGGGTGCTCAACCTGAGGATAATGGAGCAGAGGACAGAATAGGGGAATTTCAGCACAAAATAAGTAAAGAGATAGTACAGGGATACTTGTTTAACCTAAATGAATATAAGTCTCCAGGACCAGATGAACTACATCCAAGGTTATTAAAAGAACTGGCAAATATAATATCGTAACCATTGGCAATAATCTTTGAGAACTCCTGTAGAACAGGAGAAGTGCCAGCAGACTGGAGGAGGGCAAAGGTTGCCCCCATCTTCAAAAAGGGGAAAAAAGAGGATCCAAACAATCATCGTCCAGTTAGTCTGACATCAATACCAGGAAAGATTCTAGAGCAGATCATTAAACAGAGAGTCTGTGAACATTTAGAAGGCAATTCCATAATCACAAAAAGTCAACATGGGTTTCAGAGAAAGAAGTCATGCCAGACATCTGATCTCTTTCTTTGATAAAATTACCAGCTTGGTAGATGGAGGGAATGCTGTGGATATAGTATATCTTGATTTCAGTAAGGCCTTTGACAAAGTTTCCCATTACATTCTTGAAAACAAGCTTGTAGAATGTGGGCTAGACAAGGTAACTGTTACATGGATTTGTAATTGGTTGACTGGCCGAACCCAAAGGGTGCTCAACAATGGCTCCCTTTGATTCTGGAGAGAAGTGACCAGTGGGGTCCCACAGGGCTCTGTGGATGAAAGAATTGGGGACAAACATATCAAATTTGCAGATGACACCAAATTAAGAGGATTAGCTAATACCCCAGAGGACAGGATCAGGATTCAAAGTGACCTGAACAGACTAGAAAACTGGGCCAAAGCTAACAAAATGAAATTCAACACGGATAAATGCAAGGTACTGCACTTAGGGCAGAAAAATAAAATGCACAGATATAGGATGGGAGAAACCTGGCTGAATGAAACTGCATGTGAAAGGGATCTAGGAGTCCAAGTAGACCATAAGTTGAACATGAGTCAACAGTGCGATGCGGCAGCTAACAAGGCCAATGTGATTTTAGGCTGCATCAATAGAAGTATAGTGTCTAGATCAGGGGTAGGTAACCTGCGGCCCGCGGGCCGGATGTGGCCCGGCGAGGCCTTGGGACCGGCCCCAGCCTGGTCCTGCCGCCAATTGCCGCCAGGGCCTTTGGGGGGCAATTGTCTATAGAAGCCTCAGAAACATGCATTTATATTAACATTTTTTAAAAATCAGCAATTTTTTTCACGTGTCCTCCATTTTTTTTAAAAAAAGTGTCTTCCATTTGAAAATTTTGTCCTACATTTGTCCTGGTTTATTTACATATTTAATTTTTTAAAAAACCATTGGCTTTGGCCCCCCAGTTGTCTGAGGGACAGCCACCCGGCCCCCGGCTCAAAAAGAATGCCTACCCCTGGTCTAGATCAAGGGAAGTAATAGTGCCACTCTATTCTGCTTTGGTTAGGCCCCACCTGGAATACTGTGTCCAGTTCTGGGCACCACAATTCAGAAAGGATGTGGAGAAAACTGGAGTGTGTCCAAAGGAGGGCAACTAAAATGGTGAAGGGTCTGGAAATCATGCCCTATGAGGAACGACTTAGGGAGCTGGGGATGTTTAGCCTGGAGAAGAGAAGGTTAAGAGGTGATATGATAGCCCTGCTTAAGTATTTGAAGGGATGTCATATTTAGGAGGGAGCAAGTTTGTTTTCTGCTGCTCCAGAGACTAGAACACAGAACAATTTATGCAAACTGCAGGAAAAGAGATTCCACCTCAACATTAGAAGGAACTTCCTGACAGTAAGGGCTGTTCAACAGTGGAACAAACTCCCTCGGAGTGTAGTGGAGTCTCCTTCCTTGGAGGTCTTCAAACAGAGGCTGGATGGCCATCTGTCGGGATGCTTTGATTTAGGTTTCCTGCATGGCAGGAGGTTGGACTGGATGGCCCTTGTGGTCTCTTCCAACTCTATGATTCTAGTTTTTATTCTGATCTAGCTTTGCAGTTGGCATATGTCTGATAGGCAACAGTAGATTTTCCAGTAGATTCAAAGAACAGGGATTCAATAGAATGAACAGTGAATGTTCATTGAATTTCATTGCACATGTTCAGTGGCATGGAGAGAATCTTGGTTTAAACCCAAAACTTGTTTTGGAATTGGATACTATTGCAAAGAGGAAACTGGTACTGGAAACATTGTCCCTTTCCCTTTTTCATTTCTGCTTTCTTGTAATGCCTGGTGGTATTCACTATATGATGTCACTGTGCTTTACTAAAATGTGTTCCAGTCGAAGCAAAGCTGTTGCTTGCCAAGACAAAGACACTTTTAGTGTGGTAACATCTTGTTACTCCTTCAGTATCCATTGGGCTCACAAGCCAAAAGAGATGGAATACAGAAATGCTTGTTTCAGTGGCAATCCCGTCTTGTATTTGCCTTTTGTTTCAGGCTGAGGATGTGTTATACAGGCATGCACTTTTCTGGTGCAAGTGTAGGGGATCAGGATTTTCTTGGCAAGATTTGTTCAGAGAGGGTTTGCCTTTGGCTTCCTCTGAGGCAGAGAGAGTGTGACTTGCCCCATGGTCACCCAGTAGATTTCCATTGCTGAGTGGGAATTCAAACCCTGATCTCCCAGTCTCCTAGTCCTAGTCTAAACCATTACACCATGCTGGTTCTCCAGTAAAACATAGAGGACAGTTTTCATAATGGTAAACAAACATTAGAAATTAACATTAAACAGCTAAGAACTGATGAGAAAGAAGTGTTATTTTTCAGTCACTCAGGTGTCTATCTCTGCTGTTCTGATTTTGTTTGATAAGAACCAGGTAGGAAAAGCACACTTTACAGATTTTCCCTCCTCTCTGTAGAGGGTTTTGATTCCTTTTTCTGTAGTTCCACATATAACACCAGCCTATCCAGCAAAGTAAATGCTGCATCCCTTATCTCACATGCCAAGCTGACTCCAGCATCTGAGAAGCTTAAGAACTCGATACATCAAATTACCCTGCTCGAGCTGTTGTTTAGTGCAGGCCATTTTGTCCTGTCATCCTTGTGACAGGATGTCAAAGCTTTGCTTTCCGTTGCCAGCATCTGCAGGAATCTGATATGCTACCTCCCCATTACACTGGGGACAAACATCAAGCAGTGGTAATGGAAACCAGCAAGTCAGACAGCTGCAGGCACTGGAAAGTTAGGCTGCTGGACTATATCAGCCTTATCCTCAAAATATTCCTACACACATACACACATACCACTTTGCTTCTTGAACATTCATATTTTCTTATAGCAGAAGTGTATCCCCCCCCCCCCAGTTTTACTAAAAGCAAATGGGGAAGCAAGCAGAACCTTGAAGATTTTTCTTAGAAATTATTAGATGTTTGCTCCCTTTTTCAGGCATTTCACTAAGCCATTGCAAACTAGTTTCACAACAAATTAGGATCACCTTGGAAAATGAAAAACCAGATCGTAATGCAGTGCCCCCACTCACATCTGCAAAATGGTAAAAGTATCTGCAAAGGGGTAAAATACCACCTGTTACAATTCAGTGTGGGAAGTGGGTATCTTTAAAGATATATGTAAAGATTTGTTATCACCTCACCATCTCTGGGTGTCTGGCAGAGGCAATCACAAAGTAGCAATGTAGTAGAAGCAGCACTTTTCCAATAAAAGTAGTTGTTAACAAGGAAAGGGATTTGTTGCACTGTACTTCAAAGCCTTCTTTTTAGGTACGAGACTTGATTCCAGCCCATCCAATCCAATCTTAGAAATAGTGGAGGGTGAAAGGCACTCAAGGGTTAGTCAGTTTCTTTTCAAGCTACAATATTTGATAGCTTCCCTACCAAACCGGTCAGTTGTGATATGCAAGGTGATTGGTGAAAAGTTTGCTTTTTCTAGCTAGTTCTGTAAGCAGGGGAGAGGAAAGCCTTTACACATTTGTACCTATTGCTTGATTACTCAAGGCTCAAGGAATACCTTGGAATATTTGAAGCAGTAAAGTATCATTGTTATCTTGAATTGCTAGCACGATATCTATATGTATACAGTCCGCCCTTGCCTTACATGGGGGATCCATTCCAGACCCCACCGTGTAAGGCGAATTCTGCCTATGCTCGAGCCCCATTGGAAACAATGGGGCTCGTGTGCAGTGGCATGCAGGGTGGCACGGGCGTGTGCACCCATTCATTTGAATGGGATGCGCTGCCCTGCGCGCGCCCCACGGCTTGAGCATGTACACTCAAGACTGCGTAAAGCGCACCCGCGTATAACGTGGGCGCACTGTATGCGCCTTCAAGTTGCCTGTCAACTTGTGATGGCCCCATGAATTTCATAGGGTTTTCTTAGGCGAGGAATACTTAGAAGTGGTTTTCCCAGTTTGTTCCTCTGAAACAGTGCCTACAGCACCTGGTGCTCATTGATGGTCTACCATCCAAGTGCTAACAAGACCCTACTTAAATTGCAAGATCAGACAGAATCTGGTGCCTTTAGGATATCTATATGGACATCTGTTGTTTTCCCCAGCTACTGGAGAAGAGCAGAAGACAACTATGAGTAGCACTGTGGGTTTTGACAAAACTGACTCAAGCTAAAGGTCAGATAGTTACACAGTAAGATAATTTCACAGTGTTTTACTCAGGAAATTAAACCTAAGAAGAAATGGGTGGCATTAATAAGGAGGAGAGATGTAGCAAAAGCAGTCAGAGGGTATAATGCAAAGTCTGGCCAAGTCAAGTAAGACTTCAGGAAAAGTCCATTAATATTACCATAATTCAATTTTATGCTCCCAACTACAAATGCAAAAGATGAAGAAAGATTCTATGCTGCAGTTCAGGAAGAAACTGATCACACACTAAAACAGGATTTCTAGTTAATCATGGGCAATTGACGTGCAACAGTAGGAAACAGACCCAAATTAAAGATTATAGGAAAATCATGCACAGGGTACATCCACAAACCTAGAATAAAAAAATGACGCATGATTGAATTTTATGAGGCTAACAATTTGTTCATTGCAAACACATTCTTCAAAAAACCAAAGAGCTAACTATATGCATGGACATCACCTGATATCCAATACAGAAAAACAATACACTACATGTTTTGAAGCAGCATGTGGAGAAGTTCCAGTCTTTCTGCAAAACAATGACTAGGATCAGTTTGTGGCACAGACAATGAACTGCTAATATATAAAAAAAAATTAGAATTAAGCTAAAGAAGAACATTGTGCCAGAGTACAACCTGAAGAACATTCCTGTAGAATTTAAAGATAATGTAAATAAATGGATTTGCACTATTAAACATAGTTGGCTGGAAGAACTCTGGACTAAAGGCAGGGACATTGTCAGGGAAGAATGCAAAAAGACACTATTTCCAGCCAAAATGAAAGAGAAGGCTCTATGGATGAGAGATGAAACTCTTCAGGACAGATGAGACATAAAAGTAAAAGGGCACAGAAATAGGGTCAGTACCCTGAATACAAGTGTTGTGACTTGTGCACAGGGACATAGAAAACTAGTATAGTAATAAATGCAGAGAAAAATAAGACAACAACAACAATAACAGAAATCTCTTCCACTGAAGAGCAAGAGATGAAACGAAGACAAATTCCATCAAGAAAGAATCATTTGACAATAAACCTAAAATTTTAGAATGTGAAGTAGAAGCTTCACTCGGAGCACTTGGGAGAAACATTTCACCTGGAACAATTGGCATACCAGTAGAGCTTCTCCAAGCTACAGAGACAGAATCTACTTTAAAGATATAGCCATGTTAGTCTGTAGAATCGGTATGTAGAGAGATCTTGTAGAGCCTTTGAGACTTAGACCCAGTACAGACTGGCGCAAAGCGCCAGCCTGGAGCCGATTTTAGGGCTCTGGAGGACTGGGCATCCATATGCACCCAGCCCTACTAGTGGCAGCCGTGCGCCATCTTGCTGCGGCCCTGCCCACACGGGGCACGTGGCAATGATGCATGGGTGTCCATGCGCCCATAGGCACTCGCTGGAAGCGTCGATGCATGGCGCAAGCCCCATTATGGCGCTCCTTAAAAAGAAGCCGCTCTAGGTGGCTTCTTTTTAGGGAGCATGTTGGTGCGGTGCTGTGTGGTTGGTGCGGCAGTGACTATGGGCAAAATGGGCTGCATGGAACGGCCCATCTATGTCCCCCTTAACTGAAAGAAAGAAGTTGGCAGCATGAGCTTTTGTAGACTAAAGTCTGCTTTCTCATATGCATCTGAAGAGTAGACTTTCATCTATGAAAGCTCATGCTGCCAGCTTCTTTCTTTCAGTTAGTCTCAAAGAATCTAGTTTAGCTCTTACTGAAACCTGTCCACAAATATGGAAAATCAAACAATGATTAACATATTGGAAACACTCCATATACATGCCAGTCCCCAAGAAAAGGAACACCAGGGATTTCAGTAGCCACAGGACTACTGTAGTAATCTCCCACACAAGCAAAGTGATGCTCAAAATTCTACATCAAAGAATTTTTACAATATGTGATGAAAGAAATGCCAGAATGGCCTGGCTGATTTCAGGAAAGGGGCACTAGGGATCATATTGCACATACATTGCATAATGGAGTGCACCAAAGAATTTCAGAAGAAAATTAGCTTGCACTTTATAAATTATAGCAAAGCCTTTGATTGTTTAGACCATGAAAAGCTATGGATCACTTTTAAGAAATGGATGTGCCACAGCATTTGTGGTCTTGATGCATAAAACCTGTATTCAGGACGATATCATAAGGACAGAATACAGAGAAACAGAATGGTTTCCATTTGGCAAGGGATGAGGCAACGCTATATTTTATCATCCTTTCTGTTTAATTTAAATGCTGAATATATCATATATAAAACAGGATTAGTCTGTAAAGGAGAAGACATGAAAACTGGAAAAAGGAACATCAACAATCTAAGATATGCAGATGACACCTTGGAGAGCTAGTGTGGTATAGTGGTTTAGACGTTGGACTACAACTCTGAAGTTCATGGTTTGGATCCCAGTTCAGATATGGAAACTCAATGGTTGACCTTGGCCTAGTCGTATTGTCTCAGCCTCAGAGGAAGGCAAAGACAACCACCACCACCCCAAACAAATGTTGCCAAGAAACCCCCAATAGGTAAGTTTTATTTCCCTATCTTTGGTGTGGTACAGACCTCCCGAAAAGGGAGGCCTGCTGGCACCTGTTTTTCCTCTGCGGGGAAGCTGCAGCCACCAAACCATGCGGCTTCCCTGCGGAGAAAAAAGAACCCGTGAAAAGCGGGTTCTTTTTTCCCCACAGGGTAGACGTCACAAGTGTGCCAATGGCGCACTTGTGATGTCACAGACGCAGTGCAACATGCGGATGCTATGCGTCTGTCACGTCATAATGGCGGTGCCCATATACACAGGGTGCCGCCATTGTTACGGCGCCGCACCATACTAGGGTTAGGGACCGTGTGGTTGCCGCGCAGTCCCTTAACCCTAATACGGCACTAGCACAGCACTTTGGCTCCACACCTTTGTGCACAAAATAATTAGGAAGACATGATAATATGCAATATGATGTTTCAGCATTTAGACATCATCATTTATTTTCAGATTTTGAATCCTCAGAGGGGCCATAGTTATATTTCTTTATTTCAAGGGACACTTTATTTCAAGTAGCATTCACTCATCTCTGGAAGCTCATCCAAACCAGTCCTAATGTGATTACAAGAAGGTTTAAAAATTTCTCAGCAATCTGGGCAGGGGCCTTTCCCACAGAGTTATATTGCTTATTTCGTGTAATTGGCCGATATGTACATGGTTGGGTCATTTATACGTTTTCTCAGACATGTGGGTACAATTCACAATTTAGCATTTTCCTTAAAATTGGGGGAACCATAATGGTTACCTTAAAAGAAGTAGAATCAACAGGGACAGAAGGTAAAGGATGTTAGACTTTAGGACAGGTGATGAAATATTTACTCAGAGATACTGCTGCACCTGCCCTTTCTGCCTGTCTAGAGCAGACTCGAGCAAATGCATCCATAAATATTTTGTGGAGACCTCAGGTGCTGTTGTGAAATTATATTTAATATGGTTTAATTTGATGAGCTACTTCCTGTTCCTAGAACTGTTCCTTTTTGACATTTACAGTCAACATTGAACATTAAGTACCTAGTTGTTTTGAATCAGTTTGAGAAGGAACCGTCTTGTGCTTATTAACATAGTCAATGTTGGCTCGCTTGAGGAAGGTGGTGGTGCTCCACATCCACTTCTTGCAGCAGCTGTTGTGGTTCTGCTCCTACAAATAATTACCCTGGATCAACATATAAGCTGTGGTATTAGCCATATGCTGATGACAAGCAGCACTACCTCTATTTTCCACTTGCAAATCCTAGTGAAGCTGTGAAATGCCTGACCAGCTGTTTAGAGAGACTTTTGAGATGAATGAGAGTGAACAAGCTAGGACCTAAATCCAGACAAGATGAAGGTGCTATGGGTAGGGAAACCAGCTGGTTTTCATAGAGTGGTGCAACTTTTTCTGAAATACATTGTTCTTAAGCAATGCTTACAATTTGAGGTTTTTCAGGACTTAATACAAACTATAGATGCAGAGATGTTGATGGTGGCCAAGAGTGCCTTTTACAACTTTGAGCTACTGTTCCAATTCCAACACTACCTAGAAGAAGCTAATGTGGCCATACATGTACTGGGTACATTCACATGAGATTTATATAAGCTGTTCTGTGTGGGGCTGCCAGTGATGTTGCTGCTTCCCACCCATCCCAGTCTCTCCATCCATCACAAAAAATAGGGGACATAAAAATACTGCTTATCTTTCACAGTGAAATTTTTCCTTTGAATTTGGAAAAATGCACACTGTTATTCATTTCCTGGTCAAAAAATGGGATACAGACCACCCAAAAAGGGTGGTCTGCCCGCGCCTTGTTTTGTTGCGCGAGTGAGCCACAGCAGACAAACTGTGCGGCTCTCTTGCACAGCAAAAAGAACCTGCAAAAAGTGGGTTCTTTCTGCGGTGCCATAAGGATGTTGCAGTGTGCCAATGGTGCACTTGTGATGTCCTTATGTGGGCGTGACGTGCGGACGCTAAGCGTCCGTCACATCAAAATGGTGTTGCCCGTGTGTATAGGGCGCCACCATTTTGAAGCCCTCATCACATGCTAGGGGTGAGGCACGTATGGGCAGTACACCCCCAGTCAGCCCCTAGCACGTGACGGGGGCGCCGCAAAGGCCCATCTAGATCGGGCCTTAGTTTTCTCCCAGTATCCACACATCCCAAAGTGTTTTGGGAGATTATTCTGCACAGAAATATACATGTGTTTTTGGGTTGGTTGGTTGGATGCATGAGAATTGTGAGGTTTTGCACACACATACACAAACCAACAAATTGTTTCCAGACAGCCATTGGTATTTTTGTGTAAGACTGGTGTTTTCTACACACAGAGCAGAAATCTTGCACAACAGAAATCTTACACACACAAAACTTGCACAAAAAAAAAAGCAAGCTTGTACAAAAATTAGGCATACGATTTTGTCAAAAAAGCTTGGTCTTTCTGATTCTTTCTTACTTCTCTTTTCTTAGTTCTCCCATTTTTCTTTATACTCTTTCTCTTATTCTTATAAAATAAGAATTTTAAAGACAAAGGAAAATGTAGCTGTGCCCCTGCTGCACTACATGTATCCCAGCCTTCCATTTGAAAGCAAATAAATTGCAAAAAATTTTGTGGCCCTCCAGATATTGTTGGACACCACTACACAGCAATCATCACCATAGACTATGCTGGCTAGGGCTCTTGGGAGTTGTAGTCCAGCATTTAGAAGGCCATGTGTTCCCTGTCCCAGATTACATTTAAAGGATATACTTTTAGTTTTGTGAAACTCCTAGCATGCCGTTATAAGAAATTAATGCTCAATTTATGTATCCCCCCTCCAAGATTAACTATGCCCTGATGGTGTACAGATATATACAAAACCACATAGAATTCTGTTTTCTTTTCATTGCTATTCATTTTCTCACTGAGTTAAATGAACATTTTAGATGTTTCTGCCAAGTGATTTTACAATATTGCCAATCAGCTTCAGACTATTTCATTACAATTTAGTTATTTCATACTGAGTAGTTCCCCTTAATCTTTTTAAATTACCAAAATCTACTAATTACCAGGGAAGATATTCCCTTGTAGAGAAATGATTGTATCCATTTCCAATCATCTGCTCCTGCAGATCAGTTGAATACTTCAAGGTTTGCTTAAAATGAGGCCTTTTCAGTATTACATTACATCCATTACATAGATAGAATGGAAGTTGAGCCTTAATTATTCTTCTTAAGACTCAATGGAGAGGGGGGTCATTAAGGTTTTAAAGCTTTAGTTTCCATGAGTATAGTATTCATGCTAGATAAAGTTTACATAAATTAATTTAAAACTGCGCATTTGGCAGAATTAGCATTCTTCCTAATTGTGATAAATATTGGTTTCTCCATCTTATAGATTTATTGAACTAAATTAAAAACCTTTGGTCCTCCAAATCTTTTAGGCTTCAGCTTCCAGAAGACCCAGAGGTGGAATACGATTTTGAAGAAAGAAATCAAAAGTGTGGGCATGTCTGTGCCCTCTACTTATACATATTTATTTAAGTCATTTTATACCACCACTCCCCTGTAAGGTTTTAGTACTATGCATAAAGCAAATGAAAATAATGAAACCAGAGGTCTTTTCAGCAGTATGAAGTTATACTATGATATCCTTTAATAGCCATGACTGTATCTTACCAATTCTTGGGTCAGCCTTGATTAGTACTTGGATGAGAGTCAGCCTATAGGCTGTATTTCAGAGGAAGCAACTGTCAAAACCACCCCTGAGTGACTGAAACTGACATCATACAATTTGACTAGACCCCAGGTTGGGGGTCATTTAGTTATTCACCTCACTATTCGCTGGTCTGGTTAGGGCTGATGGGGAGTAAACATCTGGGAGTCTACAGCCTCACCAACTCTTGAAATGTGCTCCTCTTCAGAAACTCCTCCAACAGTGTCTAGGCCTGTGCAGATAATTAGGAATCAAGAATATTAGGAAAATCCACAGTAATCAGTGTGATCTAAAACTCTGCAAAATTCAGTGTGGAATTTCCATGTTCAGACATGTCAAAGTGACCTGATGTACATATATTTCTTTCATAGGAGATAACCAGATATTTTTATGTCAGGTCAGTATCATGGGAACCATACAACTTTGTCCAGCTTTCTCAACATGAGTTTAAAATCTCAAATGTGAGATTTAAAAAAAAAGTAAGTAATTGCTGAAACTCAGGGAAGAAAGCATATGGTATTCACTTGTGAATGAAATCATTTATCTACTTGAGAATGTTGCATTTAAATGTTTGATTTTCTTCCATTACATCATTGTGAAGAATTTCATAACAGTTGCAGCAATGATATCAGTCTTCTGTCTTGGAAGAATAAGTTAATAAGTTTATATGATTATATAACTATTTATTTTAATAATTCTTTAACAGTAAGCAAGAACTGGAATGCTAGCTGCAACTAAAAACATGCGAGTCATGTTGTATGATGCAGATCCAGAGATGTCTCAACATTCTATCCTTTATTGATAAGGCACCTCTGAACCCTTTAAACTGTTTTGTAAATTTATGAAAAACATTTCATGTAAGGAATGGCCGCAAAAGTATCTTGTTCAGATGTCTTAGGCATTTTACGTAATAAGTATAATTTTGTTCACATATGCATTACTAATTTTCAGCAACACATTGAGGTTTGCTTAACAAGATTGCAGCTTTCATAAAGACACTCCACTTGCTTAAAGGAATGATGCTGTTAGCTGATAGGATTGCCAGGTCTCAGGGTGCTGATGGAAGTCTAATGACTTATCTGCACGGGCAAAAAACTGCTGCCTGTTTGCACAACACACAGTGATTTCCAGTGGAATACAGCAGGTTTTCCCCATTAACCCAATTTTGCTCTGAAATTGGCAAAGTTGGGAAACACTCCAGTGTTTCCCGAAAATTCCATACAGGGTTTTGTGGCATGCAAACGCTGGATCAGGCCTGAATCAAACCGAGCCAACTGTTTGCATGACAGGCACTCTGCCATCTCCCTACCCCATGCTGGAAAAGGGAAAGGGGATGCTGCTTCCATACCTGCAGGAGCAGTGTGGATAGGCCATATGGCACAACGCAGCGTCTGAGGGTGGGCTTGCCCATGAGACCAATAAGAGGATAGAGGGAATTCCCCCCCCCCCCATCCACATGGTGGGGAGACCATTACCTTGAATTGCTCAGATTTGGTAGTATTTTTGCATAGCTATCTCTTTAGAGTACTCTGAGATTATTATTTCAAGGCAGGGTGGACTTTTTTCTAAAACAGATTTATATAAATTGGTTTTTTTAAATATTTAATATTTTAACATTTTAATTGATTTTTATAGTATTACAGTATAAATAAAATATTAAAATTTGTTTTTGGCTCGCGTGTAAATCTGTCAGTCAACCAAATCCTGTCATGCACATGCTAGCTAGAGCTTTACATACAGTTTTATCAAATGAATTATTAACATTTTTACTTTAATAGTGATAATTTTCTTCTTTATTTTTGTTTTTTCATTCACATAGTGAAAATGCAGATATCACAAACCCAATATCTGTTCCAATTTCTGTTTTTCCAAAGAAAAACTAGATGAGACACATCATCTGTGATGAAGTTTTTGAAACAGCTAAAAAGGAATCTAATTTCTTGGCAAAATGACAGTGGTGTTGCATTCTGGACAGAGTGACTGGTTATGCCAATCTCAGCATAGAGCAGTTGTTGAAAAGAGCTGGATTTCAACCTCTGGAAAGGAGCCAAACAGGCTGAATCAATTTAATTGGGATCTGCTATGCTCAATAGACCAATATTGCACTTTAAAAAAACATTGGAAGTTTTTTATCTTTCACCATGCTGGAATCACTTTGTGCAGAAAAAAGAATAATCAGTTAATATATTTTAATTCTTACCTTCTAACAAGGATAAAAGTAAAGCATTGCTCTTGGGAAGACCTTACACAACATCCAGTTAACAAACAAATACATGTCAAATAAAAGACAAATAATCGCTATATCATGGGTTTGCCTGCCAGTGGAAGAAGAGTGAAGAACAGGAAGGGGATCGTTGACAAGGCCCTCTCATTGTCCTTCCCAAACAAGCCTGCGATGGTGAGGGAACCAAGAGAAAGTTCTCTACACCCAAGACCTCAAAACTTGGTCAGACTCATAGAAGAAGAGATGGTTTTTCACATACTCTGGACCCAAGCCTTATAGGGCTTGTAAGTCATAATCAAAATTTTTTTTTTTAAAAAAAAACAGTTGAAATATTTTTTAAAATTTTCAAATTCATTAAAATGTTAAAATTGTTAATTATTTTAAAAAAAAATCAAAATGTGTACCTAAATCTCCTGGCAAAAGAAGGAGCTTTGTTACCAAAATCAACATTTGTTTCTCTTTATGAGTGGACGTGATAAGTACAAAAAGAAAATAAGCATAATATAGATTTAATGCATATATTTCAATCAAATGTTTAATATATATGAGTATGAATTATCATAAAATTCATGGGGCATTTGGGCAAAAAGAAAGGGGAGGGCAGGGAACTCTTTATTCATTTCTTCTTCCTTTTCTTTCCCAAACCATCCTCTTATATGTTGTCAGTGTGAGGCAAAGGAGTTTCTCCCTTCCTCAATTTCCAGTTCTCTCTATCCAATGACTGCTTTAAGTCCTTTCTTTGTTCCCAAATCATAAGTGGCAAAGACAGCTTGGGTTCAGAGATTGTACACATCCAAAGACCCTAAATCTTGATTTCCAGCCTCTTCCATTACCTGTGTAACTAGCCTCTTGAACCTGATCCAGAATTATTACCAGTGTGCTGCCTTTTAGCTGGATCTCATCTCCATCGTCCAAAACTGGAACCAGCTTGGGGAAAGGCAGAACACACTTGATATATTCCTGCAAGGTATGGTCTCCCTATGACCAATAGCAACTGTTGATACTTAGCAGAACATCATGTTCAAATCAACTGTTAAACCTCTGTTTACAGAAGCAGTGGCAACCAAACATGGTCAGTATGGTGTATTAATGATACAACCATATATGACAACTTGCCTAAAAAATCTGTAAGAAAACTCTTCCTAAAAGTGGAGGACATGTATAATTATGCTTGTGGCTGCCTCACATGTAAGTGCTTTTTAAAACACCTTGCTTTCTTTATTATAAATGGAAGAAACATGCTTGATATATTTGATAAAATATTCCAAAACAGAAAAGGTAGCAGGATGTTAGTGGTGTGATAGCAGCATACATTTTTCACATTCCCTTTAAAGAATTAAGGGGTCATAAATATGTATGAGCTGCTTTTTCAAAAGAATAAATAAATCTCTCTTTGCATTCATGAATATGTGAACTTCACAAACATATAACTGGAGATGGGGATGCTGTTGGGAATATGCCACATCTAGTCTGCTCTTTTGGTTTAAAGAAAGCTGATACAGAATTTCTAAAATGTGCTTTTCCCCTTTTTAAAGACTTCTGAACAGTGATTAGAACCTTTTCCTTGTCTAATATTGTGAGCACCTGATAATGATACCTCCCTTCATTTGATTTTTGGGTATATAATGAACACCTTACTCTCTCTGTGTCAGAAGGCTCCTGGCATTATGTTTCTGTATTTATTTATTTCATTTATATCCTGCCTATCTACCCAAATTGAGACATTCAATTTGAGTTCCTTTTGTTATCTTTAATATCATGGGATGTATTCACACTGCACTGTTAAAGCAATTTGATACCAATTTGAATTGTCATTGCTGCATCCTGTAGAATCTTGGGATTTGTAATTCGTTGTAGTTTCACTTTCTACAAATAATTCAAACTCCCTCAGTTCCCAAACTTTGGTCCTCCAGATGTTTTGTGCTCCAACTCCTATAATTCCTAACGGTTGGCCAAGCTAGTTTGAGCTTCTGAGAGATGAAGTCAAAGATCAAAGTTTGGGAACTACTATCCTAAAGTGGAATCAGATTGTTATAAATGTACAGCGTGACTACAACCTTGGTGAATTGGGCTGGAGTGTAAATAAGCTTTTCCTTATATTGCAGAAGTGTTGTACAGTGGACCCTTGTTATACGCTGGGGTTTGGTTCCAAGATCCCCCGTGTATAACAAAATCCGTGGATGCTGAAGTCCCATTAAATATAATGACATAGCAAAATGGTGTCCCTTATAAAAAATGGAAAATCAAGGTTTGATATTTGAAATTTATACTTTTCTTGGACATTTTCAAACTGTGGATGCTTGAATCTGTGTATAAAAAATCCGTGTATAAGAAGGGCCGACTGTACTGCTCAAGATTTGCCAGCGAAATGAAAATCTATAGATTGGCCTGTATGGTGACTGCAGAATTTATACATCGTGCAAGATATCTGCCCACCAGAGTTAGAGCTAGGACTGAGGTTTAGGCATAGTGATCTTTGTGGGTCCTTCTCTTGATTGTTCCTGCACACACACAACACTATCTGGGGAAACCAGAGAGCAGCTTCTGAACAGCATTGTAAATACCCTTGGGGTATGCTGAATTTATCCACACTTTTCACACAGGGCCTTGGAGTGAGGCCATGTCAATGAGATTGTGAGAAATGAATATGGCAGCTGGACCTAGCCACCCCCTGCTACTCAGAGTGCTAGTTTAATTTGATTTCCCCACGGGGGTCCTAAGGCAAGCATCAACAGTAGTCCTATTGTGGTTCTGAGGTTTTGTGTCTGAGGATGCCAGGTACTGATGCCTGCTGCAGTGCTTTTCATCCATCTCCCTTTAGTATATCAGATTGGGCAAGTCAGATATGGAGCGAAAGTGCCACCAAGTAAGAAATGTCTCAGTCTTGATTAATATTAATAGATACAGGCTGTATAGTATTCTAGGCATTTTTCACCTTCTAGTGTTTGCTCTTTGTCTTACTTTTACTCTTGTCTAATGCCAGATCCATTTTCCCCAAAGAGCAAATTTAATCTCACAGCCAAATACATAAATCAAGACAACACAGAAGTCAAAATGTGTCTTCTGAAGCTGGGCCTTTTTGACCATGAAGATCACAATCTGTCAGGCCGTTCCATACAAATGCAATTGAAACGAATGAGAAACATACAGTCAGGAGAGCATTACTGTTCTAGTGCAAGGAGCTTTTCTATACACTAGTGTTACAGCAGCATCAAAAGACAGCCCTGCTTTGGTTAACTGTAGGTATAACATGGCCCAGTTATCCAGATGTTTGTGAGTGGTCTTTCAACTTGGATATTTTCCTTCACATTCAGGGATTATTCCATTCCATTTCATTTCAAAGCCACATAGTGTTACATATGTTCCCAAGCAAATCTGTTTCTAACTGTGGTTACAGACTCTGCTATTGTGCCATGAACATAACATACTAGCTCTTGATAGCACTAACCAAAGTTCGTGAAAGGAAGAAAGATGTCTGCATGGTTGTAGAAGGGAGTTTGGAAGACAACTCAACACTTGGTAGCATTTTCTCTTGACTTGGCCAGTGAAGCCTGGTGCACGATCCGTGGCAGAGGAACACCCGCCAGCACTAAAAATGCAGTATGTCATATCTTTTCTTTAATAGAGTAGTTTTAAAAAAACTAAACAATCGGTGAGCTTGAGAAAAATGTTTTGGTGTTTTTTCTGGACAAAATATGAAATATGTGGTTTAATTGTCACATAATTCAAGAACTCTTTAAAAATCATTTTCTGATTATATAAAGTATTTCTTCTTTGTATTGCCTCTTATTCCAGTGTGCATTTATTTCAGCATGCTCATTAGTAGGCCACATGTATGGTACTGTGCCAGAAAGAAATCAAGACCTAGTACATAATCTGTTAAGAATTGCAAGGGTCGAGGTTGCCTGTAATAGAAAAGTACAGCAGGCCCACAATAAGAAATTGTGGCTCAGTTGAATATGGCAAATATTACTAGTGGTTACACTTACCGACTTGCTGAGAATCAGACAAGCATGTGAAAACTATAATACATCAGGAACCTTTACTTGTGTTGGACCAATTTTCAGAATATCTGGAAAACCATCAAAATCAAAGTCTTAATGCAGTAATTTTATTACCCTTGTAATACATCCAATTTTTGTGTACTAATCCATATATGTTATGTATATCTGGAAAATGAATGAATGTGGTTAGGTTTCATGGTAATTTTTAGCTCCAAATAGTTATACTGAATTGTTTTTTTGTAGACTTTTGTATTTATTGCATATGTATTTATGGAAGTGGTGATAGAATATTTGATGTGGTTACTTTATCAGTATTAAAGTAATTTTAAAAATTATATTGTGAATGCCTACTGATGTTATAGACAATAAAGTTGGCACATTATAAGTTTTATGTTAATTTTTATATTTTATTGCAATTCTTCAATTTGACATCCTTTGGTTATCTGTCCATCCGAATAGCATGATTCTGTAAAATAAATCAAAAGAGACAACCTTTGGGAAAATAAACCATAAGGGATAAACTTAACTCTTTGAGAGTTTTTTAAAAAATATCTCTTGTTAAAAATAACATGGTTTGGTAGCATGACAAGCATTATAATTTAATTTTATTATCCCATTATAGAAAACATGAGCAACAGTATAGAAGTGAAAATCAGTCAAATACAAATGAATTTTAAAAGAAGCAGATAGACTGAGGCCCAGTTGTCATTTTTAGGTCACCACTGACATCTCTGAATATGATTTTCATATGAACTGCATTTCGGGCTTAGATGTGCTGCTTGAAGAAGCGACATTTTCACAGCAGGAGACCAAATCAAAATGAAGCAGTCAGATGCAGGTGCACAGTAATGGAAGTGGGCTATTTACCCTGAAGCAGAATTGCTGGGCTGGGAAAGCAGAAGCTCTCCCTGCAGAATGGCCATGCTATTTCTCTCTGATATCTATCTCAGCGCCAAACTGTATTCATAGGGGGCCTAAATAATTGTTCTTTCACTTGTATTTAATGAGATGCATTGCCCAATGCTGAACAACTGAGGCACCTCCTTTTGTTATGCTAAGTAGATGCTATTCAAGCCTGGCTTTCTTTGACTTCTGTTTAATCCTTCCTGCTTCTCCAGCCTGAAGCCAGGCAAGGAAATACTTGAAAAGATGGAGGTTTGCACTGTGTGCATCTGTTGCCTAGATCAGATCTATTTTGCTAAATGAGGGTGAGGAGGAGAACACTGGGGGCTGTGTGCGCAGCATTACAAATGCTATACATTTTGTGTAGTTATGTACAGTGTACACAGAATATGTTATATAGTTGCACATTATCCCATAGTTTTTGGCATTTAATAATGTACAACATAAACAAATATTTGTCCAATCTCTTTCTGTTGAGATGAAGATTCATTTACATTTCTGCTATAAGGTATAATTTAAAAGATGTAGGCATGTAGGCAGTATGAATATGACTTCAAATTCCAGCTCTAAGATCTCTGAAGCTCATTTAGCAGTTAGTTAAGGCCTCTTAAATCCAAAAACATAAGCTACAACAAGCCATTAATGAATTTATGTTCTGATTAACATTTCCTGTATTGAGAAGGCTAATTATCACATAGTTCATCCTGGTTTCTTTCATATCTTTTAACCTACTGCTCTCATAATTCCTAGCGATCATTGGCTTTTCTGCTTAGAAAGAATGGGAATTGTGATCAAAAGCATCCAGAGCCTAGGTTGAGGAAGGCTGATGTATGTGTATCAGGCACTAAGCCCAGTGCATGTGCATGCATGCCTTCAAGTCGCCAGTTGACTTATGGCAACTCCATTTTATGAGGTTTTCTTAGGCAAAGAATACTCAGAGGTAGTTTTGTCCTCTGAAATATAGCCCAGAGTACCTGGTATTCATTGGTAGTCTCCTATCCAAGTACTTATAGGGCTGACCCTGCTTAGCTTCCAGGTATTCAGGGTAAATCTAGATGAAAAAACAATTGATGGTACAGTATTCATCAATTTATATTCTGATAGACTAGTAACAGCATAATCCAAGGAGAAGAGATATGATTTCTCAAGGTTTCTATATTAAAAACGTGGGTGCTTTCTGCACCGGCATTTGGGACGTCCGGAGGACGTCCTATTTTAAAAAAGGGGCGTCTCTTTTAGACGCCCCTGGGCCTAGTACGGACGCCATCCGTACAAGATGGCGCCGGCCCTTCTACGTGGCCGGCGCCATCTTTGCGTATCGGACGCTAAGTGTCTGTACGTGTCGCGTTCTTTGTGATGTAGCGAGTGCGCCCCTGGCGCCTCGCTACGTCGCAAACGCAACTTGAAAAGAAGCTCCATTTTGGAGCTTCTTTTTCAGTCCGCAGGGGAGCCGCGCCGTGTGGAGGCTCCGGCTCCCCCACGGACTAGCCGGCAGTGGCGGCAGACCGCCACAAAGCGGCGGTCTGTACCCTGCCGTGGTTTGTTCCAAATTCCAGCTGCTCACTTTTGAAACATCTTTGGCCTCAGAAATGGAGACTTTAAATTCAAAATAACTATACTGTTATAGCCCAGATTTCTGTGGATTGGGTCCCATTTACAGCAACCCCAGCCAGCCATCTTGATTACTTGTAGGGGCTGAGATAGTTATGCTGTATGTTGGAGCCAAAGTTTCCAGGCAGAGTCAGTGAGTCAAAAGGAATGCTGTGTTCAGACAAAACAATTGCATCCAGATATATACTTTTCACTTAAGATGGGTAAAGTGCAGCATTGGAACCCTCTGCCCCTACCTTTGCCAGACTGTTTCTGTAGATCTCGGAACCCACTAAACTGTCCGGGAAAGCTGCCAGCAACACTGACCGTAGCTGATAACAGAGCCTTTAGTTCAGTGGAAGTAAAGCAGACCCAGCAAAGAAGCAGTCCGAGGGCAGGTCAAGAATACAAGCCGAAGTCAGGATTCCAGAGATTCCAACGTTCCGAAAGTCAAGCCGAAGTCAGGATACCGGGAAACAGCGTAGTCAAACAGTCCAGGGTCAAAACAGCCAAGAGATAACGAAGTCCGGTCCGAGGTCAAGGTAACAGAGAATCTAGATACTAGGAGCTAGTTCTAGCAGCAATCACGCCGAGGGATCATGCAATAAACTCTAGCAACCAGCATTAGTCTCTCTCCCACTTAAGTAAGGGAAACTCTCCCTCGTGCCTCCTGAGGCTGGTTGGCTAATTGCCTCTCGGCAATCCTCTGTGATCTGCGTCTGCAAGAACTCTCGGCTCTTCTCTCTTTGTAAGAAGGCACCTGCAGGCAAGCTTCGTCTCCAGACTCACCACTAGGCTGTGGTACCGAAGGAAGCCTCTCTGTGGCACTAGGACCTGGTTGAACCTCCTCCTCTGGGACTGGAGGATCACAGCTGGGACCTGGCAGGGCAGGAACAGCACCTGGCGTTGCCTCAATCAGCCCTTGCTCTGGAGGAGGCTCATCCTCCTCCTCATCCTCCGAGAGCTGATCTTGGCTGGCCATGACATAAACTGCCCAGACTGCCCTTTTTTGGCCAAAAGAGGTGAATCACATCACTCAGAAGTCTCCAAGAGTTGTTGTTAGGAATGGATATTCAGCCACTTCCAGATTATTTTAAATTTTGTTTGTTGGCATTTTCAGTCTTTTGGGGTAATATCTTCTTTCAAGAGGATCCCATGTCAAAAAATTGGCCCTCAGCCCACACCTGCTTTCTCATACAGCTTCTCCATATGAGCTTTGTTTAGCTCCACCTTCTACAGATTGTGGGAACTCTTCTAGATTTGTTACAGGAGTGTTTTCCTTTAATTGTTAAGAACTTGTACAGTGGACCCTTGATATGTGCTGCAGTTTGGTTCCAGGAATCCCCTTGGATACCAAAATCCATAGGTGCTGTCCCATTGTATACAATGATGTAGTAAAATTATGTTCCTTATATAAAATGGCAAAATCATGGTTTGCTTTTTGGTGTGTGTATTTTCAAGCCATGGATGGTGGAATCCGTGGTTGTAGAATCCATGGATATGGAAGGCTGACTGTATATGTGTCGATATTCAAGAATCTGTGTAAAAGTGTACATATCCTATCAAATGCAAGAGATTCTGATGAGCCTAAAAGCATATATTTACATAAGCCTAAAAACACATATTTGCATAAGCAGTTTACACAACTACCTTACTGTTTGGAGTAAATATTTTATACGTGCTGCTTGTTTTCAATGAGGAATTGAAAGTGAGAGGTTATAATTTTCATTAACTTGAAATAAATTCTGGATCATACTTTTTATGAAATTCAATTACAATAGTTAACTCAATGTAACACTGTGGCAATAAACATAAAGGTGTTTGAGGGCAATGTCTTTTGTTAGTCATTAGAAATATTTCTCATTTTAAAATCATAGTCTTGTGTGTGATCTTTTTTCCTCTAGTTTTTCATATTTGATAGAGTTGGCTTTGT
Source organism: Sceloporus undulatus (assembly GCF_019175285.1). Lineage (NCBI taxonomy): Eukaryota > Metazoa > Chordata > Lepidosauria > Squamata > Phrynosomatidae > Sceloporus > Sceloporus undulatus. Next base: position 175,382,000 of record NC_056525.1, read on the forward strand.
CTGACATTTTCTTATTGTTCAGTTACAGACTTTAGATTGGATCCAGGCATAGTTATATTTAGCATAGATTGCGCACTGAAATCAATGGGACTTCTGTCAGTCTAAATAAGGCCAAGTCAGGTAATAATCATCCAGACTTCATTCATTCACAGTTTACGAATAAAAGGATCTTTCACTCAGGGTCTTTCTGTGAGTGCAATAGTCTTTGTGAATGACAAAGATGCTGATGAAACATCAGGAATAAACACTTCCAAAACGGCCATACAGCCTGAAAAAAACCACAAAAAACTATGGATGCTGGCCCTGAAAGCCTTCAACTTCACATTTCTGGTAGTATAAGCAAGAGTTATACGTGATTGTGGGTTTTTTTGGTGGAATACGTTTTGGAATATGCTTCCACCCTGTGCTTCTGAGGAAGTAGGCTCAAGTCAATGAAAGCTCATGCTTTCTTTCACTTAGTGTCAAAGGTGCTACTAGATCACTTTGTATATTGATTTTCCAGATAACATGGCTATTTCTTTGAAATCTTCATCTATGGTGCAATGATATAGTTTTTGAAGTTCACACTGAATTCAAACTCTGCATATATCTAATAATCATAGCTCTGTTACCTTTTTTTCAGTGGCAAATTATCCCAGCAACTGTAATAAGATTATATGTACAGCACTATGTAAATTTACAGCGCTTTATAAATAAAGGTTAATAATATGCAATTTCTATGGGAAAGCTTCTTGACATCTCAGAGGATAATTTACAGTTTACTCCTCAATTCATTGCCTCCTACCTTTTTCCCCCATAGGTTGGAGAGAGACAGAAAGTTCTTGTGACAGAAGAGTCATTTGATTCCAAGTTTTATGTTGCTCACAATCGATTCTATGAGCAGGTAATGTACAAGCAAGAGAAATATACTTACTTTCTCTCTCTCTCTCTCTCTCTCTTTCCATTCCAACTGTAATAATCATAAAGTGTAGATACTTATGTACAAGTTGATCTCATGTTTAAGTCAAGGAGAGGTTTGGGGGCCAAAATTATGGATTTTGATATGACTCATAGATAAATCAATGATAAAACACTGGGGCTCAGAACAGGGCTCCTTGGATCCATGGTAGCTCTCTGGCATTTCTCCACCACAGTGGACAGAAGTCACTTCTCTGCTGTGGGGGAAATGGTAGAGAGCTGCCATTGCTGTGATATTTCCTCGCAAGCATTGCAAAAGGCCACCAGAGACAGTAGAGGGGGTTGGTGCTTTTTTAAGGTTCTCTCGGGAAAGATTATGGTAAGAGCTCCCCCCTCCTAGTAAAGAGCTTTCAACAAGTCTCCAAGAAGGATTCTTGGCTTCCTGTCTTTCAGAGCTCGGGAGTGGGATTGAAAAGGCAAACGGTGCCTGTGCCTACTCAACCCCATGCCTACCTGCAGTAAAGACCATTGCAATTTCTCATCTTTTACCTGCCTTCTCCAGCTCCTCTTCACTGCCTTCCCTCAGGTATGCAGCCAGCTTGCTTGTCTCCTCACAGAAGATGGAGAGAAAAAAGAGGAAGTGACAAGAGGACAGGCTGCAGACGACTGAGGGCAGGTGATGAAGAGTCCATTCTACGATAACCTGTGATAAAAGAAGCACCAACCTCCCTCTCTCTGTCATGGCAGTGTCTCTTTGAGATTTCCTGCTGTAGTGGAGAAAATGGGGTTGAGACTATGGCAAAGGTTTGATCTATTCGGGGAGAGCCTACTGAAAAAGAAATACTGACCCCCTCAGATCTCACCATCATGGCAAGGAAATCTCAAAGGGCTGCTGCCGCAATTTTTTCTAGAAGCTTTACTGTATTGACCCATGTATAAGTCAATCAAGTTTTTTGGATCAGTTTTTGGCAAGTATGTTCAGTAATTGTATAGCTGTATAATAATCAAACAGACTGCTTCTACCTGATGCTCTCCAGATGTGATAAGCCCACTCATTCCCTTGACCAGTGGACGTCCTGGCTAGGATGGTAAGATTTTCAGTACAGTATATCTGAAGGGCTCCATCTAGGAGAAAACTGTTATGAAGATTATGGTAGTTCTTCCATTTCTTTTGACTTACAGCTGTCTTCAAAAAGTCTGATACTCATCCTATGGGGCTGTCCTTGTCCTTGACTAATACTTATTTAGATGGCACTATTTCACACTTTTTAGTTCAGAGGCTGACAGTCATAGAATAAATTTTATTCCAATGCTTTTCTGCTTTGTGCATATGTATTTGTCATTTCCCATCTGAATCATAAAAAATATGTTTTACTCAAACTATAAGTAAATCTAATGCTATAGATGAGGCAGATAAAGATGTTTCAAAAAATTAAATTAATCTACATTAATAATTGAAATTTGAGTGGGGCATGTTTTATATTTACTTATCCCCTTTTAAAAGATAAAATCCGAAGATCTTTAAATGTTCCACTTAGAAAAAGTTGTCTGTTCCATTCTTTTAAAGGTTCTCGTGCCAAAGAACCCTGAATTCATGGGTAAAATGGTGGAAGTGGACATTTTTGAAGCAGGGAAGCACTTTATGAAGGGACAGCCAGTGTCAGATGCTAGAGTGTTCACCCCTTCTATCTCTAAGCCATTTGCCAAGGGAGAGGTCTCTGGTTTAACAGAGGTGAGTGGAAATCATTGTTACTTTAATTTCTTTAGTCAGAGAGGACCTATGGATTGCAAATAAATTCTGTTTCTGTTAATATTTACAGTTCTCTGTTTCCTATTAATGTTTTAAACACCTTGACCGTTTTAACAAATTAAAATTTAATTTAAACTATGGTTTAGCTAACATGTTTGGTAAAACATTCAATTGTAGTATTTAGCTTTGACTTGTCACTCCCCCTCACCCCCCTTTTATCTCCCTTGGTTTTTTGGAATAAAATTTAAAGAGAAAATGCAGATCATCTTATGTCACTAAGCAGACCAATTGCCTACCATACAAATTTCACCAAACCTTTACTAGATAACAATAGTTCTGTATGGCTCTGGCGGAACTGGCAGATCTGAATGTCTTGCTGCACCGAGAAGCTCATCCTGTAGAGAAGTGTCTTCCTAGTTTGGATTTCATGTGGTCACTTAGTGGTTGCCTGGTTGTATGAATTGGTCCTTCGCCAGTTTGCAGAATGCAGCAAGGGGTTGTTATTTCAGAACATGTGATGTAGTCACTAGTTCATGTGGTCTGTCATGCTCTCATGCGTCAGCAGTTAGAGATGAGGCCAGGGTATTTTTTAAATTAGTACTGTATACTGTCAGCAGTATCTAAACCTGCGCAGGGTCTAGCTATGGGGAGGGGTACAATGAGAGTATTCCTTCCCATAAGAATCCCCCCCTCCCGGCATGAAATTTCCCTTCCCTGTCCAGCAAGTTAAAACTACAGTTGAGCATTTAAAAATACAGTTTAGGTGTTGAAAGAAAAAGATCAGGCAAAGTTGTCAAGAAAAAGCAAACACAGAAGTATAAGAGTTCTAGGTGTGGACGATTTTCAATATCTCATTTTCTGAAATGCTAGAAATTTGGAGGCTAAAGGAAATCTCAATCGAGGGGCAAAATTCTCATTGGGGGAATAATGTCTTCTTCTTCGTGGTCTCTGCGAATCATACAAATGGGTTTTACTGCGCCTGCGCAGTGCTGCTCGGAACCTACTGGAATCACTGGGCAGAGTTTACTCTGCAACATATTGAAACTTTTCGGCGGTAACTCCGCCCACCTGTTATAAAGCCCCTGCCTTCCCGCTCTTTCCCCAGTTCCTTTTTTCCGCCGCGCTAGCTGCTTCAGGGAACGTTCGCTTGCTTCGCTTGCTTGGAATCACTTTCGCTTTTTGACCTCGGACTGTACTTTGACCATTCTTTGTCTCCCACCCCTGGTAACTTCGGACTTTCGGACTGTTGACCTCGTTTACGGATTCTCCTCTGGCTTTGACGACCTCGAAAATGCCTGCACCCTTCAAGAAGTGCGACATTTGCGGGGGCAAGGTGCCCGTCCAGGACCCGCACTCCTCCTGCCTGCTGTGCCTTGGCAAGAACCATGATACCAAGGCCTGCCTGCTTTGCAGATCCCTCTCGTCCCAGGCCCGGAAGAACCGTGAGTCCCGGCTCACTTCGGCGATTGCCCTCGGCAAGGTACAAGAGGGGGGTTCGCGGCCGTCCTCTGTCCTGCCTTCCGCGCCCCCCGCCTCATCTTCTCAGGCCAGTGTGTCCAGCGTGACATCGGGGAGGGCCGCCGTTCCCAGCGTGGTGTGTGTCCCGGCCGGGACAACCCCTTCCACCACCTCCGATGTGGCCCGTGGCTCCAAACTGCCCAGCGCCACCGACGAACCCTCCAAGCGCCCCCATAAGTCTTCGGGGACTGAGGGTACCGAGCCGGCCTCCAAACCGACGAGGAGATCGGAGGGCTCGCGTTCGAAGAAGGCTACCGAGCCGGAGGTCCATCTCGTGTCGCCTTCATCGTCCAAGGCATCCAAGGCATCTCGCCACGCTTCGAAGCCTAAGGAGCTGGCGGTGCCTTCGGAAGGGGCAAGGTCTCCAAGACCTTCTTCGTCGGCAGCGGCTGCTGTCCTCCTCGACCTCCCGGATAATCCGTTCTTTCCAGCGGAGGAGCTTCCCAGGCCTGGGAAGAAGAGGCACCACGACAAGTCGGGTCGTGATCCTGCCCCGAAGAAGCCCAAGTCCTCCAAAGATCGGCCCACCACCGACCCGCCGAAGGCGAAGGAGAAGAAGCGCTCCCCGTCTAAACAGGCCCGTGCTTCTACTTCGGCGGCTCCACGCGATCCGGAGCCGACGCCGGGGGGTCAACGGACTCCGGTACCGGACACCCCACCGCCTCTGCCCACCATGGACTTTGTCCACGGGACGGACGACACCGTTCTTCCTTGCTCGCCAGAACACCGGTCGCCCTCCCATCCTGGAACCGACGACGAGGAAGACCAGCCCCGCGGGCAGGAAATACCGGACCTGTTCTTCGATACGCAATCGCGCCGGTATTACTTGTCGGTTTCGGAGGACAGAGCGATGAAGGAGTTCACCAGGTTGAACCCCCATCCTGCAGACCAAGGCACCCCGTCCAGATCGGTCCCGACCGTATCTGTCTACGAGAGATCGCCGTCTCCACCTCGCAGGCGCTCGCGATCCTCGGCGGACCTGGTTCCAACCCACCCGAGATCTCAGGTTAGAGTGACGGACCCCCTCTCCTCGGATCTGGACTCCGACGATGAGCCCTTGCTTCCATCTGAGGCACCTTCGGACGAGGATGTCCTCTCGGGGCCGGCCTCGCCCCAGAGGATGCATAACCCGGAGCCGTCTTCCCCGTCGGACGACGTCCGGTCCTTCACCGAACATGTCGTCAAGATGGCGAGGGCTCTCGACATCGAGCTCGCCTCCGCGGAAGACGACGCTGAGGACCCGGTTGAGCGTCGGGTTCACGGCCGAGTGCCTACTCCACCTTGCCTGCCTCTTCTTCCGTCGCTCCAGACCATCGTGAAGAGGTCCTGGGACTCCCCGGCCACCCTGTCAGCGCCCTCCCGCAAGGTAGAGTCGCTCTACAGAGTCGCCTCGGCGAGCTGTCCTTGGTTGGCCGACCACCCCAGGCCGAACTCTGCCATCGTAGAGGGAGCCCAACACAGCTTCGTCCCGAAGCAGGCGACCTCCCCTGTCGATCGAGAGGCGAAGAAGGTGGACGGACTGGCCAAGAAGGCCTACTCGGCATCGGCCCTTGGGGTCAAGGCTGCCAACTACACCGCCTGCATGGGGGCCTATATCCAGACCCTCATGGAACGGATCTCCCCTCTCATCCCGGACGTCCCGGATGACATCCAGAGGCAGCTGGTGGAGATCAGAGATGAGACTCATTCCATAGGAAGTTGGCTCATCACCACTTCCAGGAACATGGCAGACTGCTCAGGGAGGGCCATGTCGGCTTCCATGGCACTTCGACGCCACACCTGGTTGAGGGCCTCGGACCTCAACCCCACGGTCAGGGCGGCCATCGAGGACATGCCCCTCGACGGCACCGGGCTCTTCCACGCCGAGACCGATGACCGCCAGAACAGGAAGTTCAGGATGAAGGCGGCGGCGAAGAAGCATGGCATGTCCTCAGCACCGGCTTCTCCGTTCCGGAAGCGTCAGCGCCCGTGGCAGCCACAAGGTCAGTCACAGGGGACCTTCTCCCGGGATCGACAGTCCCAACAACAGGGCTCCCAAAGACACCGCTTCCCCTCGCAGTCTTCCTCCTCCTCTGGCCGTCGCAACTTCCCGCCTCGGTACCGCAAGTCCCGCCGGCAGGACACCGACCAGGGGAAGAAGAGAACCTGAAGGGACGCAGCACGCTTCGTCCCTCCTTCACCCCTCTGCTTTTTGGACATTCTGAGGCCCTTTGCTAACATCTGGGCCTCCATAACATCGGACTCGTGGGTTCTCAACATCGTCCGCAGGGGTTATGCCCTCGAGTTCCAAGAGCTCCCGCCAACTGGAGCCTTCATGTCCACTCCCCCGTCGGACACCCTTCTCGACTAAGGGCGCGCCTTGCTTGGTAAAGGGGCAATCTCCCCTTTGCCGCCCGACCAATGTCCTCGGGCATTTTTTTCCAGGTACTTCACGGTACCGAAAGCGGATGGGGGCATCAGGCCCATCCTGGACTTAAGACAATTGAACTTGTTCCTTGACTACCGCCGTTTTTGAATGGTAACCTTGGCTTCCATTCTGCCTCTGCTTCACCAGGGCCTGTGGTTTGCGACCGTCGACCTGAAGGACGCCTACTTCCACATCGGGATCCGAGAGTCCCACCGGAGATTCCTCACCTTCGCTGTCGGCTCCACCTCGTACCATTACAACGTTCTTCCCTTCGGCTTGGCCACGGCTCCAAGGGTCTTCACAAAGTGCATGGCACCGGTGGTGGCATACCTTCATCAGAAGGGCTTCATGGTCTTTCCCTACCTGGACGACTGGCTGTTTGCAGGCGAATCCCAAAGCGAGCTGCAGGAGGCAGTCTCCTTCGCCTTGCGCCTCTTGGACTCCCTCGGGCTGGTCGTCAACAGGGAAAAGTCCCACTTCACACCGACCAGGCAGGTCAAGTTCATCGGGGCCATCCTCGACTCCGAAAACTGCTTGGCCTTCCTCCCTCCGGATCGGTTTCAGGCCCTGACAGCGTCCCTCAGGCCGTGCATCTCCCACAGAAGGGTGAGAGCCAGAGACGTCCAAGTCGCCCTGGGCCACATGGCATCGATGACATTCGTCACCCCTTGGGCAAGACTTCGTCTTCGGCCTCTCCAATCCTGGTTTCTCTCCACCTTCTCTCCGTTGGAGGACCCTCCGTCAAAGTCGCTCACGGTACCGAGACCGGTGGCCGCTTCCCTCAGATGGTGGCTAGACAGCTCCAACGTCTGCACCGGGATGCCCTTTTATCAGCCCCAAGCACAACTGACTCTGACAACCGATGCATCCCTGGAGGGATGGGGCGCCCACCTGCTCGACCTCGTCGTCAAAGACAGGTGGTCCGCACAAGACAAGCTCCTCCACATCAACGCTTTGGAGATGCTCGCAGTGGAGAAGGCTTTGAGGGCGTTCGAGTTCGCTGTCACAGGAAGAGTGGTCCTCCTGAGGACGGACAACACCACCGTGATGTACTACATCAACAAACAAGGTGGTACCAGGTCCAGGACCCTGCTCGACCTCACGCTCCGCATCTGGGACTGGTGCATTCAGAGACGCGTCCTTCTCCAGGCGATTCACCTTCCCGTTGAGGACAACGAGCTGGCAGATCGCCTCAGCAGATTTCCCTCGGTGTGCCACGAGTGGAGGCTCCATCCCGAGACGGTCAGCGACCTCTTCAACCGGTGGGGAACCCCCCGGATCGACCTCTTCGTGACCAGGTGGAACAGCCACTGTCCCCAGTTCTGCTCCAGGAAGTGAATGGACGGATCCCTCGGAGACGCGTTCGCCTTCCTCTGGACGAGGGAGCTTCTCTACGCCTTCCCTCCGTTCCCTCTCATCATCAGGGTGGTGTCCAAGATGACAGTGGATCACTCGCATGCGATCCTGATCATCCCGTGGTGGCCGAGACAGCCCTGGCTCGCATCCCTTCTTCACCTCTCCAGAAGATGCTTCCTCCACCTCGACCCTCGCCTGGACCTGCTGTCGATCCAGGACGGACGGATCCTCCACCCGGACATCGAGAGCCTACCGCTGGTAGTCTGGAGGATACAGCCCTGACTGCCCTGCTGGAGTGGTGAGGACGGTGATCCTGGCTGCGAGGAAACCTTCCACCCAGCGGTCCTATGCCCTCAAATGGAGGAGATTTGGCCTCTTCCTTGACCGAAAGGGCTTGTCTCCTGCTCAAGTGTCCACTCCAGTGGTGCTGGAGTTTTTGATGGCACTTTTGGATGAGGGGCTGTCCCTCACATCCATCAAGTGCTACTTGTCTGCCATTTGTGCCAAATACCAGTTCGGGGGGGAGGGTTTCTTTCTTCAAAGACCCCTTGGTGAAGGGGTTCCTGAAGGGTTGTGCCAACCTGTATCCTCCTGTGTCGGTACCAACGCCGGCTTGGAGCTTGGAGACGGTACTGTCCGCCCTCCAATCCAAGCCCTTTGAACCGATGGCCACAGCGGACTTGAGACTACTGACTTGGAAAACCGCTTTCCTGGTGGCCATCACCTCTGCCCGCCGTGCGGGCGAACTTTGTGCCTTACGGAGAGACCAGCCATTCCTGAGGTTCCACAAGGACAAGGTGGTCCTCCGCACTGACATTACTTTCCTGCCTAAGGTAGTGTCTGCTTTCCACATGTGCCAAGACATTGTGTTGCCCGACGTCGGATGCGGAGCGACGCCTCCACTCTCTTGATGTCAGGAGAGCACTGGCATTTTACTTGGACAGAACTGCTGTCTCCAGTCGGTCCGAGAGACTTTTTCAATGCTACTCGGAACCGAAGAAGGGGTTGCCTCTGCTATGAACTGATGGGCAAGCCTCTCCCTGGCAGGGTTCGGTCCCATTCCACAAGGTCGATGGCAGCATCCTCTGCATTCCTGTCGGGGATTCCTTTGGAGGATGTCTGCAAGGCTGCCGTCTGGTCCCAACCTTTAACTTTTATCAAACATTATAGGTTGGACACCAGGGCCATCCGAGACGCAGCTTTCGGGAGGGCTGTGTTGGTTTCAGGGTTGCATTGATTGCACTACTGATGGTTTGTGTTGATTACACTTGTACAGTTGACACTGTTTACATTTTGTTGGATGTTGGTTTGCACAAGTTCTATGGGATCGGTCTTGCATGACCTCTATTCCCTCCTCAGGTTTAGCAATGTTATTGCTATGTTGATCTGTGCATGAACAAATGGACTGACTCTTTTATGGTCCAAGGTGTTTTATTGTAATAAATATACCTTTGGTTTACCATAGCTTGGTCTCAGGACACTCCCTCCGCCGCATACCTTAGCTTGTCAGTCTAAACCCATTTGTATGATTCGCAGAGACCACAAAGAAGAAGGACAGGTTGCTTACCTGTAACAGTATTTCTTCGAGTGGTCATCTGCGAATACATACAAATCTCACCCGTCCGTCCCCTCAGTGTCCTGCTCTTATTGGCTCTTTCCATCGCCTGCTTGGCGGAAAAATTGCGGAACTGGGAAAAAGAGCGGGAAGGCAGGGGCCTTATAACGGGTGGGCGGAGTTACCGCCAAAAAGTTTCAATATGTTGCAAAGTAAACTTTGCCCAGTGATTCCAGTAGGTTCCGAGCAGCACTGCGCAGGCGCAGTAAAACCCATTTGTATATATTCGCAGATGACCACTCGAAGAAATACTGTTACAGGTAAGCAACCTGTCCATACCCCCCCACACCCATCTACATTCTTGCTTCATTGTCTTTTTAAAAAATCTTATTTTCATCTGAGACAAAGTGGACTTTGTTAAACACATTTTGAGAACTAAGATCTAAATCCAGCTTTCTTTCCCTCTCAGCAATTGATGGTGGCCAAAAACCTGCCAGAAAGATTTGTACAGCTCTTCACAGTAAATTGTGGGGTTGTAGAAGCCTGCTGTAGCAAAGGAACCTCACCTCTTCTGGATTCTCAGAAAGAAAGCAGTTCTGTCAGCAGATTTTCCTCTCTGGAGTTTGGCCTAAGTTTATTTTTCACATATATAGATCAAAATATCAATTTCTGATTTTACCTTACAAATGCCTTACAGTTGTGTGATAGCCATCTTAAATATTTGATGAGTATAACAAATAATAAAGCACATTTATGATGATAAATGTTGACACAGATCATAGTCATAAGTACTGTTTTATTAGTATAGTTATTTAATTTATATTTCCAATAGCAGAGAGAAAACCGGGCAATGGGGTGGAACTGGATCCAAAGGTTCCTTTTTTCTAGCAGAAGAAATAATCATCAGCCATGGAAGTAGCTCTGCTGTCAGAGGTAGAAATCTTTGGATCCAGCCCATGATCTTACATTTTCATCTTTAAACTGGGCGTGTATGTGCACACATGTGTGTTACATTTCAATAATACTATTTTGTAAATATCATCAGGAGCAAGCAAGACTTGTGAACCTAACATGAATCCTGTGGGCTTTCTGGCGTGCCGGTCTCATAAATAGCTGAACTAGATTACAGAGCATGTCCAAGTCATTTCTCAGCTTCCCTTTCTATAAAAAGTGAACAGGGAAGTATAACGTCAGATGTAATATTAAATTTTACAGTTTAAATAGCACCCCAGAACCCAGGTTCCACTCATATTATAGATCTACAAACTTTAAAAGGCATATCTATCTCATGATAAATATGTCTTAGAAAAATAGCTGTGATTTTTTCCCCTTTTAAAAACCATGCCACATCTTTGGTAATGTCCTGGGTCCTGAGAGCAAAAGGGATGTAGGTTTTTGTAACATGTTCTAAAATAACTTTCATGAGTGTATAGTTCAAAGGGTCAGCTTTCATGGCCCTGAGGAGAAAATGATAAAGGATTATTTTGATACAATCTGGCTGAATCATCAGACAAGAACGCTGCCAGTTTCATGAGAAATCTCTAATTGAATATAAAAATAGTAAGTGCTGCTTACCGTTTTTGCATGTTCATTTTGGGTCATAATCCTAGTTCCCTCCATATGCCTGAAATGGTCTTGCACTTGAAATAGCTGCATCTCTGGAAATAATTTTACTTGGGTTTGGTGTGCATTTCAGCATAACTCACTCCATATGTTTTTTTACCCCTTGGATGAACTAATTGTGCTTGCATTCATCATCTACCATTAATATTATTTCTCATAGCTTAATTCCTAAATTCTCCCTTAGTTTTGGCTCCATTATCATGAAGCACAAAGTAAATAAGCACCAATAAAACTTAGTGTGTGTGCGTGTGTGTATGCTTTCCAGTTGCCTGTCGAATTACAGTGACCCCATGAATTTCATAGGGTTTTCTTAGGCAAGAGATACTCGAAGGTGGTTTTGCCAGTTACTTCCTCTGAAATATAGCCTACAGCACCTGGCATTCATTAGTGGTCTCCCATACAAGTACTAACTATCACTGACCCTGCTTAGATTCCAAGATCAGATAGGATCTGGTGGCTGTTTGTTTATTTTTCTTCTACATGGGAATGGTGATGACATTACACCTCTACAGAGGCCAAAAAAACATAGCTATATTAAGCACAGAATTGATTTGAGGGCAATGCCCTGTTTTCCGTTAGCCAACCCATTAAGTGCAAGAGGATGCTGTGTCTTGTTATTAGAAAATGGCAGAATCTGCAATTTAACTCTTGCACAGATACCACAGGAACCCATCCCCCCCCCAGCTCTGTGACAGTTGCCACCAGCAAGCATTTGTGTGTGACCTGAAGGAAACAGCAGCAACTAGAGCAGGGTTTCTCAACCACAGTTCACTGAAGAGGTTGCTAAGGGTTTTGTGAAATAGTGTGATTGGGGGAGGGGGGATTGTTAAAAAACATTTTTTTAAAATTGTGAGCGGTAGATAATGTTTATGTAAAGGTTACTTGTGGTCTGACCATTATTTCAAGGATTCATCCAGGGTGAAGAAGGTTGAGAAAGACTGAGTTAGAACATTTTTGCGTGAAGACCAGGGTGTCTCCTGAGGCATTTCTGTAAAGCTGTATTCGAAGTCTCATGAAGACCCAAGTCCCATCTTTGTAAGGATGAAACAGATAGAAAGGTTGGAGCTGGCTGATTAATTGATTTTTAGTCTTTAGAGGGGTTTTTTTGGACTGTGTGGCCTTGTTCTGGAAGAGTTTCTTTCTGACATTTTGGCTACATCTGTGGATGCCTGCCACAGATGCTGGTGAAACATCAGGAATAAACTCTCCCAGAACACAGCCAACATAGCCCCAAAAACAACAAAAAACTATGGATGCTGGCCATGAAAGCTTTCGACTGTCGAACAGCTCTCACTGTCACGAATTTCCTCCTAATGTTGAGGTGGAATCTCTTCCTGCAGTTTGCATCTATTGCTCCGGGTCTCTGCAGCAGCAGAAAACAAGATTATTCCATCCTCAATATGCCGTCCCTTCAAATACTTAAACAGGGTTATCGTATCACCTCTTAACCAGCTCTTCTCCAGGCTAAACATATCCAGCTTCCTAAGTCGCTCCTCATGGGGCATGGTTTCCAGACTCTTCACCATTTTTGTTGCCCTCCTTTGGACACGCTCCAGCTTCTCAACATCCTTTTTGAATTATGGTGCCCAGAACTGGACACAGTATTCCAGGTGAGACCTGACCAAAGCAGAATAGAGTGGCACTATTGCTTCCCTTGATCTAGACACTATATTTCTGTTGATGCAGCCTAGAATCATATTGGCCTTTTTATTATTATTGGAAAATCTAATTGCTAACCTCTGACTTCACCACAGTTATTGTATTGTTTTTAAGTATGTTTTAAATTCTACATTGTTTAATTGTATTTTAAGGGGGGTGAGGATTCGGACTGTATATTTTTAATCTTGTAAACTGCCTCGATTGCATTTTGTAGAGAGGCGGGATATAAATAAATT
>NC_056525.1:175395010-175516689 GCF_019175285.1 Sceloporus undulatus
TTATTATTATTATTATTATTATTATTATTATTATTATTATTATTATTATTATTAGTGACATCACACTGTTGACTCATGTTCAGCTTGTGGTCTACTTGGACTCCTAGATCCCTTTCACACATAGTCTCCTTAAGCCAGGTCCCCCATCCTATATCTATGCATTTCATTTTCTTGCCCTAAGTGCAGTACCTTACATTTCTCTGTTTTGAAATTCATTTTGTTAGCTTTGGCCCATCTTTCTAATTAAGGTCATTTTGAATTTTCATCCTGTCCCCTGAGGTATTAACTATTCCTCATAATTTGGTGTCATCTGCAAATTTGATAAGCATGCCCCCTACTCTTTCATCTAAGTCATTGATAAAGATGTTGAATAGCACTGGGCCCAGGACAGAACCCTGTGGCACCCCGCTGGTCACTTCTCTCCAGGATGAAGAGGATCCATTGCTGAGTACCCTTTGGGTTCGGCAATGGAACCTCTTTATCCTGGTAGCTTCATTGGATATGTGTGCAGGTTACAAAAATTTGACATGCTATTTTAAAGTAGAACAAGAAATATAAAATGCAGTTCTGAACTTACATATAGAAGGCAGTCCAGGAGATGTTAGGTGCTTCTCTTCTGTTTATTTGAGTGAGCACTTAATTTGTGCTTGATTTTAGTCAAAACATGCAGTAAGTTAAAAATTAAAGTATGAGTTACCATACTTCAAGCATGGTATCAGTTGTTGCTAATTTTTAACTTCCATGGGGTGTGTCAAATATCTCATGTTCATGGAAAGCAAGCCAACATGTAGTTTGCAGGGATCCAAGAAGCTAAGGTGATTGGCCCACTGGTTATGTTGGTTATCCTCATCTATGGTCTGAATTCTGCAATCTGCTACACCTGGAAAGGGTGGTCAGCTTGTGGACTGCCCGATGTTGTTGAACCCCATCTCTTAAAATACCTCACCACTGGCTTTGCAGGCAAGGGCTGGTGGGAGTTGCAGTTTAGTAACATTTGGAGAATCACTAGATATTTCTCACCCATGGGCCAACACAATTGTTGAAAAAACCCTCCCTTGATCACCTGATTTTAAATAATTATAAACTGGTTTCCCTTTTACCATTCTTGGGCAAAGTGATGGAGAGGTCAGTTGCCATCCAACTCCAAGCTGTATTGGATGAAACCAATGATCTGGACCCATTTCAAACCTGCTTCAGAGCTGGATACGGAGTTGAGACTGCCTTGGTCGCCTTAGTTGATGATCTCCGTCTGGGCATCGATGGGAAGTGTGGCCCTGCTGGTACTTTTGGACATCTCTGTGGCCTTCGATACCATCGACCATGGTATACTTCTGGAACACCTGATGGAGCTAGGTATTGGGGGCACTGTGCTCCAGTGGCTCCGGTCCTACCTCTCGGGCTGAATCCAGATGGTGATGCTGGGGGACAGCTGCTCTTCTAAAAGAGAGCTGACATCTGGCGTTCCTCAGGGCCCATTCTGTACTCCATGCTATTTAACATTTACATGAAGCTGCAGGGAGAGATCATCCGGAGATATGGGGTGCGGTGTTATCAGTACACTGATGACACTCAAATATTGTTCTCTATGTCTCCGATTAAGTGATTAAGGATGGCATCTCTCCTCTGAATGCCTCCCTTGAGTCAGTAATGAGCTGGATGAGGGAAAACAAACTTAGGCTGAATCCAGAGAAAACTGAGGTACTAGCAATTTGTCAACCAGTCCTGGACAGGGTCACACTTCCCCTAAAGGACAAAGTTCTTAGCTTGGGAGTACTCCTGGACTCATCATTACAGTTACAGTGGCATTTAAGCCAGGAAATTGTCTTTCAGGGTTTCCACTTGCAGAACACATTTGAGAAGAGAAAGTGCATGAGGAATCCAGATAATTTTGTTCAAAAAAAAATCTCTTCTACGAAAAACACACTGTCTGTTCTTTCCAAGGCTATTGTATGTGTTAAGCACTAGAAATTGTGCTTATCTTGTTGGAAGCTTCTTCCCTACCAGAACTGTTTAACATGCATGTCTGCACATAAACAAAGAGATTGAGAACATTGTAAGCACAGATTAATAGCCCAGAATTCCCTAGGAAGAAGAAATCATACTCCTGTTTCCCCAGAAATCACTTTAGCATATAAAACTACTGTTGTGGTGCCTTCTGAGTCTGAGAGTGTAGTAGCCAAAAATAACATCTCAAAACATGAACCAGCCAAGGTCACAAGGTGGTTGTACTGTAGGTTTGTATTCTTTTCTCCTCTGTGTCTGTCTCATATGGTTGTCATTTTCAAGAGTGCCTCCTAGGTTTTCTTCCACATTTTCTTTCTTTGGGCTTCTGATATGTGGTTTTGGCATTGATCAGTTTTTATGAGACTATTTTGGGGTTTCACAAAAATGATTGGAATAGGCACAGAGTGTTGGCTCTCAGTATTCCTGCTAAGCTAGTGAACACATCTGAAGAGGTTTACATCAGCTTTTTTATATTTTGCAAGAAATTCTACTGCTTAGGACCTCCAAGATCATATGTACTCAATACGAATATACTGTTTCCAGCATAAACATTTTTAAATGATTTAATGTAACTAACCTGCAGAGAGAGGGGGGAATTACTTTAGCTAGTCTTAGTGATGCATGAGTATTAAAAAGCATTCTTGCAAAGATAATTATGCCATACTTCTGGCTGCCTGGCTGCTACATATTGATAAGCTATTTTGCTGTGAGTTCTTTCCCCTCCAGTAAATGAGGTTAGGAGAAATGGGGAAATGCTGTTTTTCACATCTGGATAACCTTTATATTTTAAGAGTTTGGGTGTTTGACTGTTCAGTGAAAATTCCATTTTCCAGGCTGAGGCAGTGATGTTGCATAGATATTTAAGATACTGCAAAGAGTGATAAGATCCTAACTTCACTTTATTTGAGATTTCATTGAAAATACTAATGAATAGGTTCAGAAACAGATAGAAAGAAGCTGGCCACTTTTGCTGATAACAGTGTTTTGCCTTATCTGTGATCTTTTCAGAAGTCAGGGTGGAAATCAACACTTCTGGTTCTAGCAGGAATATTAGGTAGTAAGAGTCAGTGTGTATTTTCTAAACTGTAGGGGTCAGAAAACAAATTAAAGGAGAAGATGTAATTTCTTTTACCCATAGCGAACCTACAACACCAGATTGATTTTTCTGTGAGAGAACAAAATTTCTCTCTGTCCATAAAAACAGATCCTAGTAAGCAGATTGTTTCTCACACAGCTCCCATCTCTAGGTTTTAAATGGTAAATGCTGTCAAACTACTGAACAGGAGAAAAAACTGTTAGGTAAACTCAAAGTTATGATTTGCTCTACACCTTGATTATGTTTTGTTAAATATGTTTATTTTTTTCTCTCATAAATGAAACCACTGGCATTCAAATAAGTGGGGCTGTGACCACCAAATGATCAAACTATGAAGAAAATGTCAGATACATTACTGAAAGACAGGCCTAAATATAGCCAATAACCTCTGTTTTTCAGTTTGTTCGAGTTAGTCATGTTGACCTTATGACAAATTCCAAAATCTTATTTTAGTACAGCAATACCTTTATTTTAGTACAGCAATAGGCCAAAAAGGCACAAATTTTTGTGCAAGGCTCTGAATTACAATTCTTCATCTGAGAAAAATCATTCCCGATAGGATGTGTGTTAAATATTGGGAAGTGAAGCTTTATTTGGAAGCAGGTCCAACAAGATATCCTATACCCGTTAAGCTATCCAAGAAATATAAAATAATAGCAAGCTTCAGGGAGCATGGATCTTCCCAACATGCACTAGAAATATTGTCCCATTAGTGGTGAGGGAAGCCTCTCTTCTCCCATCAAAACAATTCCCAGAAGTTGATGTTTCCAGTGAGAGAGTTCCTGTTAATGACTTTTAAAGTTGACTAAGCATGAAATTAAAAGAATCTCAAGTCACTCCCCAGGTGTTTAGATGTATGCCAGCTGCCACAGAAAGAACCCAAACTTTTTAACAATATTAGAAGACAATGGAACCATAACAGTTCAATATAAATAACATTGTACTCATGCTGAACTCTCTGTCGCTGGACTTGCACTTGGTTAATCACTATTCAGATCCCAGATCAGTCATTGGAAGCCTTAACATTAGCATGAACCATGAACATGATACCAGTGTTCCTATGTGCCAAACAGATCCTTGGGGGAATCATAGTGGAAAGAAGCAGAGGGAAAGCATCACTGTGTGGAAACAGAGTGATTAGACTCATTCTGTGAGAATGAAATCACAGAGACCTAAACCAAAAGGGGATGGAGAGGTGGGATGGAGAGTCAAGTAAAGAAGTGATCAATGCTGTCAAAAGCAGGCAGGCATGTCACAGAGGGTGAGGACTGAGGAAAGTCCTTTGGATTTAGCAGAGAGATTACTGGTAGTTTTGACAAAGAGCAGCCTTAATGGAATTGGAGCAATGTCAAAAAAGAGTAGGAGGAGAGAGTCAGGAGAGAAGGAACAAGCTGAATGCTCTGCAACATAGGATATAAAGACTAGACCATAATCAGAAGGGCAATAGGTCACAGATTAGTTATTTATCAAGAGTTATTTATATTAATGAGAGACACCGGTATGCTTGAAGTATTGATGTGTCCAGTGGAGAAGAAGGATGCTTACAATTTGGTGTGGGAGGTAGGTTTGAAGCAATTGGGTTTGAGTTAAAGTGTGGACTCTCTTTGCTTCTACTTTCTCTTAGCAGACAGAATGGCACTTCTCATCCAGAGTTATGGTAAAAATCTAGATTTCTCCATTGTTTTCTATGGACAGCTTTCATTTCACTGTGGAAAAGGGGGGAAATTACCAAGAAGCTCCATCTCCCAACAATACAGGGAGTATTCAAGAGTTCCTGTCTCTGTAGCCACAGTCACAACTAAGAGAGTGCAAGTCCTTATCTGGCCATGTTTTTACTTCTTAAACTGCTTCTCACCACCTCACCCACATTTGTGCACATGTATGTTTCTGCCAGTCTAGAAAATAAGTCTTTGTATGGACACATATTTCTGTGTGATGATCCAGATTTTCTGTGCTTATTGACACAATAAAGTTTTAGAAAAAAATTGTGCTGTGAAGAACAGATGCAAATTTCAGATTTTGATTGCAGATTTAATGCATGGGTTGCAGTTTAATTCAGGTGCACCAGAAAGCAGAGTATCAGTGAGGCTGAATAAGAGCACATATCAGGACAGAATTATTCAGAAAATAATCTGAAATGCATTTGATCAGACACTGGATGTTTTAAATAATTCATATTATACCTTATTAGCAAACCTTGTGTTTCTTCTGCTGCTGCCACCACCAAAACCAACTGAAACCCCACCTTCATTGATGTATTGCATACTTCCCTTGTGGTTGGGGAGTTTTATGCTCAACTCATGAGATTTCCAAAAGCACAGTGCCTTTCCCAGGGTTATTAATTGGCCTTTCTTTTTACATTTTTGCATATATTTTCTTTCCCTCTCCTCCTCTTGTTCTGTTTAAACAAATCCCCATGGAACTGAACAGGTATTGTTCTCCTTTTTCAGTTACTTCTTTTACAACAAAATTGTCAAATTTCATGCTGCATTGTTTAAAAAATGTAATAATTAATTATTAAAATATAGTCATTATGAACTGCCTGCATGCAGGGTTGGGTCTGCGGCTTCCAGTGCATCTTTACATCTGCCGTTTCGTCCCTCGCCTATTGCTACAGGGCTTTTTCAGAGATTGGATGTATCCTTCGAGCCTGTGCAATGGATTTTTCTGGTGGAGCGCAGCATGCACAGAACTGGCCTCACCCTTTAAACCAGAGGTTCATCTGCTGAGGCCTTGACAAGCATGGACAGTAGCAGCGAGGTCCTCGGGTCGTAGGTTTGATTAGTTTTCTTCTCTTAGATGGTTGACCTTACAGGGTTAGACAAGCACCATCTGCCCGGGTTTGGGATTAGAGTTTTCCTTCTCCTAGGATGGTTGCCATAAGGCTAGAGAGCCCATCCTGCCCTTTGGCGCTCTTGGTCAGACCCTTCGGTTGTGACCTGTCTGGCATGGGAGGCCCTGCCGGTGGCTATTATACCACCGCCAGCATAGCTCACAACATCATTAGGGTGCGCAAGCCTCTCCCCCACGACAAGGGGGCATCAATGGAGAGGGTCATTATACCCACAAATAGATCAGTATTTCAAGGATTTCCTATAAATCTAACGTGAAAGAATTCATTTTTAAATGTCTCCATTAGGAGTTAAGGATTTGAAGAAACTTGCCTTCATAATGTTTTTGGAGAGAGAATAAAGTTCTCCATCTCCTGCTTCCAATTACACTGCTACCTCGGGTTACGAAATTAATTCGTTCTGCCATTCCTTTCGTAACCCGAAAATTTCGTAACCCGAAAAGGCTTTCCGTTAGCACTGGAAAGCCTATAGCTGCACTTTGCAGCATTTGAATTTCGCGCCGAAATGAATTTCGTAACCCGAAAAATATTTCGTAACCCGAAACAGTTTTTTCCAATCCAACTTTTTCGTATCCCGGAAATTTCGTAACCCGATCATTTCGTATCCCGAGGCACCAGTGTATGTAGTCTTTTGGATTTCTATGTTGAATATCAGTTGATGTCCCTGTATACAGCTGATTCTTTGGCTGTTAAAAGAATATGTTTGCAATGAACAAACTACTGTCCTCGCAAAATTCAATCAGTCACTCTCCTGTTTCACATCTTAGTCCTAGGACAATTTTTCCTACAATCTCTGATTTTGCTCTGTTTTCTACCTTTGCTTTCCGTTCACCTATGATTAACAAGAAGTCCTGTTTTGGTGTGTGATCAGTTTCCTCCTGGACTCCAGCATAGACTCTTTTAATTTCTTATTCAACCTCTGTAGTTGAGTCATAAACTTGCATTAAGGTTATATTGATGGGTTTTCCCTGAAGTCTTATTGATATCCCAACAATTATCGTCCAGTTAGTCTGACATCAATACCAGGAAAGATTCTGGAGCAGATCATTAAACAGAGAGTCTGTGAACATCTAGAAGGCAATGCCATAATCACAAAAAGTCAACATGGGTTTCAGAGAAACAAGTCATGCCAGACAAACCTGATCTCTTTCTTTGATAAAATTACCAGCTTGGTAGATGAAGGGAATGCTGTGAATATAGTATATCTTGATTTCAGTAAGGCCTTTGACAAAGTTCCCCATGACATTCTTGCAAACAAGCTTGTAAAATGTGGGCTAGACAAAGGAACTGTTAAATGGATCTGTAATTGGTTGACCGGCCGAACCCAAAGGGTGCTCAACAATGGCTCCTTTTCATCCTGGAGAAAAGTGACCAGTGGGGTCCCACAGGGCTCTGTCCTGGGCCCAGTGCTATTCAACATCTTTATCAATGACCTGGATGACAGAATTGGAAGCATACTTATCAAATTTGCAGATGATACCAAATTAGGGGGAATAGCTAATACCCCAGAGGACAGGATCAAGATTCAAAATGACCTGAATAGACTAGAAAGCTGGGCCAAAGCTAACAAAATGAAATTCAACACGGAGAAATGTAAGGTATTGCACTTAGGGTGGAAAAATAAAATGCACAGATATAGGATGGGGGACACCTGGCTGAATGAAACTACGTGTGAAAGGGATCTAGGAGTCCAAGTAGACCACAAGTTGAACATGAGTGAACAGTGTGATGCGGCAGCTAAAAAGGCCAATGCTATTTTAGGCTGCATCAACAGAAGTATAGTGTCTAGATCAAGAGAAGTAATAGTGCCACTGTATTCTGCTCTGGTCAGGCCCCACCTAGAATATTGTGTCCAGTTCTGGGCGCCACAATTCAGAAAGGACATTGAGAAACTGGAGCGTGTCCAAAGGAGGGCGACAAAAATGGTGAAAGGTCTGGAAACCATACCCTATGAGGAACGACTTAGGGAGCTGGGGATGTTTAGCCTGGAGAAAAGAAGGTTAAGAGGTGATATGATCGCCCTGTTTAAATATTTGAAGGGATGTTATATTGAAGAGGGAGCAAGCTTGTTTTCTGCTGCTCCAGAGAACAGGACCCGGAACAATGGATGCAAGCTGCAGGAAAAGAGATTCCACCTGAACATTAGGAGGAACTTCCTGACAGTTAGGGCTGTTCGACAATGGAATGCACTCCCTCGGAGGGTGATAGAGTCTCCTTCCTTGGAGGTCTTTAAACAGAGGCTGGATGGCCATCTGTCAGGGATGCTTTGATTTGGATTTCCTGCATGGCAGGGGGTTGGACTGGATGGCCCTAGTGGTCTCTTCCAACTCTATGATTCTATGATTCTATGATATTTTTCAGTTAGACTGCATTACATTCTTTCACTGCTTTTGCTACATCTGTCCCCACTATTAATGCCAACTCCATTTTTCTTAGATTTTCATTTTCTGGGTAAAACACTGTGTAATTATCTGACTCAAAATGTGCCATTCCTATCAACTTTAGCTTGCTCTCCCCAAGTATTACACATTTATATGTTCCATATCTTGTTTTATTATGTCTGGCTTCCCCTATTCATTCTTCTCACATTCCAAGTTCCTATAATATGTGTTGTGCACCTTCAGACTTTCCTTTCACCTCTGAGCACATCAACAGCTGATTGTCCTTTCAGCTTGAGTCCAATTGTGTCATGAGCCTTGGCGCTACTTGTCCTCTGCTCTACCCCAGTATCTTGTTGAGTGCCATCCAACCTCATCAGGGATAGAGAGACATGTGCATTTCTCCAATCCCAGTGTCATTTTATTGCCTTTAAAAAACAACTGGGAATGAGTTAAGAAGAAAGGATGAGGTGTGTAATCAAAGCTAGAGTGAAAAGGAAACATAACATAGGAGTGGCTCCATCACATCCTTTCTTAAATATCTTCCAGTAATTTAATGCACATATTAATACAAACAATAGTCCAAAGGTGTTTCTGTATTTTCATAGGTATAATATCATCAGTCCCTGAAACTATGGTCCAAAACACACTACAGAAATAATCCAGTTGGAGGCTGTTTTAAATGCCCTGGCTCAATGCTAGGGGATTCTGGGAACTATAGTTTTGTAAGACTTCTCTGTCAGAGAGTTCTGGTGCCACAATAAACTATAATTCCCAGGATTCCCAAGCCAGGGCACCTAAAACAGTCTCCAACTGGATTATTTCTGCAGTGTGTTTTAGACTTGTGTAATCCTTAACTTTTGTGTTCACATTCTTACTACCAGATTTTATTGATTTTTCAGAAGATTTGTTTCTCATTAGTAAACACCACCTTTCCCAAGCTTGTTAGGGCTCTTAATTAGATTTCTAACCTCCAAAAATAGTCTAAATAAATATACTCTAATATGGAGAAAATTCCCAAAGGAAATATCTATTGCCTAATCTAGGTTTTATTTGAATCTGTCTGTCTGTCTGTCTGTCTACCTGCCTATTTGATTTATGACCGAGGTTTCCTCATAGGAGTCCAGAATGATTAACAGAATGTGTAAAAGCACAGTCAAATGGGATAAATACTATAGCATTCTACTGTCCTCAAATAAATCAACATATCTAAATAAGTCATTCCCCATATCCTTTTTTCTGTCTTAGAATAAAAAAAAACTTTGACCTAATAATAAATCAATTAGGGATCCAGTAGGGCCTTTGGGGATCTTGTTTTAATTTTAGACCTATAATTTTTTTCTTTACTGGATATGAATGATTATCACTCCATAATAAAGCATGGAAGCCTTTGGTTGTGTAGATCAGTGGTCCCCAAACTGTGCTCTTTAAGGAATTTTGGACTTCAGCTCCCAGAATCCCACACTATTGACCAATATGGCTAAGGCGTCTGGGAGCTGAAGTCCAAAATCTCTTAAAGGACACAGTTTGGGGGCCACTGGTGTAGATCATGATAAATTATGGTTTTCTCTAAAATAAAATAAAAATGTCACAACATCTGATTGTCCTGATTTATAACTTCTAGTCTGGACAGAGATCACTGTGAGTACAAAATATGGAGAAACAGAATGGGTTCCCATTGACAGTGAGGTCAGAGAAGTCAGCATTTTATCACACTCTCTATGTGGGATTAGATTTAACAGAAAGTAAGCTTGAAAACTGGGGAAGGAACATCAGCAATCTGGGAAATGCAGATGACACCATATTACTAGCAGAAAATAGCAAAGATTTCTAACATCTGTTGACAAACCTTCAGGGAGAAAGTGCAGGAGCAGGCTTATAGTGAAAAAGACAAAAGTAATAATTATATATGATTTAGATGACTTTAAAGTAGATATTAAAGACATTGAAATAGTTGAAGGTTTTCTATACCTTTGCTCAGAGATTAATCAAACAGAGAATGTAGTCAATAAATCAGAAGATTAAGTTTTGGAAGAGCAGTTATGATGGAACTAGATAAAAGTCCTCAAGTGTAAAGACAGATCATTAGATATCAAAGTCAGAGTCATCCCATAGTATTTTCAGTTTCTATGTATGGCTGTGAAAGCAAGACAGTGAAGAAAGCTGACAGGAAGAAAGACAACACATCTGAAATGCAGTGTTGGATGAGAATTTTACAAACACCATGGACTCATAAAAGGACAAATAAATGTGTCCTGGAATATGAAGCAAAGATGTCTAAATTGAGGCTGTTGTACTGTGGACATAGCAGCTCAATAGGGAAAAAATGATGCAATTGGAAGGCAGTAGGAAAAGGGGAAGAACACACTACAGGGGGATTGTTTCAATGAAGGAGGCACAGCCCTCAGTTTGTAAGAACTGAACAGTTGATGACCGCAGCTCATGGAAGTCATTCACTGACAGGCCTTTGACCTGTTCATCCCATCACTCTCTGTTTCCCACACTCATCTGTTCGCCTCACCTACAGGCTAGTTTCTTCTGCCTTTGTTCACCAACAAACATTGTTAACACTGGACTTGCCACTTCATTTCCATACGCAAAGGACTTTGAATTTGAATTGACTTTCTCACACACTAATGACATATATAGGTCTGTCCTTGGCTTTCCACTCCACCAAATGCATGTGAGGAAGTAGACTTAAGTTTATGAAAGCTTATGCTGCCAACTTCTTTCTTTCTGTTAGTCTCAAAGGTGCTACAAGATCTCTCTACATGTCAGTCATAGGATCGCCAGTCAGAATTGATCTGACAGTAGATAACAATATCAACAAATAAAAAATGTGGACAATGTCCTAACCAATTTTTTCAGACACATTTACATAAGGGTTCTTGAAAGGGAATGGGTTGGCTATACAGTGGGCCCTTGGTATCCGCTGGGGTGTGGTTACAGAACCCCTTGTGGATAAAATCCGTGAATGCTCAAGTCCCATTAAATACAGTGACATAGTAAAATGGTGCCCCTTATATAAAATAGGAAATAAAGGTTTGCTATTTGGAATTTATACTTTTTAAAAAATATTTTCAAGCAGTGGATGCTTGAATCCATAGATGGAAAATCTGTGGATATGGAGGGCCAGCTGTATTAGCTCATCAGATGAAACAACAGTAGTAGTCTTTTAAAGTTTATTCACAAGTAAGGCCTGTTGAATTCAGCAGGAATTACTCCCATGTTATGTATGTATAGGATTGTAACCTTAACCTTCACATTGAGACTCGTGGCCTTGACTGAACATATGAAAAAACTGGTCCTGCAGCTAAATATGTCTGCTGTCACCCATTAAGTTTCCTTTGGTCATGTTGAAACCCCTATTATTAGACTGTTAGTTTTGGTAATGTTGATCAAATTAGATATTAGACTACCCTTAATTTATGAAATAATTGTGAAATTCTGCTACTTAGGGGGGGGGGAAACAATTCAGTAGATTTAGGGTATATGGTAAACTGATAATGGGATTTTAAAAACTTAATAGGCATCCAAGGAAATAATTAGATGCCTCAAGTGAATACTATTATGTGCAAGCTTTTCTTCCAAGTTTAATCAGTCTACAAGATGAAGTCTATTATGAGCTAGCTTTTGTTGCAAATTAGTAAAATGTTTAATAATTGGTACTCTGTGGTTTCCAGTTTATTTCTCCATTTAAAGGTTAATTAGGTTTGACTCTGGGAATGAAATAGTTGTAACCAGTTATTAATTTTTCAGATTCATTAGGCAATTGATTTTAATTACTCTACCTGTCACTGTGTGGAAATAGCCATCTATGTATGTAATGTTTTGTGGTGAAATCTAGTGCTCTCTATATAATGGTGGACATAGTTCTGATCTCCCCCTCCCTCTGCCTGGCATAAGCATTGTGCTTCTTTTTCTTTCACCTTTCTGGTTCACACCGCCATAGGGAGCTGGGGATGTTTAGTCTGGAGAAGAGAAGGTTAAGAGGTGATATGCTATCCCTGTTTAAATGCTTAAAGGGATGCCATATTGAGGAGGGAGCAAGCTTGTTTTCTGCTGCTCCAGAGAACAGGGCCCGGAACAATGGATGCAAGCTCCAGGAAAAGAGATTCCACCTGAACATTAGGAGGAACTTCCTAACAGTAAGGGCTGTTCGACAGTGGAACACACTCCCTTGGAGTGTAGTGGACTCTCCTCCCTTGGAGGTCTTTAAACAGAGGCTGGATGGCCATCTGTCGGGGATGCTGTGATTGAGATTTCCTGCATGGCAGGGGGTTGGACTGGATGACCCTTGTGTTCTCTTCCAACTCTATGATTCTAGGACACAGTCCTAGCAAATGCATTTAATTTATGTACCATACTTTTCTCTTCAGTATTTAAAAAGAAGTCTATAAAACTGCTGTTGCCAGTTTTAAGCCTAGGAGAAAACATTTTTTAAAAGGGGGAAGTGACCAAGAAATGACTTCCAGATCACTTCCTGTTGTGAGGACTCCCTTCGGCCTAAAATGGCCCAGGAGGACAAAACATAGCAAAAACTCCCTCCATGGTTCCTAGACAGCATTTGTGAAAAAACAATTTTCAAATCTTTTTGCAAGGGGTGCTGCCTGGAGGGGCAATCAGCCCCATACCTGACAGTTGCTCACCTTTGATCTAGATCCACCTGCTTTTCTCATAATAGCTGGTCTTCCATTTCTAGCTGTGTTCTCCAACTCCAACATACTCCCAAAGTGATGCTAGTGCTAGTCTGTTGTTGCTTCTTCCTTTGCAATTGTGAATATCTGCAGCGTGCTACCTGTTCTAGCATTCTTCCCACACTATTCTAGGATGCCCTTCCATACATACTTGAAGAACTTCAAATCTTGGAGATGAAACACATATTCATTACTGATTCATAGGGAGTTGTATTCAATATGGAGGAGTTTATGAATTATTTTAATAGTGACAGTCTACACAGGAAGACTAAACACATTGTAAGGAAGGCTAAACTGAGGCCTTGTCTATATGAGTATTTTACCCTGAGTCCCCCTCCCCCCAAGCTCACTGTGTTCTTCTCACACAATGCAGGACCAAAACCCTGTATCAGGTCCAGATGTTGCCCACATCCAATGCAGGGCTTCCTCACCCAACTTGCAATTTTAAAACTCACCTTTCCCTGTGGTCTTTCAGATCTTTTTTAATGGTGGTAGTGGCTGCCTTTTTATTTGCGGTCCCTGTGAGTTGCCTGGTGCCTCCACTGCAGGCACAAGTTGCTTTGAGGTCAGAACAAGGTGCCTGACTTTGATAGCATGGCTGGGCATCTCATTCTACCCTCTGCAGTGGTGCCAAGTGACAAACATGGTCCACATAGGAAGGCAGCCACCCATCGTCCCTGTGGGAAGAGAGCCAAACCCAAAAGGGGAATTCAGGGCCAGAATAATCTGGACAAGTGTAGGCTAATTGTCCATGACTAGCCCAAATTCTCACCTAGTGAGTTTCATGGCTAACCAGGGTCTAGTAAGCTGGATTTCCTGAGTCTCAATGCATCACTCTGACCACTACAACTCACTGACCCCACAGAAGAGGACTCAAATGAACATTGTGCCCTGTGCCTCTCTGTGCCTTAAAAATAAAAAAATCGCTTGGTATGGCAAATGACCACATCTCTCCTGTGTTGGCATCCCTTCACTGGCTCCCCCTCCCTTTCCGTATTCAGTACAAGCTCCTGCTGTCGACGTTTAAAGCCCTCCATGGACTGGCCCCTCCTTACTTATCAGACCTTCTTTCTCCTCACCTTCCCACTCGGGCCCTCCGTTCTGGTAGTCAAGGTCTGCTGTCTCAGCCCAGGATTTCCTCTGCCCCATCCTGGATTCGCCCCTTTTCACTCGCTGCCCGTCACTCCTGGAACCTTCTTCCCCCACAAGCAAGAGCCATCACTTCCTTAACCAGCTTCAAAACAGAGCTGAAGACCATCCTGTTCAGAGAAGCCTTCCCAGGCATTGTATAATTGTCGCTTACTATTTGATGTTCTTTTGGTGCCTGTTTATCAAACCATTTCCTGTATTGCTATGTACTGTATATGTATTATCCTACTTGAGAGTATGTATTTTCCCTGGAAGAAGATTAACCATCCATTATGAAGCCAAGCCCTCCCTCCAGTCCATCTGCCTTGGTCCAGGCCTTGGAGGTAGAGGGGAACTGCTGGACCTCTTACCCTTTCCCTCCACCACTCCCTTCTCCTTTTGTGTCATGTCTTTTTAGATTGTAAGCCTGAGGGCAGGGAACCATCTAATTAAAAAGATTGTACAGTGCTGTGTAAATCTACAGCGCTTCATAAATAAAGGTAATAATAATAATAATAATAATAATAATAATAATGTGTGGAAATGGGGATGATATTTGCTGAGCCAAACATGTTCCTCAATGAAGTGGTTGGGAGCAAAACAATTGTATTACCTTTCCTCAGAGTCCTGATGAGGCCAGAAGATTTTTATCTTATCTTCCTTTTTCTAGTTCTCCTTCCAGAGAGTCCTGAGAGTAGGACATATGGAGGATACTGTGGAAAACAACAGTAAGCTCTTTCTTCTCCGAGGGGTAGCCATCTTTGTCTTTTCAAACAGCAAAAGCAACAGAGTGATTGAAGGCTATCTGAAAAGGAAAAAAATATGGAATAAGGGTATAAATAAGTTACCTGAAATTATTGCATTTCGGTTGCTAAGAAACAGCAACCTGACCATAGTTTCCAACTATATGTACAGTACCTTATTTTCACATCATGAAAGACATACACCCACAGTCATCTCATGCTTTTTCATTTCTATTTTTCCCTACATCAGGGATTGGATTTATGTGGCCCCCATGGACATTGTTGTACTGCAAACCCCCCCCCCCCGAATTCCTTACCATTCACTATTAATGGCTAGGGCTGCTGAGGATTGAAACCCAACATCTGGAGAGCCATACAATTTCCATCTCTGCACTAAATGGAAAAAATTTACTCTGAACGTGATCAATAAGGTGAACGCTTTAGTCCAGCTGCCTCCTGAGAGAGACTAAGCAAGAACGGTAGAGAAGATGTGAGAATACCGCTGAGCTAGCATACTGTGGGACAAAAAAACAATAGGATTTAGTGGGGCGGTGCTGTGGGAAAGACAACTGGACCACTTTATCGCTACCAGTTTGCCTTTTACAGAAACACAGAAAAGAAAACACAGACCTGGAATTACTTGCCATGACTTCAGTAATATAACCAGAGGGATTTTAGTCTACGACAAAGTTAACAGCTTTATTGCTTTGGCAGTTAATTTAACTGAAAAGGCTGATTTCCATGTAGCGACAGCATTGGAGTTTTGTTTTTTGTTTTGTTTTGTACAATTGTGTTTCATTCTGTCATTTATTCTAGGGTGCAAGAGGGATCGGCTGGTTCCGAGTTGAAGGGAAATGTCTTTTGTACTTGATCCATGCCAAATGTTCTTTGCATCTATTCTCAGTTTAATTTCTGCATTTCTCCACAGGAGTTCAGGCATGCACTGGAGAATGGCTCAGAATGGAAAGCCTGTCCATCTGCTGAGAAGCAAAAAGTACCATTGAGCCACAGGATGGCGATGCAGTTGCCTTGGCAACAAGGGGGAAGTGTACTAAAGCTGCTGTCCCTGAGCGGAGCTCTCCTCGCAGTCCTTGTTGCCTTTTACTATGGAGGGTTTTAAAGGAGAAGCTGGAATGAAAAGTGATTTCATCAAGAAATGTATTTTGCCCCACTGAAAACTTCATAGTTGACTATTGGGTGATCATTTCTACTCCAAGGTCTTACCTGATCATCACAGCCTGGATAAGACTGTGCTTAGGCTTGGTGTAACTTCTTTGGTTAGTTTTTTTAAGATCAAAACTTCGGTGTGTACTAAAGACTTCCACATCTTAATTTCCCATTTTTAAAACTTGTGGATATATATGTATTTTATATATACATAATATATTTGTCTCTGTGTGGCAGTTGTGAAAATGATGTAATTTTCATTATTGCCACATATAGGCAGAGGTTTTTAGAAAATTAAATTATTAAAGTATTTTTTCCCCTTTCGGCAAGTAATTGATCATATATTTGTACGGTGATCATTTGAATCCTTATTAAACTTTTTTCTTTATACACACTGAAACATGGCTTTTTTATTTTTTGTTAAATGTGTGTATATGTGCCTTTAGGTTGCCTGCCAATTTATGGTCAATTTCATAGGGAAGAATCCTCACAGGTGCTTTTGCCAGTTCCTTCCTCTGAAATATAGCTTACAGCACCTAGTATTCCTTAGCAGTCTCCCATCAAAGTGCTAACTAGAGCTGATCCTACTTAGCTTCTAAGATCAGACAGAATCGGTGCCTTTTGGATGTTTAAAATACCCCATTCAAAATTGTCAGGCCAAGAGGCTAAGGTCCAAAACACATTGCAGAAATAATCCAGTTTGATACCAGTTTAACTGCCCTGGCTCAATGCTAGGGAATTCTGGAGAATGTAGTTTTGTGAGACATTTAACCCTCTCTGTCAGAGAGCTCTGGTGCCACAATAAACTACAGTTCCCAGGAGTATGAAGATGAAATGAAGTTACTTAGCTAAAGTTAGGAGGAGGACACCATACGGTGTTGCTCTTACTATGGATAAAGGGAAACTGAGGGATAGGTAGCATTGGCTGGACTGGCCATATGTGAAAGAGAGGACAGGGTAGGGGCCCTGCCAAGGCCACTTGGCTCTGGAACATTTTAGTGGTGGGTATGCACAGATGCAAGGTCCATTCATACAAAGAGCATGGACCACAAAAAAGAAGTATGCCATTTTTTTCTGTTTAATAGCCCATTCAAAATTTCTATACCATAAGATTAAGTTGTAAATATTGCCTATACTGCTATATATTTCCTTCATGTTTATAGGAACACGAGTACTTTGAGCTTGAAATTCAAAACAATATTGAAATACGGTCCTAGATCCTGTTCAAACAACAATAATTAAACATTGTCCAAGGTCATGAACGTGGGAAAATTGCAAATAAAGTCCACTATTTTTTTTAGCCTGTCTAGAAATCTCTAGCATGATTCAGTGGTCATCTGCTGGCAGAGTCATGCTGGAGGACCTAGAGATTCCTCGAGAGAACATATAAATCAAAGCCACAAAAGTCAAAACCACAAATGTGGAAGGCCAACTGTATAATTCAATCTTCTACAAGTTTATTCAGAAGTGAGCCCCACTGTGTTTACTGGGACATATTCCCACACATAAGTTTGCATAGCACTGTGGCCACTCGTTTGTCTGTTTTCACACTGGGCTCCCCTATTTCTCATATGAATGCCCGCATACTTGGAAGTCAGTAGTAGCAAACCAGTGGAGAACACAAACTAAGGTCCAAAACACACTGCAGAAATAATCCAGTCTGAGACTGCTTTAATTGCCCTGGCTCAAATCTAGGGAATTCTGGAAAGTGTAGTTTTATGAGACATTGAGACTTCTCTGTCAGAAAGCTCTGGTGCCACAATAAACTACAATTCCCAAGATTCTCTAGCATTGAGCCAGGGCAGTTATAGCGGTCTCAAAATGGATTATTTCTGCAGTGTGTTTTGGACCTCAGAAAGCCTCTTATAACCAAAGCTTGGATGAAGCTCCAGGCACAGGAGGGAATAGTCATGACATGGGTGGGGAATGAACTTCAAGATGGTGTGGCCTAAACAGGAAAAGATTGCTAGATGACTTGACAGGATTACCACAGCGTTGCAAGCTCTCTTTACCTAGTATGCGCACTGTGTCAGTGATACATCTGTATTTCTATCTTGCAGACTAAACTGTCCACAGATCTGAGAAGCATGTGAATAAATTACACAATGTGATTAGCAAAATAAAAGGACCACCTGCTAGAAACAAAAAAGGCTAAATGAATTTGCCTTGTATAGTCTTAACAGGGAAATATCACTCTACTCTGAACAGTTGTTCAGTCTAGTCTGTTTGTATTTTGTAAATACATCTAAGGAAGTTTGGTATGTAAGTATTTCATCTGATTCTGCAAATGAAGTCCATTAATTTGCACACAATGAGATGTGGAAAAGTGCACAATACCGCGTATGTCAGGGTGGGGGAAAGAACAAATGAGAGCATTCTGGGGAGAGCTCAGCCACCTCTGTCACATTTCTGCCTAACGATTTCAGAACATCTGACAGTTCCTGTTAATTTAGTCTCACTTCCCAGTTCAGCTTCCCATATGGAAAGCTGGACTGATTTTTGAATAACAGCGAGTAATATCCAGAGTGGCAGCGACTGGCAACTCTGATATGGAACTTGGTGGTAGCCATTACCCAGAATTCCTCTCCTCTTTTTGAGAAGCAATTACAATTTCACAGGTTGGAATTAAAATTCCCTGCAGTATGCAATAGAGTAACAAACTGTCAAAGTGATTTCAAGCTGCTAATCTCTCACTGTAGTATGAGTGAAAATAGAATCCCTCATGCCCTGTGCACAGGGCTGACAACTTAAAAAGCTCCAGATTTCTACTACATCTGAATACATGTGGGAGAGCAGCATGGGTCTGCCCACACACAGGATGTTTTCTAATATGCATGCTCTGTTAAAAAAAAAACCCACCCCAAAACAGTTAATACCCTGTATTGGGATGGAGGGGATTTGTCATTATATGTGTAAATTCAAGGTGGCACAAAGACCAGCTCACTCATCCTGCTGGAGAAATGTTCTCTGGTACAATAGCAATGAGATATTTTTCACCCACTGCTCGCTCATACTATTTGGTGCTATTTGACAATAGATTCCTATTCAGTTATTGTGGTTTGACATTTTTTGAAGTGACAAATACCTCCAGCTGAACCCAGTCCAAATAAAAAGAAGTGAAAAAGGGGCCCTGAAACCTAACAAAAGTAGCTAAATGAAATCAAATCTGAGATTTAAAATTGGGGGGATTATAAGATATTACCTGCATATATAATTGTTCTCAATATATGCTATGTTTCTGTCAGAAACCTGGCCGTCTTGCTGGTGCAGCTACATCTCACAGTTTTAAAGTAATTTGTACCCTCAGCAAATGCTGGTGTAGAAAATTGACTCGTGTTGTTGGAGACAAGAATGTGAGTCACCAGGGAGGAGCCATAGAGAACAATCATGATGATCATTGCATCCCTATTTAAAGTTGTTGTTGTTACTGTTGTTGTTGTTGTTGTTATATGCCTTCAAGTTAACTCCATATTTATGGCAACTGCCTATTACATGTTATCCTTAACAGGAATTTTTTCAGAAGTTTACCATTGACTTCATCTTAGGCTAAGAAAATAACTTGCCCAAATTCACCTTTTCCTTGTTTAAGTAGGGATTCAAACCTTGGTCTCCCTCAGTCCTAGTTCAACAATCAAACCAATATACCACACTGACTGTAACAATGTAATGTACCTATAATAATACAATATGTAATACAGTGTGCTCTTGGTATCCACTGTTGTTTGGATCCAGAGAATAGCACTGGTGTTTGGATAACAAAATCCATGGATGCTCAAATCCCATTAAATACCATGGCGTAGTAAAATGATTTCCCTTATATAAATGGCAAAATTAAGGTTTGCTTTTTGGATTTTTTTTTTTTAAATATTTTCAAGCTGTGGATAGTTGAATCCATGGACAACGAATCCAATGACTATGGAGGGCTGACTGTAATATAAGTGATGCTAAACAAACAGTGAAATGATAGAATCTATGCATGTTCAAGTGCTTCCAGTCTAGAAAATAAGGTGAAAACAAAGGCAGAAAACCAAAGTAGGAGCAGGAAATTGGAAGAACTGTGGTTCTATATACTGAAGCTTAGGTCTAATCTGCATTGCAGAAATGATGCAATTTGACACTACTTTAACTGTCATGGCTCAATGCTGTGGAATCCTGGGATTTGTATTTTGATGTGACACCAGCGCTCTCAGACCAGGAAGGCTAAATATCTCACAAAACTTCAAATCCCAAAATTCCATTAGCATTGAGCCATGGCAGTTAAAGCAGTGTCAAACTGCATTATTTCTACAGTGCAGATAAGACTTTAGTTACAGTAGAATGTACGATGAAGATGGGCAGCCTGTGACCCTCCAGATGTTGCTGGACTACAACTCTCAACACCTCATTGTTGGGTGTTCTGATTAAGATTGATGGGAGCCACAGTCCAAATGCTATCTGGAGGGCCATTGTGTAGGGACTAAGGTGTTGTGCCAACGTTTTCCCAGAGAAGGTGACTTGCACCAGCTCTCAACCATTTAACAGTGCACTCTTTGCTTGGGCCATCCTTTCTGAAGAAAATTAAATAGCTGTGGGGTTTGCACTTGTGTTTTCTGCAAATGCTCTTATCATAGAGAATTAAGTATTGCATTAAGTAGGCAACTGCTTCCTAACAGCTGCTATTTTATTAGTATTCACAAGATCCAGTGCCAACCATTTAAAATGTATCCATTAGCTTTTCAGCTAAGCACAAACTCCACAGGCCTTGGGCTGTTAAAATGAACTACAGAAAGAGCAAAAGTGAACTCCTGCAAGGCTGGCTTCTTGGATTATTGAGGGCTAATGGGCAAGAAAAGGCTATTCCTAGTCTAGAATGTGTGCTCATTGCCTTTCCTCCCCCACCTCTTAAGTACCCAGGCCTATGCCAGGAGGTCAGACATGGGCTGCCTACTAACTTTCAAGAAATCCAGAGAAGGGAAAGCAAGATAAAATTTCTACCTCCTGTAGGCAGTTCAAGGGGAAGGATTTTAAAACAATCTCCTTTTGCTTCAGGGAAATTGAAGGAAACCATTCTTGTGTGGGCTGCCTCTCTTTTCTTTACATTTGGCTCATTTAATTTCAAGCTAATCCACACATGTGATGGTGCTGAATTCAAGCTGATTCACACATGTGAAGAACACGACATCTCTTCTTTGATTTTATAGGAGCAACTCATAACTGCATTGAAAACCCATTTGTACCATGTGTTTGTTTGTTTCTTGTGTGTCTTCAGGTCTTCTGACTTATGGCTACCCTAAGAGGGGGTTTGCCATTGCCGTTCTCTCCGGCTAAGAGAGTGTGATTTGCCCAGGATCACACAGCTGAGCCAGGATTCAAACCATGAACTCCAGACTACTACTCTAATGCTCAAGCCACTACACCATGCTGGCTCTTGGTGGTATCATGTGTACATGTGCTCTTTTGCTGTTTTCCAAAAGGGTTGCCATCTTCATGACAGGTGTTATTGGGGACCTGGGTGTCTTCAGATTGCATGCTAGTCCTTCCATAACAGCATTATGTCAGCACTACCCAAACACAATGGCACTACCCAATCACAATATTCAGATTTGACATCCAGTTACTTTTGTTAAGTAAAATATGGGATGGAATGATAATATAGCTTCTTTTTGTTGAGGATTGGGGTGGGAGGGAACTTCCTATTAGTTGTCTTCCTAATAAAATCCCACCTAAAGCCTTCCACTGCGCTGTCTTCAAGCCCAGAGGTGGCTTTCCTGAGCAAATCAAGCCTGGGGCTTTTACCAGAGCTTCCAACAATTTCCAGGCTTGGGCTGTGTGAGAGTTTCCTGCAGGGTTGATGTAGATCAGATCCTGAAGGACTGTCATTAGACAGCAGGATTTTGAGAGCTGTGTGCAGCCTTCATTGGCGGCCAGACTTTGGTTTCCCAGTGAGGCTGTTCAAAGGTCTCGTTTCCCCCAATTATCTGTAGGACTTCAAACTGTGCAAGAATACAGCTTCTAAAAACGACATAGCCTTTTCCCACTTAGACACCAAAGAAACCAGATGGTGCTACTAGATAATAATGGCAAGAACAACTGGACTAAGTTAAGCACCATATAAATGTGATGGACAATACTCACAGAAATAAGAAATCATGGGAACCAGTGTAGTCACTCCAGTGAGGTTAAACAATGTTGGATTAGGCCTCAAGTGATGCAGGTTCGAGTTCCTATTGAGCCATGAAATGTACTGGTTCACCTTTGGTCAGTCATTCTCTCTCTCTCTCTCTCTCTCTCTCTCTCTCTCTCTCCCTCTCTGTTTGTCTGTCTGTTTGTCTACCTCGCCTACCTCAAAGCATTGTTCTGAGACTAAAATGGCCAAAAGAAAGGTCACATATGTCATGTTAAGCTCATTGGAAAAGGAGAGGTATAAATATATCTGAGCTAGTGTGGCATAGTGGTTTGAGAGTAGGTCTCCAGAGTTTAAATCCCAGCTCAGCCATGGAAACCCATTGCATGACCTTGGGCAAGTCACATTCCGTCAGGCTTAGAGGAAGGCAATGGCAAAGCCCCTCTGAACAAATCTTGGCAAGAAAACCCTCATGATAGGTTCACCATAAGTAAAAAAAATGACTTGGAGGCACACAACAACAACAAACAAATAAATAAATAAATTAAACAAATTTTTAAAATTGTACAGAGTTCAGGAAGGGAAGCATGACCAAACGTGTTTGGCTCCAGCTGCTATCAGGTGATTCCTGAGTTTATGCCATGCTACAGAAACACATCAGTTAGCCTTGGGAAATCTGTTTCCCTTCTGCCTTTAACAATAAACTCTAACAAAAACATCAGATGCGACAAATAACTAAGTTATCATGAGCTATGTTATTTCTTTCCACCCAAGGAAGCGGCACTGTGCCCAGCCAGATTCCTGGTCCATCTCATTCAGTGCTTTCATCTACACAGACTACAGAGCTGGTAACTTTCCATTGGGCAAAATGGAAGTACCTCAGGTGGGGTGGCAGATACTTGGGGATGTAGTAGCCATACAGTGTTCCCTCTCAGATGTTTCTCCCATAAAGGAAACTGCCCCATGGAGGGCAGAAATAGGTTGCACAAGTAATTCTTCACAAATAATGAAAGCAAACAGTAATGTAGAGGCAGGTTCATTATGACAAAGGAGGGATGGCCACACATTTTCAACATTGTAACACACTCTCTTGGAATGTGGTGGGATCTCCTTCTTTAAAGGTTTTTAAACAGAGGCTGGATGGCCATCTCTCAGGGGTGTTTGGATTGTGTCTTCCTGCATGGGTTGGAATGGATGGCCCTTGTGGTCTCCTCCAACTCTATGATTCTATGACTCCCAAGCACACACTGCCTTGTTCAGGGTCACTACTACAATAGAGAAACGGGAGCCATCAGATATGTGGGTTTTCTTTTGTGAAATTCCGTTGTTGTTTTTTAAATGTTTACAATTTTTTAAAAGCCATCAACAAAGTTTTGTTTTCAGATTGGGAGGTGCAGCCCATATGGTGAGAGCAATTGAAAGAGGTGACTTTTGAACTAATTTCTTTTCAATGTCTAATTTTCTGTTTCTTCACACCTAACCTCTATGATTATCTTCAATTTTTACATTTTTTTATATTCACTGTTAAATGTAAAACAATTTGAAGCAGTGTGTCGTCGCCCCACACCCACACACAATTTTTTCCCTTTCTATTGCACAGATTTCTGTCTGCTGGGTGTTACAATCTCCTGTCGCAGTCTCACATCTTCTAAATATTTATCTGTTCTCACTGCAATTCTTTTGGTTTGGGAGGCCCAGATCTTTGTCCCTATGGGAAGAGTGTGGGCTTGTACCTCCTGGCTTGGGGTCATATTGTTGGTTTCTTTGCCTGGGGTAGCAAAATGTCTCAAGCCAAACATTTGGTGTTTCAGGGGAATGGCTATAACTCTACAAGGTGTCAGACAGGAGCATGTCCCAGTCTTACCTGGACATGAGAGGGATTGAATCGGGGAATTGTTAGTATGCAGAGCAGGTGTCTTATTGACCCTTCATGTTTTTGGTGTTGAGACATAATATACTTTAAGGTAGGCAGGATCACAGACTTGATGACATGTCTTTCCTGTCTCTCAGTTGCTTTTTTTCTTTCTTTTTTGGAAGTGCTGACATATTTCTTCTCTAGAGGAGCAGATGGAAACATATGTTTTAGAGTAAGAGATACACTGAGCATCTTTAAACCAAGGCAATGAACTTACCTAAGAGAGTCAATGCATTGGACTATGACTCTGGAGATCAGGGTTCAGTTCCCCACTCAGCCATGAAAACCCACTAGGTGACTTTGGGTGATTCACACACTCTCAGCCCCAGAAAACGCTTGTGATAGGGTCACCATAAGCTGAAAATGATTTGGTGAGCACACAACAACAACAAATGTACTTGAGCATTTATTCTTTGCAAAAGTATTGGGACTGCCAGGTGAAATGAGGGAGAGGGTGTGACATGACACACTTGCTAAAATTCCATCTTCTATACAACCATTAAAGGGACAGGAGCTCTGTCTTTTATTCCACCTGACAAGCTTGCATAATATTAAACTGAAGTGTCTTGAGACAGGCCTACTGTTTCTATATGTGAAGCCCATGCTGGGGGGTAAATGAAATATAAATTAATTAAAATAAACAAATGTGTCTTTCCTGTTTTGTTTTGTTTTGTTTTGTTTTGTTTCTGGCAGGCTGTGTATGCCCAAAGAAAAGCCCCAAGTGACCTCAACTATGTATGCACACCTGCTAATATATATAATATAATATAATATAATATGCTGCTAATATAAACTTCCTCTATTTTTTATCATGCTGGTGTTCAGGGATTTAAAGAAAAACATTTGGCAGCTTTTGACTTAAAGAAAACATTTTAGCTTACAAAAGAAAACAAAAGAAAACAATTAATGAAACCTGATGTTTAAGTTTTGTCAACTGCCAATGGGTCTGAGTTAAAATTTTGCTATGTGGGTTGTGTCCATTAACATTTGGCAAGCCTGTTTCCAAATGGTGAGCATCCAGTTCACTGAGTGATGAGAGACTATGAAAAATGTGCTGCTGACTGAGCAATTAGACTATTTTAAACAGATTTACTCTTTTGATTTCTAAATCTTCTTTAATCTCAACAGTTTGGGTACAAATCCATGGCAACTGAATCAGGTCCTGTAGTGAGTTGGCATCTGTCATGTTTGGGGGAGGGTATATGCTGTGGGTCACAGAGAGTATTCACAACGCTGAGTGGGCATGTGTAAGTAGTCTCAGCTTCAGAAGGATGGCAAGGAGCATGTGAGCCTCCACATGTAGGCTTTGTTAACCATTAAGCCTTTATGCAAACAAGCAGCAGTAGCCTGACTGCTCTGCATTCTTTAGCCTTGTGTCACTGAGAGACTGGGAGCACCTCCTCTCTGGCCAAGTGGCTGGTTATTCTTCCTACTCCCCTGCTGTACGTTCCAGTACCCAGGAGAACTTTCTAGAATATGGGTTGGTTTGCTGTTGTGTGTCTTCAAGTCATTTCTGACCTATGGCAAGCCTAAGGCAGACCTATTATAGGGCTTTCTTGGCAAGGTTTGTACAGAGGAATTTGCCTTTGCCTTCCACTAACACGGAAAGAGTGTCACCCAGTGGATTTCCATAGCCAACTGGGAATTTGAAACTTGGCCTCCAGAGTCATAGTCCAACACTCAAACCACTATGCCACACTGGCTCTATGGGCTAGTACAAGCAGCTTATATAAACTGAGAATGACAGCAGATTCTTGGGGCTTCACATCAAACTTCAAGTCCAGTCCGAGGCTTTCAAATCAGTCTGGGAAGGGAAGCAAGTGGTGTTAAATGAGGTTCTGGAATATTCTGGCCCCAGAGCTGCCCTGGATTCTCCCCATTTCCTAGTCTGGAATAAGGTACCCAGCATTGATCACATGGCTGGGCACGTTGTTGTGACCTCAGAGGGAGCAACTTGCACCAGTGGGAACTCATGCAATACAACGGGGACACTGTGTAGACAGACAGCCAGTGTCACTGCAGAGTGCTCCAGGT
The DNA here is from genome assembly GCF_019175285.1 of Sceloporus undulatus. Lineage (NCBI taxonomy): Eukaryota > Metazoa > Chordata > Lepidosauria > Squamata > Phrynosomatidae > Sceloporus > Sceloporus undulatus. Next base: position 175,421,127 of record NC_056525.1, read on the forward strand.
TTTCCTGAAAAATCTAAAGCAAAATGTGAGTTGTTATAAACTGATTTAAGGCTGATATGATACAGATTTGGTGCAGAACTGGCCATACATTGTGAAAACAGTCCACACACAAATTGGGGATTGGGCTTTGTGTTGTATTGACAGGTCACCATGAGGGTGGGAGGGGGGGAACCAGTTTAACTGGCCCTTGTAGATGAGCCCTTAGTAACTTGTAGGGTGCTCTTGTTCATAATTCACAAAGTGCAGTTATGGTAAGCAAACACTGCTGACAATAACTCCTATATCCATTAGTCATTAAATAAATGTACTCTTGACCAATGGTTTTGCCTCATTGTGATCACCCTCAAATCTGTTTTCGTGTGGCAGCCCTGATCAGGCCTCCATGACAGGCCCTTGGGGTGAAGGGATGGTTTTCTTAGTCAGGCCAGATCAGGGTTCTTTGCTTCTTTTTTTATCCTCTGATGAACCAGGTGGAAGATCTTTTAGGGGAATAGTTAAATGGCTGTAGCTAAGCCACTAGAGAAAGCTAGAGTCTCTTATCTTCCCTACCCCACCAAATGCCTGTCTCAGTCCATTCAAAAAGACAACATATTGCACATGGAAGGACAGACTAGAACAGGGATGAAGATTTGTTTAGAGTTTCCTTTAAAACGTAATTGTCTCTACTCATCAAAAGTTTCCTTTCTGTCATACTGCTGCTTCTGAGAGCTGGAATTTGCATGAGCCTTGGTTGTTGTCGTAGAGCCAACATGATCACCACTGAGGCTCATGCTCAGCAAATAACTCCCTTATACACACACACTTTACTCCTTGCCAGGAGTGTTAATATAAAAATATTCCCAAACACTCGTTAAGAGGCTGGGACTTCGCTGTTGCCTTGCATGAGAAAAATATATTGGCAGCCCAGGAGGAGTGAATCGCTCTTGCTGTGACATTCCATTCCTGTTGTTCACATCTAGGCCTCCTCTCGATTTCAATTTCAGTGATGAAATCTTTATCCCTTCAACATAAGTCTGGGGTTGGAAGTAAAAAGTGGAACAATATGAAGTATTATTTGCTTTTTATTTGTTTTGAAAGCAGGGAGTAAAATAATATATATAGAACACTGTTGTTTCTTCATACAGTTTTGCAAATGTAACATTTATCAATAGGCAGTACCCAACATACCTTTACTGGCATGAATATATCCAGTTGAAATAAAAATCTACCAAATAGTGATATCTTTATTGGCCAACCGAAATGTACAATATACTTGTTGCAAGCTTTCAAACCTCCACTGGCTTTTTCATCGGGCAAGATGTTACAAACCAAACAGGAGAAAAAATAGAGATGTTAGTAAGATGCCTACATTCTATTGTTCCTGTCCTTAGTTAATATGGTATGGGGAGGGCATCTTTTGCAGGCTGGCAAAAAGAAGCTAGTCAAGAATCCAGTGGAGCTTTGAAAGCTTGCAACAAGTATATTGTGCATTTCGGTTGGCCAATAAAGGTACCACTGTTTGGTGGATTTTTGTTTGAATTTGCTAAATGGCCAACACCGTTACCTCTGTTATTATTATTATTATTATTATTATTATTATTATTAACCTTTATTTATAAAGCGCTGTAAATTTACACAGCGCTGTACATACAATCTTATTAATTGGATGGTTCCCTGCCCTCAGGCTTACAATCTAAAAAGACACGACACAGAAGGAGAAGGGAGTGGTGGTGGGGAAGGGTCCTGTCTAGTAAGATAATACATATAAAGTACATAGCAATACAGGAAATGATTCAATAAAACAGACAACAAAAGAACATCAAATAGCAAGTGACAATTATGCAATACCTGGGAACGCTTCTCTGAACAGGATGGTCTTCAGCTCTGTTTTGAAGCTGGTTAAGGAAGTGATGGCTCTTGCTCGTGGGGGAAGAAGGTTCCAGGAGTGAGGGGCAGCAAGTGAAAAGGGGCGAATCCGGGATGGGGCAGAGGAAATCCTGGGCTGGGACAGCAGACCTTGACTACCAGAACGGAGGGCCCTAGTGGGAAGGTGAGGGGAAATAAGGTCTGATAAATAGGGAGGGGCCAGCCCATGGAGGGCTTTAAACGTTGACAGCAGGAGCTTATACTGAATGCGGAAAGGGAGTGGGAGCCAGTGAAGGGATGCCAACACAGGAGAGATGTGGTCAGAGTGGTGGGTGGATGTGATAATGCGTGCAGCTGAATGCTGGACAGAAATTAAAGGATGGAGGTGAGAGAGAGGAAGCCCAGCCAGGAGAATGTTACAGTAATCCAGTCATGAGATCACTAGGGCATGGACCAGGATCTTGGCAGTAGAGGTGGAGAGATATGGTCGGATTTTGGCAATATTGTACAAAAAGAATCTACAAGCCTTGGCTGTGGTCTGGATCTGAGGGATACACGACAGAGAAGAATCAAAGATAAAACCAAGACTGCGGGCTTGCTAGACTGGTTGAATAGAAATGTTGTCCACAGAGACAGAAAAGGAGTGTTGAAGGGTTGGCTTAGGAGGAAAGACAAGAAGCTCCGTCTTGGACATGTTGAGCTTCAAACGCCAATGGCGCATCCACTGTGAGACATGATGAAACTTGCTGTTCAAGCCTTGGAGAAAGGTCAGGGGTGGAAAGATACAACTGGGTGTCATCGGCATACAGATGGTAGGAAAAAAAACCAAAAGAGCTGATGAGTTTACCTAAGGACAGTGTGTAGAGAGAAAACAGAAGGGGACCCAGAACAGAGCCCTGGGGAACTCCAACAGATAAGGGAACAGGAGAAGAAGTCTGACCCCCTGCAACTACTGCAAAACATCTCTGCATGTTTTCAGGTGTGTGTCACTCATAGTAGTGGACAAGCCTACAATTTATTGTAGTTCCAAGATATAACAAAAAAGGAAGAAGATTTTCATTCCTTGATTAACTCCAGATTGTTGTGTTGTAGCCAAGGGTCCGTTAGGGGAATTTTATTATGATGTTATTAGTCCGAATATTGCAAGAGGGGGCTGGCTACAAGAGCCCTCCAAGATCGTCTCCCTATTTGTATACGGAGTAGACCAGGGCCTCCCAATAACTGAAGCTGAGACAGATTGCAATAATTAAATGTCTACTTTATTGAAAACAAGGGGAACACACACACAATGCACACACACACACACACACACATTCAAGGCTCAGGAAGAAAGGTTGGAAATGTGGAAAAGATGTTTAGGCTCTGCTAATGGTATACTCACCAAGATGTAGTCTTCCTCCGGGAAGCGAAATGGGGTGTTGGACAGTGAGGCAGATCTGCTCCGCAACCTGGGTTTGAGCAGAAGAGCCGGCTACCAGAACAGAGGTCTGACTGACGTGGAGTAAGTAGACCTTGTAAATGGCGCGCTGAGCAGCAAAAGTGGGGACCTTTTATGGGCCAAATCTGGCCTGAGGGCAGAGAGTTTTGGTGATTGGAACAAAGGTGTTTAATGGTTTTCTTTCACCTGGATGTCTGGGTCTGATAATATCTATGACTTAAGCTGTTCGGACAACAGACTTGAGGAGGGGGCGATAGCTCCAGGAAAGGCAAACATTTACTCTTTCTGGCTGAAGATAATCCCTTCTTGCGACTTCCCAGACCTTCTGAGATGTTAATGTGGCTGTTTCCCTAAGGAATGTGTACATGTCTTGTCGCTTTGCCAGTAATGGCGGGCAAGCTAGGAGTCTGGCCAGGGGTCATCCAAGGGTTATCATTGGTACCAAAATTTATATAAACCAGCATGGGTAACAGTGTTGTGTGCCTTCAAGTCATTTCCAACTTACAGTAACCCTAAGGCAAACCTATCACTTTTGCTGTTGTTGCAAGATGTGTGCAGAGGGGGCTTGCCTTCATTTGAGGATGAGAGAGTGTAGCTTGTCCAGTGGTTTTCCATGGCAGAGTCCTAGTCCAACTCTCAAACCATTACACTATGCTGGCTCTTTTAATTCTAGATAGATAAAGGCAACGCCTTTATCTGAAATAATTCAGTCTGACTCTGACACCAACATTTCAGCTTAGAGCAAAAGTAAGCTTTGTAAGCCACTTTGAGTCCCTTTCTGGGAGAAAGGCAGCATAGAAATTAAGTACATAAATAAATGGTGGCATTCACTGCCACAAGAAACAGTTATGGTTGCTGACTTCACTTCTCACTCTCTCAGCCTCAGAGTAAGGCAAGCACCCTCTAAACAAAGCCTGCAGCAACAGGAGTGGGAAGGTAACAAAGGGAATTCAGGGCAGTTTCAAGGCCAGAATATTCTAGGAGCAGCCCAGGTTATTCCGATCAGTGTGAACGAATCCATAGTCTGAATAGCTAAATGGCAGAAAATTCTCTATTTTTAGCTTCAAGGCACACATGAAATTTATGAACTTTAGCTTTTTAGTCAAATAGATTGGTATAAACACTTCTGAACTGATTTCTTTCAGGAGAATGCTAGATGCAAAACATGTTGTTGTTATGTGCCTTGAAGTCATTTCCGATTTATAGAGTCCCTAAGGCTAACTTATCACAGGGTTTCTTAGCAAAATTTGTTTGAAGGGAGTTGCCTTTGCTGGCTTCTGAGGCTGAGAGAGTGTGACTTGCTGAAGGTCACTAGTGAGTTTTCAGGGCTGACTGGTGATTTGAATCCTGTGCTTCAACCACTATAGCATGCTAGCTGTTGCAAAACACATGGTGTAATATACTGTATAGTAATATATTATTATTATTTCTACATGCAACTGAACAATTTTAAAGGATTTAAAATAAAGTGCAAAATAAAGTATTGTATAAGCTTTCAGGCTACACAAAACATTTTGCAAAGCTGGCAGGATGTTACCTACTTTTCAGAACCTGTTATTAATATATTTTTACTCATTTCAGGTAGACAGAAGTCCATCCCTTAGCATACCTGCCTGGTCTCCTCCCCCGTCCTGCCTCCGTTTGCCTCCCAAAGGACTGTTGCTGCTGCTGCTGGAGCTGCTGTTGTGTTTGCCGGGCGGCTCCCTGGGTTTGGCTGAAGACCTGCGCAACTGCGCACCAACTCAGGGAAGCCGCCTTCGGACTTTTCCATCTTCACACAGTCCTGGTGGGGAGGGAGGGAGGTATGAGAGGTGTGTCCCTTGCTAGCGCTGCAGCAGCGGAGAGCTGTTATGTGGCTCTTCCACTGCTGTTTTGTATGGTGAAGGAGGAAGAAGTTTATGGATAGGGGGCATGTTATGGTTGGGGAGGAGGTGATGGTGGGTACGAGCGGGGGCCCTATTGGAGTAGTGCGGGGCAGGGGGAGGTATGGCGGTAGGAAAGTGGAGAAGCGTTACAGGGGAAGACGAGATCGATGTGTAGTATCTATCTCACCTTCCTTCCACCTTCCTAACCAGAGAGGCCTGAGGGTCAATCCAACCGTACCACAAATCCTGTCTCTGCTCCTGTGCAATGCCAGGTCTGTGAAGAACAAGTCCCACATTATATACAATATGTTAGAGGATAAGAACTGCGACCTGGCTTGCATTACTGAGACCTGGCTTGGGCCTGGAGGTGAAGCTGTGTGGGCACAGGCCCTCCCTGCCGGGTTCTCAGTTAAGGACCAGCCCAGGTTAGGTGGGCGGGGGGGGGGGGAGTTGCCTTGATTCATAAGAACACTCTTCCTTTAACCAGGAACCATGTCTGACAGACCTCTTTTATCGAGTGTATTTACCTGACCCTAAAGGCCACAGACAGTTTGGGGATTCTGTTGGTTTACCGGCCACCCCGTGAGCTAACAGACTCCCTGGCTGAGCTGACACAGCTGGTCTCGGAGCTGTTGTTGGAGTCCCCCAGGCTTCTTGTCCTGGGGGACTTCAACATCCCCTTCGTGGCCAGCCATACTTCATCCGGTGCGGCTTGGGAGTTCATGGATTCCATGACTGCCATGGGCCTGTCTCAATTGGTCATGGGTCCGACACATTCTGCTGGTAATACGCTCGATATGGTCTTCTGTACAGACATGGAAAGTCCGTGGGCGGAAGTAACAAATATCTCCGCCCTGTCATGGATGGACCATTTCCTGGTGGAGGCTGAAATTAAGGCATCTACCCAGATCCTTCCCGGGGGTGGTGGACCTATTAGAATGGTCCACCCTCGAAGGCTGATGGAACCCAAAAGGTTCCAAGAAGCCCTAGAGGGGTATGTGGTTGGATGTGACGGCGATTCTGTTGATGCCCTGACTACCATCTGGGACACCGATCTCTCCAGGGCTATACACAGTATCGCTCCCAAGCGTCCTCTCAGGCCTGCTTCCAAAAAACAGCCCTGGTATACGGAAGATCTCTGGGCAAGGAAGCGGGCCCTGCGACGACTAGAGCGCAAATGGCGGAGACACCAGCGCTTAGCCGACAAGGTGGCCTCTTTTTTGAAGGACTATGGAGTGTCGATAGACACAGCAAAGAACTCGTTCTATGCTGTGCGTATCGCGTCCGCGGAGTCACGTCCAGCAGAGCTGTTCAGAGTAGTGAGGGAGCTTACACAGCTTCCCTCCTCTCTGAACCCTATTTTGGAACCATCCAAGGCCTGCTGTGACCGATTTAACAACTTCTTCGCGGATAAAACCTCTCGGATAAGAGCTGATCTCGACACCATTATTGGGACAGAAACCAGAGTAGAGGCCTCCAGAGCTTCTGTGGACTCAGTTATACTGGATCATTTTGAGTCTGTAAGTACTGAGGATGTGGACAAGATCCTTAGAAGTGTTAGGAAGACAACTTGCTCTCTCGATCCCTGTCCCTCGTGGCTAGCGGCTCGGGGGGGGGGGGTGGTGTAACCACCTTGTTACACCAAATTATCAATACATCACTCAGGGATGGGCAATTTCCAACCAGCTTAAAATTGGCCATTGTGAAACCACTGATCAAGAAGCCCTCCCTTGACCCCCTGATGCATAATAATTATCGGCCTGTCTCGCTATTGCCATTTCTGGGGAAGGTGATCGAGAGGGCGGTTGCACTCCAGCTTCAAACGATCTTGGATGATACTGATTATCTAGACCCATTTCAAACTGGGTTACGGGTGGGCTATGGAGTTGAGCCTGCCATGGTCGCCTTGGTCGATGATCTTCGTCTGGGCATGGACAGGGGTAATAATAATAATAATAATAATAATAATAATAATAATAATAATAATAGGTTTTATTTATATACCGCCCAATCACTGGGAATCCGAGCGGTTTACAATAGAGGGGTTAACAGACAGTTCCCTGCCCACAGGCTTACAATCTAAAAGACACGACACAAAAGGAGAAGGGAATGGTGAGGGGGGGAGGGTAGCGTGTCCCTGTTAGTGCTCTTGGACATCTCAGCGGCTTTCGATACCATTGACCATGGTATCCTTCTGGATCACCTGAGAGAGTTAGGAATTGGGGGCACTGTGCTCCAGTGGTTCCGTTCCTACCTCTCGGGTAGGTTCCAGATGGTGCAGCTGGGAGACATGTGCTCTGATAAGAGGGCACTTACATCTGGTGTCCCTCAAGGAGCCATTCTGTCTCCCATGCTATTCAACATTTACATGAAACTGCTGGGAGAGATCATCCGGAGACACGGGGCGCAGTGTTATCAGTACGCTGATGACACCCAAATAGTCTTCTCTGTGTCTCTGACTGATGCAGTGACCAGGGATGGCATCTCTCCTCTAGATGCCTGTCTGGAGTCAGTAATGGGATGGATGAGGGAAACCAGACTCAGATTGAATCCAGAGAAAACGGAAGTACTTGTGATAGGTTCCCCAGGTCCAGGTTTGGAGATTTGTCCACCTGTCCTAGACGGGGTCATGCTTCCCCTGAAGGACTCTGTTTGCAGTCTGGGGGTGCTCCTGGACTCGTCGCTCCACCTCACATCTCAGGTGGATGCGACGGTCAGGAGCGCCTGTTATCCACTTCGGTTGATATGCCAGCTGCGACCCTTCCTGGGCCGGGGGGACCTTGAAACAGTGGTACATGCTCTGGTAACGTCTCGTTTGGATTTCTGTAATGCGCTTTACATGGGGCAACCCTTGTACCAAACCGGGAAGCTGCAATTGGTTCAGAATATGGCAGCAAGACTGGTCACTGGATCTTCCAGGGCCAGCCATATAACACCGGTACTTAAAGATCTACACTGGCTGCCTATTCGCTTCCGGGCGCAATACAAGGTGTTGGTTGTTACCTATAAAGCCCTAAATGGCTTGGGCCCAGGGTACTTAGAGGACCGCCTCTCTCCATATAATCCGCCCCGCACTCTCAGATCGGGTGAAAGACATCTTCTAAGAGTTCCAGATGCGAGACGAGCCATCACTACACAAAGGGCCTTCTCCACCTCGGCCCCTAAACTCTGGAACTCGCTCCCCGACGAGCTCTGCTCGACCCCCACTCTAGACCAATTTAAAAGACGGTTAAAAACACATCTTTTCCAACAGGCATACCCCCAATAGCCCTGTTGTGATTCCTCTCCCCCTCACCGTTGTTATAACTGTAGTTATATTGATATTACATCTGGCTAGCTTGAAACTGTTATTGTTATAGTCATTTTTATACTGTGTATTTGTGATTTTGTGATTAATGCTTTTATTGTAATTTGTGTGTTGTTGGATTGAAAAATTCACCACTGTAACCCGCCTTGATCTCTGGAAAGGCGGGCTAGAAATAAAGCTATTATTATTATTATTATTAATAATAATAATAATCCGAGCGGTTTACAATAGAGGGGATAACAGACAGTTGTTGTTGTTGTTGTTGTTGTTGTTGTTGTTATTATTATTATTATTGTCTTTCCTGACTCTCCTCAAGGCTCAAGGAGGGGGTTGTCATATTAAAATTCAAAACACAATTAAAAACAAACCCACAGTTAAATACAACTGTAGAATCATTGAAATACACTCATAGAGTTCTTATGCAAAATAAAAAGACATGTTTTAAAATTGACTCGATAGGTCTGAAGACATATGTCTTTAAATGCTGTTTTAAATGCAGTCATAATTTTCAGCTGTCGTATCTCTTCTGGCAGGTCATTCAACAGTTTGGGGGCAGCAGATGAAAAAGTCCTCTGGGAAACCTTTGCCAGTTAGTCCTGGCCAGTTGAAGCAAACATTTCCCAGAGGACGTGAGTATACAGGGCGGATTGTACAGGAGAAGACAGTCCTGTAAGTACAATATTATCTACCAGGAGCAGTAGAGATTTTGCAAAGAGTACAGAAGACAATACTGAATCACTCTTCCCTGAATATAAGAAACCTATTTATTAGAATACTTAACCATCCATTTTAAAACCTTCTGAACAGGAACCAAATTCTCAGGAAACAGCTTTATGGGGATATTCACAAAGCCATCTTGCATTATTGACTTGGAAAGAACGAATGTTAGGACATGACTTAATTTTCAAAAGGAAACATTTGTTAAAGTTCCTCGTCACCTTTACTGCTCTAAAACTCAAAGCCATTTCAGTCATGTGTCATCCTGCATATGTTTTGGACTACAACTTCTACTAACTCTAGCAATCGGTTTGGGATTGTGGGCACTCTGGTTCAAAACACTGAAAGGACACCATATTAGGAAAGGTTGGCACAGTCTTTCATTTCTATTATTTAATCAGTGTGTAAAAGTGGACATATTAATTGCTTTTCACTTAGTTGTTCAACCCTCTGAGAACTTTACACATTCTATTTCTGTTTAAAGCACCCCCAACTGGTAGTTCTAATGGTCTTAGCCTGAAGTCCACAGAAGTGCTACATTCAAACAAATTGGTACACTTGAGAATTCCCTTACAAACTTTTAAGAAATACTAGCATATGAATCCAAGTAAAAGCAACAACACAAAAAAACAATTTACTGAACATGTTTCCCCAAAGTGCTTTTTCATGGATCTTGCCTTTGAATGGCTCAGTAGGAGACTGTTCCTATTAGACTTTATACTCTGTAAATTGCTTCACTTCCCCATCCATTTCTGCAATTACATGTACCAAACACTGTGCTTTTTTATCATATTATCGGACAGCCAAAGCCCTAGGCTGTTTTGGATAAATCCTCATGGGCCAAAATAGTGCAGTGCTACATTTTGAGAGCGTCTTGGCCTTTTAATGGCACCACCAAGAATTAGAGAGGTAGATCCCCATAATTTCCTCGCTGGTCTCTGAAGGCTGCAGTCCTCAACATGACCTAGTTCCATAATATTTCACTTTCTCTCTTATCAGTTTCATCTTCATGGCTGGATTCCACCAATAACATAGTACATTTTTCCATTACTGGCTCTTACCCCTGAGATGATTTTATCAGCAATTGTCATTTCTGCCACGTTTCCAAGTGTTTGCAGACATGGCACATAAAGAAGTCTTTTATGTTACTTTTTCACATATGTGAAAGGGGCTTTTAAAAGCACTGGCATTTGTGTACAGATGCTGTATGGAGACCTTTTAGTCTATATATTTGTTCACACTAGTGCCAGATTCTTATCCAGGGGTGTGTATGAAGGAGCGGTGTGTGTGTGTGTGTCATAGAACCAATCTGGGCCAACATGTGGCCTGCAGACTGTTGGGGAAAATTCCCTGCCTTCCTAAAACCAGAAATTGTTATTGAAGAAAGATGAATCTGGAGAGTGGGCCTTGTTTTGAACTGAATTCCCAGTTGCATGATTCTTTTTTCAAAACAAGGCACGTGTACCCAATGTGCTTTATTTACAAAGGAAATAACTGGGGGTTTGCCACTTCTGCTGCAGCACTTAAATTCAGCACTATAGCCACAAATTCAGAAGAGGGGCACAGTCCCTGGTGAGTGATGGGTCCATTGCCCCTAGGTAAGTTTTCTATGCATGTTATAGAAAGGCAGTCTGACCAGTAGCTGCTGGACTGAGTGTCTGCATCCCTGCTCCACCTCCTCCTCATGGATACCTCCATAGCATTCCTCTTGCAGAAAACACTCCAATAGTTTAGCATTTTGTTAAAAGTAGAATTGCATAATACTCTGTATTAAAAAGCAGCAGCAACAACCACACTCTGCTCCAGAAAGAACATTCAGTTTCTATAACAATTGCCTTGTGCCGGCAGAGCCCCAAAGAGCACACCCTAGTCTGGTTTTATCTTGGGCAGACAACCAGGCTGCATCTTTACCTCTTAGGATTAACATCATGCCAAAGGGAAGACCAACTGGTTCCTTTCATCAACCAGAGAAGGACAAGCTTCAGGGAGCTTCCTTCATCACTGGCTGACACAAAGTAGACCTATAAGAACTAGTGCTTGAATTTGATTTCTTCATCCTCACTCCCAATACCCTTTCCTTCTGTGTATGTCATTTAGATTTTAAGACTCAGGGCAGAGAGTGTTCTAATTTTAATTTTTGCAAGGCACTGTAGCTAAAGAGGGGATGGATGGGCAAACATTTTTAATTAATACGTAAGGTAAAAATTAGGGACATGTGGCCCTTTGGATCTTTTTGGACTGCACCTCCAAACATCTGACACCATTGGCTAGGCCAGCTAGGGTGAGTAAGAGTTGCAGTACAACAACATCATGAGGCACTGATCCAAACCCAGTCCTAACCTGAATTATGCTATTATGAAAACTATGCTAATCTGCATAATTTCTATCACATTCTTCTGGACTCATGTCGTACACATTTTCAAGTGGTATAATTCAAAATATAGCTGTGTTAGCCTGTAGAATCAGTATGTATAGGAATCTTGTAGCACCTTTGAGACTAATTGAAAGAAAGAGGTTGGCAGAGTGAGCTTTCCTTGAAGTAGGAAAGCATGATTTAACTCTGCTTGTAGGAAAGCTCATGCTGCCAACTTCTTTCTTTCAGTTAGTCTCAAAGATCTCTCTACATACATTTTCAAGCATATACTCTGTACTTGTAGTGCAGTCCAGGCCCTTAGAGCTTCAGGTGAGGCCCTTCCTTCATCCCACAACCTTCACAGTCACAAAAAGTGAGGACATATGGCTGGGTCTTCTTCATGGCTGCCCCTTGGCTCTAGAACTCCCTTTATAGGAGGCAGAGAATGGCTCCCACACTTGCTATCCTTCCATTGGCAGGCAAAAACCTTTTCATTCTGAGATTTTGAGAACTGAAGGTCTTTAAAGGAAGGACTTTTAAGAGTACTGTACTGTTTTAATTGTACTGTTTAAAACTTCTTTTTAAACATTTTAATTGTATATGAACTTTTCCGTCAGAGCCAAAGGACACATCTCAGCACTAAATGGAAACGGCTTGGCGCAGGGCGATGGAATGGGGCCATTTTGAGGTCACTTCAGTGTGCAGTAAAATTCGTTTTTTCTTGGTTGTGCATGGCCCCGAGCAGCCCCTACCAGTGCCCAGAACATTTTTTTAAATGTGTGCAATAAGATCCTCTGTTGTGTTTGTTTTAATTTGTAAACTAGCTTGAGTCTTGTTTTGGGGGAAAGGGTGGGTCTACGTAAAAGTGGTATCAATGATGATTGTCATGATTGTTATGTTTCCCTACCCACCCATCCCTTTTTTTCAAAATGAAAAGCTATTCCTATGAACCTTTGTGGTACAGCTGGTTATGAGTGCCAGGTTAGGATAGTGCTAGGTTAGGATAGGGAACATCCAAGTTCAAATGTTAGTTTAGCCATGAAATTTACTGGAAGAGAATGGAACTTGAGCCAGTCACTGGCCATGTCAGCACAGGCCCAATACTACTGCCTCCCCCTATTTTCACGGTGGGTAGTCCGGATGACACAAGGCCTAATCCCTGGTTCTGGTGCAAATTGTGTGGACTGGTCATTGCAGCACAGAATAGTAAAATATGTAGAATAGCTGTACATTATTGTGCACTGGTCTACTTACTTTATAAACCCGCTTGCTATCTGTGCATAGCTGTGGCAGAAAAACCAAAGTCCAGACAAATAATTATGTACGGTATCTGATTTTCTTTCAGAAGAAAATATTTTTTTCTTATTCCTTTTCCTAGAGGTTGCACAAATACTCAGTATCCTTTTGGAGACTGCATGTGAATGTTTCATATTCTCTTTCTGTATGTGTATGTATGTGTGTATGTATATATGAATGAATGCAAATACAAAACAGCACTCTGTCAGCTCGGCAAAGGATAACTTTCAAACCCTGTCAGCATATATAATCCATTGGTTCATCTGAAACTGTCAGTGTGGAGTCACCTTGTTGTGAACGAAGGTAATCAGAATAAATTTCTCCTCACTGTGCAGATGGATACCAGGAAACTAAGCAGATGTGTTGTAGCTAATCAGACAGAGGCTCAGCAGGCTAGCTAAAATCTCTGCTGCCATTGCATATCCCTTTGAGGAGTTTTTAATTAAAGAGCTTTTTTAAAATGTTTCTTTTTGCTTTATCTTTTGCCAGTATTTTGCCTTTTTCCATAGTAGGCAGATCTTTAAAAGAGCCCATCAGTTTGCCAGGGAAATCCAAGAGGAAGAAGGTAATTACACAGGATAAGAGATAGACAAGAGAGTGTCTACTTTTGGTAGTTGAAGAGTTAAGTGGGTTTGCTATTACTCTTAGTGAGCTCCTTAATGCTCCTGGAATTCTCTAAAAAAAACCAAGCTTCAGACCACCATTTACTGGAATTTCTCCAAGTAGTAAGGACTTTTGGGCTCTTGCCATTTGAGGAACGCCAAGCAAACTGGAAACGTCAGGAAGAAAATCTTCTAGAACATGGCCACACAGCCTGAAAAACCCACAAAAAACTATGGATGCCAGCCATGAAAGCCTTCAACCTCACAAACTGTAAACAGCAGCCTCTCTCTGATTCGTCTCCCACTAAAGGAATAGGAGGCAGTTAACCAGCCTCCTAAATCCAGTTGCATGGTAAATAAACAGAGCTCAGTTTAGACACTGATTAATCTCTTTGCAAAAGTGTGGTGTGTGTAATCCACTCAGCAGTGTCCACTTCATGCTGCTTTTTCTAAAGTCTAGCCAATAGAGAATAACAATTTGAAGACTTATTTATTAATCTTTCTTCGGGTGAGTTCAACGCAGTGAATGTGAGCCCTCCCCCCCCTCCCATTTTGGTGTCACAACAATCTTGTGAGGTAGGTCAGGAGTGTGTGTGTGTGTTACAGCCCCAAGGATACCTGCTGAGATTCTTTGCTCAACCTGAAGTAGGGGAGCTGGCACCAAAGTATAATGAAAGTGGGCTTCTGAGAACTACAGTGCTTGCAAACAAGCTACTGCAGAGGTTGACATTTTTTATATAAAATACTCTCCATCATCGAGTGTCTTCATAAATAAGAGCTCCAGCTGTTTGTCCTCTGAGTCTCAGAGAGAAATGGGTTGATTCACAGTTCAAAAGGTTATCTTTTTGGATGACCAGTCTTGGAGCCCCTCTCCAGTGGCCATACACGCTAGGGAATCCTAGAGCTGTTGTCCATAAAAGTATGTTTTCCAGGCTGAGATTGATATAGGGATGTCGGTAAACAGCTACAGAGAGATTTGAGCTGCAGGAAGTAATTGTTGCTCTCTTTTACATAGAAAATAATCTTCCTAGGCTGCTATGTAGATGGAACATACCTTCCAACTGTCATGATTTGTTAGTTAAGCCTCTGTTCTCCCACTTTTTCAGCTGCTGTTAAAATGTCCCAGTTTTTCTCTCCTCCACTTCCCCCCTTTGCCCTCATCTTACTTCAGTTGCTGCAAACTAAGTTTGAAGTGCAAAGGTAGGAGCTTATCCCATGGCTTAATAAATCAATTTACTTCTACCCAGTTTAAATCTTAATTCAGACAGTATCCTGATATTATCGCAAGGTTTTTGCTGCCCGAATACAGCCCGGGTCCATCCCTGCTTCCAAGAGTGCTCCTCCCAGCTCTTTTCAGATCTGGAAATTTTCTGAGTTAAGAAAATGGCTACTGGGGTGTTCCTAGAAGTGGGAATGGACCCGGGTAGTATTCAGGTGGCAACTTAGGTGGCAAAAACCTTGTGATAATATCAGGATGCTGCCCAAATTAAGATTTAAACTGGGTACAGGTAAATCGATTTCTTAAACTATGCGATAAGCTCTGTAGTTTGCCCACAATTAACTCAGCAAGGAGGAGAGGAGAGCCAGGAATCTTGTCCTTCCCAAAAGAATCAGGCAAAAGCAAACTGCTGCAGCCTTTCCTAGCTTGGCTGTTCTTCCTCATTAATAACCTCTGCCCTCTAGTCCACACTGTGATGTTGCTTGGCCACATGTGTCCCTGCTTTCATCTAATAATAATAATAATAATAATAATAATAATAATAATAACTTTATTACAGACATTTGTCCAGCACAATTACAAAATTCCAATTTAAAACATAACTTAGTTTTATACCATAGGTTCATATACAGGCAGATTGGAGAATATAAACAAATGATAGTTTATAAAAAGTAAGGATAAAAAGTAAGGATAGGACTGCACGATCAGGCAAACACACAACAATGAGTAGGCTGCCATCACCTCGCAAACAACTCTATCATATTGGCCTTGGGCACACCTGAGCTCCCCTCCTCCTCATCCCAGCCCTCGGAGCCAGAGGCAGTGTGGGTCCTCCAAACTCAGCCTGAGACTACAAAAACCCTCCACCAACACCTGCTCTGAGAGGAACCCAGCAACAGAGGAAGAATTCTGGTGTTTGGCCTTGGACAAGCCTGAGTTCTTCTCCTCCTCATCCCAGCCCTCAGAGCCAGAGGCAGTGTGGGTCCTGCTTTCATCTATGAAATGTTGGAGGGCACATGTTAGAATCATAGAATCATAGTTGGAAGAGACCTCAAGGGCCATTGAGTTCAATGTCCTGCCATGCAGGAAGACACAAGGAGGAGACTCCACCACACTCTGAGGGAGAGTGTCCTACTCTTGAACAACTCTTATTGTCAGGAAGTTCCTCCTAATGTTTAGGTGGAATCTCCTGTTCTGTAGCCCAGTCCCATGGCATCTTAATGGCTCTTGACCACATAAGCTCACATCAAATCCTCTGTCCTTAGCCATTTCGAAATTAAATGATATGAGCTCTCTCATCTGGGCTTGTAGAGTGCAGCCATACTACACTGTTACAGCAGATCATGGCTCTGTCATGTGGAATGCTGGGGTTTGTAGTTCACTAAGGTACAGAGCATTCTAGAAATTGTAATTTGGGAGAGTGTAATAGACCTTTTTAGCAGAGAACTCTAAGTACCTCACCCACTCCCAAAAAAAATCCAAAGATTCTATAGGCTGGAGCCAGGGTAGTTATTAAAATGGTATCAAACTGATACAAATAAGTAGTACAAATAGTCATAGACTGTTTAGATACAGAGGGACTATGTTGTGGTGTAGTGGTTTGAGTGTTGAACTATGACTCTGGAGACCAAGGTTCAAGTCCTTGCTTGGCCACAGAACCCCACTGGATGACCTTGGGCAAGTCACACTCTCTCAACCTCATAGGATGGCAATAACAAACATCCTCTGAAGAAACTTGCCAAGAAAACCTTGTGATAAGTTCACCTTAGGCTCACCATGAGTTGGAGATTATTTGAAGGCACACAACAACACAAAATCTGTGCTGACAGGTTTGAATAATTCTTCTCATTTAGGCATCACTGGTTTAATAGCAGCAAACTATTATAGATGTATCTGTGATATAAAGCAACTGCTTCTGCTGCCGTTTCTTACATTAATCACTGTTATGTGTTGTCTCCAATAATTGTTTCATTGCTTATGTATTTTTTAGTGCATTGTATGCCAGCACTGCTTCAGCAATATGATGTGGATGGACTGGCAAGGTTTCCAATGGGCCTGGGATTGACACCATATTTATGTCCATTGGCTACAGCTGTTTGGGGTTTTTCCCCCTTGCAGCACTGATTCACAGATCACTACTTTGAGCTCACTGTTGAATGCTGTAGAAAGAACTCTGCTTACTGGGAGGTAAAGGTAATGAATACACAAATAGTCAGTATATGGGAAACGTGTAGCGTAATGTGTGTGTGTTTGTGTATGTTTATGTTGGGTGAGAGCATGTTGTAACCATCACTAAATGCATTAAGGATGGCATTAAGGATGGGAGCAGCGGTTGTCCCTCATCTGAGGCATAATCCCTGAATTCAGCCTGTGCTAGATGGGGTTACACTCCCTCTGAAGAGCCCTGGTGGTGCAGTGCTTAAATGCCTGTACTGCAGCCTCTCACTCACAAACCATAAGGTTGCAAGTTCAATACCAGCCCAGGGGCTCAAGCTCAACTCAGGCTTGCATCCTCCTGAGTTCGCTAAAATGAGTACCCAGATTGTTGGGGGCAATTAGCTTACACTGCTTGTGGAGTGCTTAAGTGCACTGAGAAGCGGTATAGGCCCTGTACAGATGGGCCCTTTGCGGTGTGTCCACGATGTGCTTGGGTTGCCTCGGGGCGGCGCATGCACACGCCCCGTAACCCTAGCACGTCATGCATGTTCTGCCGTTATGCAGCGCCTTACAGACGGTGCACGTAATGATGACGTCGCAGCTGCGCCGCCTCCAAATGGAGCTGCACAGCTGCGAAGTAACCACGTCACCTCTGGCGCTTTGCAGCGCCACAAAAAGGAACCGCTTTTTGGAGCTCCTTTTCTGCTGCACAGCAGCGCCGCACAATTTGTATGCTGCAGTGCTCCTGCGCAGCAAAGAGAGGTGCCTCACTGACGCCTCTTTCTGCTGGTCTGTACCACGCCATAGAAATGTACTTGCTATTGCTATTGCTGAAGATATAGGTTTAAGCTTGTACACAAAGCTTGCATGCCAACTGTGCCCATTCCTGTGGGCACACATGATCTAATGTCAATGGTATGTACCTTAGTCACATACTGTTTGGATTAGTGTAAGCCATTCATGACACTACAGTACTTTTGAAGAATGTTTGGAAACTCAGCTGATACCAAAAGCTGCATCCAAAATGTTAACTGGGGTCAGGTACATAGATCATAGAACTGTCCTGTCATAACAGTTCTATTTCAATTTCTGCATTATCTAGGTTGAATTTATGTATGTATTCTGAGAGCTGAGACACACACCAAAAATTTGTTTTGAGAGCAACTAGTCTGATGCTGCCTTTCAATGTATTAGTCAGTTAGTGAAATCGCAGACAATGACTGTCCTACCCATTGTCTGGAGAAGGAGCCTGGAGATTCATTTTTCCCCAACCACTTGTGGTGTGTGTGTGTGTCTGTCAGTGTGTCCCCTGGAAAGTAACTCAGGAATCCAAGATTAAAACATCACAGAAATCCAAGATTAAAACAACTCGGAAATCCAAGATTAAAACTATGAGTTAGTGTAGTTGTGAATGCACAGTAAATGTTATGATCTTTTCAAGTCTTATTCTGTACAAAAATACACAAGAGACAGCCCTCAATATGAAGAGTGGTAAACAAGTGAGGAGAGCGGAGCTAGTGCATGGCTTTTGCTTCAGGAAAGAGGGGTCTTCACTAAGATGGTCTTTATTAAGAGGTAGTGGTGGATCTATCACTGTGTGGGTGGTGAATCCATGCTGGCATTCTTCTGCTCTCACCAGATGTGCTAACTGCAAAGGAGGATAATGTAGGACATTACAAGATAAAAGCTAAAAACAGTAATATAAATATAAATTCATTTCACATGGTATATTTACAACTATATTACATATGCTGTATTCTATCACATACTCAACCATATTTCCCTGATGAATGTATCCTTGTTAAAATCACCCCTCCCTATCCCTGGTTTTTGCCCCTTTTGTATCTTTTGATCTTTCCAAGCTCCTTCTTCCTCTTCTCTTCCTCCTCTTTGCTTGAGCTCCAGAAATAGAGACAACTGCAATCCCAGCTGTCTCTCACACTGATGCCGCCCCCTCTGTGTGCATGTCCCTCCCCTTTGTCACTCAGCCAACCTGTTCTCAAGCTCCCCACATGTGTTTGGGTTGTTGTTGTTGTTTTTACATGGGGCTCCTGTGTCAGTTACACTTTATAATAAACCTTGGTTTGTGCTTGCTTGGCAAAAAGAAGCCTTTATAGCAGTGGCTGCAGCAGCAATAATAAATCTGTTGAGCTACTTCTTGCTTGCCTGCTGAGGCACCAGATGACACAAGGATAGGTTCAGTGGCCAGAAGATATGTCAGAGGAGCTCTGAAGAGAGGGAGTCTCTTTTGTGGGGGGAGGAGAGGACAGGGATGTTAAAAAATGATCCACATCGGACGTCAAGCATGCTCAAAATGGCAGACATTTTGGAATTCCTCCCAGACAAAAGGTTAAAATGTAAGACATGTCTGGGAAAAGGTGGATGTCTGGTCACCCTGCACCAGCACAGCTCCTGTTCAACTTACAGGAGCCATGGGAAGAGCATCAGTAAAATCTAGGCTGCATTTCCATCCTTGTGGCAAGAGATCCATTGGCAGCCCCTGGACTCCTGTTGCTCACTCTCTTTCTGCAGGTGTCTATGGAGAGCTAGACATCATCATCATCCTGCCATCTGGAAACTTGGAAATGGCTTCCTCACACCAAAAAGAGAGATTGTCTTAAAGATACAGCAGCATGTTACATTTATTTCTTGGAACACATTCAACTAAACCTTATTAAGCTAATATTTGCAAGATGAAGCCTTATTGTTCAGTCAAGGGGTTCACCATTTGGATTCGCTTGCAGGTCATGTACTCAAACCTTAGCCAATAATTGGCTTCATTGCAGTAGCTGGAGCTGGTTGAGTTTAAACACCATTTGAAGGTATTACAAAAACTGAAAGTTCTCCAGGACAACTGTGTTAGAAATTTACCTATACACAAATAAAGATCTTAGGCAGAACAACCTGAGGGACAACATGTATTGAGGACTGTTTTCTGCATTTCAGTATTCCAGAACCATACCAAGTATGACATCAGTGCAGTAAAAAGAAAGATGGTATCTGCATCCAGGATTCAGGGACAGCCATGATGGCTTAGGACTTTATCACACATAAGTGCTATGTGCTTCCATCCCAAAAATGGTTAAAGTGGTGGCATTCCAGAAAAGCAATCCCATTTGCTATTGGTTATCACACATAGAGCACAACAAGGGGTTAAAAAAGCACATTAAAGCAGACCCAATGCAAATTTGGCTATCAAAAGGAGACAAACAAATCCTTAGAAATACCTTCTCTGAGCCTGCTCCAAAGTGTCATTTCCACAAGTGCGCGCGCGCGCGCGCGCACACACACACACACACATATGCTCCAGGGAGGGGAGGGGATACGGAGGGGGGAAATCCTCTTTGCCACAGAAGCCCCAAAAAGTGTTTCAAAGGCGGGATACAAACCGCCCAAAGTGGGTGGTCTCCCACCATCCTAGTTTGCGCCACAGCCTCCAGACCGCGGGGCTTCCCCACGGAGCAAAAAGAACCCTTAAAAGACGGGTTCTTTATGTGGCACACTTGTGACCCTTCAATGTGGCAATGACGCACTTGCGGCATCACAAGCACACCGGGATGTGCAGATGCTAGGCGTCCGTCACGTCAAAATGGCGGTGCCCATGTAGACAGGGCGCCACCATTTTGACATCCTGGTGATTGGTTAGGGAGCGTCTAAAAACTATGCTCCCGGGCAACCCTAGTACATCATCAGGATGTACTAAAAGGCCCATGTAAACAGGGCCAAAGAAAGGCAGAATGAAGCTGCCTTTTGCAAACTCCTAAAACCACACACAAAGACAAACACACACACACACAAGACAGAGAGAGAGAGAAAGGAGGAGGCTGGGTCCATAAGCCTGCCTGATTCCATGCCCTCCTTTTCCAAGGCATGTCCTCCATTTCTCCCTCTTGTCCAAGAGGACTTCCAAAATGCTTTCTCTCTGCCCCCCCCCCCCCCCCCACGCTCTTCCCTTAATTACAGCCTGCATTAAGGAGGAAAGCAGCAAAGAGGAGGAAAGCGAGGGAAGTGTGTATGTGTCCCTTTAAGATTCTCCCTCTTTGGCACAGCAAGGCAGCTTGGGAAATCAGAAAACTGAACGCATCTGAAGCCTTGCATTTTCACACAGCAACCATTATGTGAGAGCAGCCAATTCGCAAGCAAAATGGAAACGTAAATCCAGTAGTTTTGTGAATTTACTTATTTCCTGATTGACCTTACATTCTCCCTGGATTATCTTCTGATTGCATGCAGCAGCATCTGATAAGCAACTGACCTTGCATTGGCCCCACTTTAAACTTCCAATTTTGCCCTGTGTGATAACGTCCTATGTAGTCTGAGTTCTGGTTTAGGGTTCTGGGAGACCAAGATCTGATTCCCTATTCAGCCATGAAAAGGTGGAAGAGAGGAGAAGGGAAAAATGGAGTGTGGCAACACCTGTAAGACTTACTTTTTTATTTTAGTATGAGCTTTGAGATGTTCTAAGTGGTATTAAACATGGTGCCACATTTCTCCCCCTCACTTCCTTCTTTTTTATGATGAAAGACACAGCTACTTCTCTGGAAACTATTCAGTCATGGAAACCCATTGCAAGTTACATAACAACAACAACAAACAGGTTCAGGATGGCCAGCGAAAAGATTAAAACAAGCCACTGCCACCTATTCAAATAGGTATAGCCTGTCAAGGATCCATATATGTTACACAAACACACACACACACACACACACACACAGAGTATTATCCACACTAATACCGCCCATGCAGATTGTGGCAATCTAGTTTTAAACATGATACGTTGTACTTGTAACCTTATACTTGCAAGTAATTTGTTTAATGCTTGGCACATAATATTTAACTTAAATGTTTGCATGCCTTCAATTCATTTCTGACATATGGCAACCCTAAGGCTAACCTATTAGAAGATTTTCTTGGTGATCTTGTATAGGGGGGTTGCCACTGCCTTCTTCTGTGGATGAGTGAATGTGATTTGCCCAGAGCCACCAAGTGGGTTCCCATGGTTGACAGAGGATTCGACTCCTGGTCTTCTGGTGTCCTAGTCCAGCTTCACAATTACACCACACTGGCTCTCAATTCAGAGCTCAGAAAACTGTTTTTAAAAACAGAAGCAGTGAAAATTAATTTCTGGCAAGGACCAGCAAAGGCTTGTTATCTATTTGGCATGTTTATGTAGGAATTTATCTCTGTGAAGCAAATCAAAAGTGGTACTGCATTCAAGTGAATTAACTTGAAATGAATGAAAGATCAGTTAACATTTCTTGAGTATCTCTTGAAAGCAGACTTTTGAACTTATACTCTGGACAGATGAAAGTCTGCTATTGCTTGAGGATTTTGCCATAGTAGGTTCTCTTTGTTTGACCCCAGTCATTTAGTGTGTGGCATCCTTCAAGGATCCCTAACCTTTGGAGGCTATCATCAAACACTTGGCTGTGATAATCACTGAACCTCTATCACTAGTGATACAAAAAATACAGTAGAGGAGGCATGCAAAAATATCACACACGGTTCCTTCTGTCTGGAATTTGTCCAGTTTATCAAGAGTGTTTTGACTTGCATCCTGGCCCTTTAAAGCAAATGGGGAAACAAGGCAGGCTTTGGCATGCATAGTATCCAAAAGATGAAAGATTTCTATTCTGCTGATGTATTTCAGATTTTCCTTCCAGCTGCCACCTTTTTCCCCCCAGAAATGGTTTGAATAGAATACTGTAGCTTAAAAAAAAAATATCTGGAATATGTGCAAAAGGAAGACCTGATTGATTACCCTTCCTGGAAAATTAAAGAGAAACCAAAACTGGAGAAATATATGGGCCTAAAAGGGTTTCCACATGACAGAAATGAGTGGAGACTGCCATAATTTACAAGCTGAAGTAGGTGCAAGAGAAAGAAACTCTTACTTCTGTTTGGTAATGAAAACTTCTTGAATATCCAAATAGCATATAATACAGTATGGGACCACATTACGAACTTGTTCTAAACAACTATTTTTCTTGTGTCACCATTGCTTAAGTCCTTCTATAATAAAGGCACAATAATTGATTGATAGATAAATAGATGATATACTTTATAGGCAACATTTCCACAGAAATGGAACTCAAGATGGCTCACAAGATTAAAACAAGTACAGATAAAAATATAAATTAAATTAATTGTGATATTCAAATAAAGGAATTGAAAACAAGTAAAAATCATGTTGATTTATAAAAATATATATATTTGTATACATGTACAGGCTGATTCTCCCTTATCTAAAATTCTGAAATCCAAAATACAGTCAGCACTCTGTATCCATGGATTCTTTATCCATGGATTCAAACATCCATAGCTTGAAAATATTCAAACATATAAATTTCAATAAGCAAATCTTGATTTTGCCATTTTATACAAGGAACACCATTTTACTATGCCATTGTATTTAATGGGACTTGAGCATCCAAGGAATTGGTATCCATGGCAGGGTGGGTGGGTGTTCTGGAACCAAACCCCAGTGGATATCAAGGCTTTCCATAGCCCCTAGCTCATCCGGAAGCCTGGCCATGACCAGGCATTTCAGTTCATTGAACAACCAGGGGGTTGTATGATGTTCCAGATCCAGACCTCATGCTTTGGGCCAATCCTACCTTGGTTGCTGGTTGTTTAATAAAGTTATGGCCTTTTCTTCATTAGCGGATCTTGGTTTTATTATGGCGGCACCCCTCCTAGGCAATCCAAAATATTTCTGGTCCCAAGCATTTCAGATAATGATGTATAAATCTGTAGAAGGAGCTCAGAGCAGCATATATGAGATTATTCTATGTCATCCTGACATCCATTTTCTAGGTTCAGTTATTTTTACACTATTAACTTTTCAATATAAATTAAGCTTTAGGATTGACTAGGGACTCTAAACCTAAAACTCTAGATACTCCAACCTACAGATTTTCTTAATTCAGGAGCAAGTTCTCCTGAACTCACTTGGATGTTGTGTTGCTACTATCTTGATCCATACCGGAATATTCTGGGCTTTTTGGCTTCCATCTGTGCAATACTGGTTGTGCAACATCGGTTATTTTCTAGATTACTTACCTATGGCTTTATGTTGTAGCTTTTCCCCCTTGGCTTTGAAAGAGGAGGAAACATAAATAAAATAAACATTTGGGTGTGATGTATAAGGCCTTAAAGTACAGTTTCCCATTAGGGTGTCAGATGGTGCATCTACACTGTAGAAATAATTCAGTTTGACACCACTTTAGCTGCCGTGGTTCCATCTTACAGAATCCTAGGATTTGTAGTTTTGTGAGGCACCAGCACTCTTTGGCCAAGAAGGCTAAAAACCTTGTAAAACTATAAATCCCAGGATTCTACAGGATGGAAATACAGTACTTAAATTGGTGTCAAACTTCATTATTTCTACACCCAGAAAGTAATCCACATGCAACCACATTTCATACATGACTAGGTTGAAGCCTCCGGGGACTGAGAAGAATACTACTGTGTATTTTGAAATCAAGGTCCCATAGTTACCCTTTGTTTCTCCCTCTCTGGGACAGATTAAAGCAATGTGTGGTATCCAATGATGTCCCCACTGGTGTAACAAGGGCCTCTAATTATTTTCCCCTCTAATTTCCATCCCACACTCACAGTATTCTATAAGGTCCTCTTTTAGAAGGTCCCATTCTAGAATAGTGTTTCAGGATGTGTAAAGTAGGAAGCAAGAGGCAGAAATGCCCCACTGCATAAGCAAAATTGTACACTGACACATTCTAAAATAATTTAATTGTTTTTTGGGTTTCCCCTGTATGCCTGTGGCTTGAGCTAGGCTTGTGTCTTTGTTTTTAGAATGGTGGCATTTGGCAACCAGGACTTGAAAACAACGTGGTCCAAATTCATGTATCCCTCTGCAGAAAATGATTAACTGCCACAGCATCTTTGATTGAAACCTGGAAATTGAATTAAGGATGGTGGGATTGGGCATTTTTGGTAGAAATCTTGAGACTATCCACTACTACTAACCCCTATGACTTTGTCCACATAAAAATTGTTCCTTTCTATATCAGTAGTAGGAATCATGTGGTCCCCTAGTAGTTATTGGACTTCAAGTCCTACCACCTCTTAGCCAGCATAGCCAATTGTGGGTGGCCCTGTGTATTACAGTCCAACAACATCTGGAGGTCTGCATGATTCCCATCACTGTTCTACATACTTTAAATCATTTTTCTCACTTTAGAAGATTTTATATTTGGTAGAATACAAGACTTAACGCTTGCATATGTGTATTTTCTCTAAAATTGCAGAACATGGAGAAGAAGGGGAATGTAGGTTCCCTCACTTTCTCTATATAATTCATATTTCTTACATTGGTGTGAAATATATATGACTCTTTCTTGAAGGCACACAGGCCCATGGATTCCAGGTGATATGCCATGATGGGTAGATAATAACTACAGGTCATGTAATGAGTTCTATCAATGGATTTACCTCACATGCATGAATGTAGTAGTATTGTGTCTCTCACAGCAATCTTAAATGTCAGCAGAGTCTCTAGGTGACTTCCTGACTTTTGATCAGAAACGAAGCCTCGAACCCTGCTTTTCAAATTCCAAGGGCAAGAATGGTGCAACATTCTGAATAATTACTGGCATTATTCTACTTTGACATTTCAGTCCTGCTTTTCCATTGGATGTTGCATTCATGGAAAGAAGAAGAATGTCATCTTTTGATTTGCTGGAGGAATTGCCCCAATTAAATCTGAGTGTAAGGATATCAGAAACCCTGCATTAATTTGACTGTAATTTGTGGGTGCTTCATGGCGGCAATGGCAGGGGGAAGGGAGAATTTTTATTAAAGGCATTAAAAGATTTACCCTGACAAGCATAAGCCATTTTTGAATTCTGCTTCTTCTCCCTAAACTACGGAAATCATCTGCTCTCTTCACTCTTGGGGAAAAGCCTTCTTGACAGGGAATATGTTTGCCCAAGATGCTTCCTTCTTTAATTTCAGCTGAAAGGTCAGTATTATAATTTTGTTGTGTCACTGAATATTAAGGATATCTTCTGAAGCCTTTGTCACATTCACAATAAAGGTCCTCTAGCCAACTTACAGAGATCGAGGAAGAGATGCCCATATTTACATAATTATTTTAAAAAGGATTATAGATATAACTCCTAACCCTTCCCCCCCAAATTGTCTTCTATCAGCTGTTAAACTGTCAATTCAGGGGGGTTACTATGGCATTCAGAATATAAGTTCTGGTGCAGTGACACAACTATACATAACTGAGTAGCACCAATTCGGAATAAGGATTGAGTAACAGTGTGTGTGTGTGTGTGTGTGTGTGTGTGTGTGCACATACATATATGCATACATACACATACTGGCTAGGCTATTTTGCCAAAGGGTCACTCATTCCCCATCCAACACCTCATTTTCATGCTCTACAATGCAGATGCACAGCCATTATGAAAGTCAGGTGGCTTCTTCAGCTAGCAGATGCTGGTAGTCAGAAACAAAGACAATGAGTTTCTCTGCACCGCACAGTGATATCAGTTTCATACCACTTGAACTGGCATTGTTCCATCCTGTGGAACCATGGGATTTGTAGCTTGACTTCAAGATGTTTCCAACTTACAAAGACCCTAAGGCCAACCTATTATGAAGTTTTCTTGGCAAGATATGTTCAGAGGGGATTTGCCATTGCTATCCTCTGAGGCTGAGAGAATGTGACATACCCAAGGACATCCAGTGGGTTTATATGGCCAATGGGTTTGAACCCTGGTCTCCAGAGTCATAGTCCAGTGCTCAGAACACTACACCACACTGGCTTGACTAATTACTTGTAAGCCTGATTCCCACTACCTTTCAAATCGGATCGCAAATCAGTTTGAACTGGTTCAAATGACGCTGGTTCCCACTTGAATCAAATCACTGAATGTAGTGTGAACGACACTCCACTGTCAAATCGATCCATCAATTTGGATTGCAAACAGATTTATTTGTAATGGGAATGAGGCCGTAATTTCCAGCTATAGAGCTCTAGTGCTCTCCACTGAATTATAGCAGAGATTTCCAAGCACTTCACTAAACTGCAACTGTCTAGGATATATTCTATTGGTTAATCCCAATTAGAGTAGACCTATTCAATCAATTGTCAACATGTAAGTAAACCTTATTGATTCAGTGTGTCTACTCTGATTCAAGACTAAAAACAGGATTTAGGCCAGTGAGTGTAAGAAACCTTGTTCTGTCTCCTATATGGTTTTATGTAAAAATTTGAGAGCCTTTTTATCAAGAAGGCATTCTTTAACAAATTCTGTTCTGGTCACTTCAGTTGAATGCTGTGGTAAGCCTCATGTGCTGAAGAGAAAAATATTCCTGTGTGGGCCTGTTGTACCCTCCATTTGTTGGAATAATTGGTACTAGTGTCTTGAGAATTTTTTTGGTTTTTCAGAGGGAAACGTCTACAAATTGTTTTATTCCCTACTTGGCAAAAGAGTAATGATATACCTGACTGCTTTTGTGCCATGCGTCAGATTCAGAGTGCTTAGGGCTTATCTTTCTGTAGATGCTCCTCATGAATAATTACTCAAAAGCAAGATGTTTTTGTTTTTATCCTTTTTCCTCCAACAAAACATTACAAGAGGGGAGAGATGTTCCTCACAGCAATCTTTAAGTGTGGAGGGAAAGTTTGCTGTTGTTCAGAATATACTGCAGATGGTTTAAAATATCAGTTTTTGACAGGGAGCATAATCTCTCTCATCCTACATGTCTGTGAGGGTGGTATGTGCATGGAGAGCATTTAACAGGCCTTTTGAAATGCTTGTGCTCCGTCTCTCTCTTTTTCTCTGACTCTATGGCCGTTGACATGTCAAGATGACTGCAGGCTGTGAATGTTCAAAGGGCTTTCAAGTAACAAGACCACCCTGACTGCTCGGCTAATGCTACTGCGGTTGTTCTAAGAAACTTTCCAAGTATTTGAATTGCAGAGGCTTTAAAGTAATTAAGGAGGGCTTGTTCAGGAAGCCGCTTATAAGCAAACTTTTCTGCCCAAGAGCTTTTTGGTCACTGACAAGGAAAGAAGGAGAGAAAGAAAACCCCAGAAAAATATGCCTTAAAAGGCCTGCAACAAATGTCTTAATGCCATTTTTTTGGGGGGGGGGGGGGGGGGGTTCTGTTTTTGTTTTGTTTTTTGTTTTCTCCCAGTAAATCTGTGCCTTCCTTAACAATATGCAGAATTCCTGGTGCTTTCAGAGCATTGAGCTGCTCAACAATATGTTTTCAGCCACGTCCACTTAAGAAGCCACTCTGCTTTTTTGCTTAGCAACAAGAAGCATAATGTAACACAGGCTTTAAGACAAAATGGAGAGGACCTTCTAGCAAATTCATCCGTTGTCTCTGGAGGCTGCTACTCAAGGCCAACCCAGGTTATCATGCTGCCTGAGGCAAAGCCACATATGGCAACCACTCAGATCAGTCAGGATACTCATAGTATTCAGAACAGATCTAAGGCCCTTTCTCAATATACAGTTATACAGCTGCAAGTTCACTTTAACTCCTGTGGTCCCAACCTGACGAATCCTGGGATTTGCAGGTTTGTCGTTGCATGTCGTCAGCTTTTTCCAATTTATGGTAACACTTAGATGAATCTAAAATGGTTTTTAAAAAATATTTTGGCAAGATTTGTTCAGAGGAAGTTTGCTATTGCTTTCCTCTGAGGCTGAGAGCATGTAACTTGCCCAAGGTCATTCAGTGGGTTTCATGGCCAAGATGGAAACTGAACCCTGGTCTCCAGAATAGCAGTCCAACACTCAAACCACTACGCCACACTGGCTCTCCATTTGCAGTTTGGAAAGGGGCATTTGAAAGTGCCTAACCAAATGACAAAACCCAGGATTCCCTGGGATGGAACCATGACTGTTGATATGACTACAGTTATGCCTACATTTCAGTGTGTTAAAGAGACCCTGGATTATTTGTCCATCTGAAATGGAAATTTAATAAGAACACATCCTGGAAATGATAATACAACAGTAATAAATGACTGATAATAACTAATAATTAACTGTCATTTCATGAAACACAAAATAATTCTGAAGCAGTTATCTCACTCTGACTGATAGCAGTTAGTCTAGAGTTTGGATGTCTGAGTATTAGGGCCATATTCCACCAATGGAAGTATGGTGGCCCCTTGGTAGCACTGGGATTTGGTTCCAGGACCGCCACCATGGATCCCAAAATCCATGGATGCTCAACTCCCGTTAAATATAATGGCATAGTAAAATGGTATCCCTCATATAAAATAGCAAATTCAAGGTTTGCTTTTTGGAGTGTGTGTGTGTGTATCAAACCATGGATTGTTGAATCCTTGGATACAAAGTGCCAACTGTGTTGTTGTTTTTTTTAAGAAAAAATCCAGATGGATAAAGTTTCCTTCCTTCATAACAGGGAGGGGGCTCACAGTCTTGAGTCCAAAAATCCCAGTCTCTTCTGTGGTAAGTGAGGAAAGTATTGTATCTTGATGAACACCTACCCTCTTACACACTTGTAAATATTAAGATCCTTCTAGGGGAAATCAGGGCCTAAATACCCTAAAGCAGTGGCTCTCAAACTGTGGAGTGCAATCCTCAGGGGGGGCATAAGAGTTGCTCAAGGGGGACACAAGAAAAGTCAGTCTGCAAGTACAGCAAATGTGAAACAGAAGGGCAAGTCTGTGGTTGTGTGTGTGTGCCTGTGTGCACCATTGAGGATGTACATTATGTGTAAGGAAATGCTGGTCCTCTGCAAAAGAGAGACACAAAGCATCTTTCCCTGTCATGCCTTTCTCCAACCTCAGACACAGCAAAAATTGTGTTCCCCTTTTTTATGCTTTTCCTGCTTACCTTCTCCCAACTTTCCATAGTGGATGCAGCAGCCGCATGCCTCTTAAAACTCATGAGGAAGTTTCTTGGGTGATGAGATAGGAAAATGCTTCATGCGCTCTCCATCTTAATACTGAGCTCTCACATTCTCTGTCTTCTGTTTCTCAGCTGGGGGGAAGGAAGTGAAGAGAAGAGAGGAGAGGAGGTGGAAAGTGTGAGAGCTCAGCATTAAGAGGAAGAGTGTGCGATACAAGGGGCTTATGTGTGTGTGTGAGAGAGAGAGAAGTCTGTGATAAGACACACTATCTGTTCATGTCCCTGTCCCTTGTTCTTCTCTCTTGAGATGCATTTCTAATTACCTGTTGGGATTTTCGTGAGACCAGTGCTTGCCCTTTCAGTCCAGACTCAGTCCTTCATCCAGTGGCATCATCAATCTTGGTAACACCTGGTGCAGTGGTTGGCTTCTGGGGTGTGTGTGATAGCAGTGGCCAGCCTGCACCCAGCCAGTGATGCCATTGCCTTCATCCCTCTTGTCCTGATTCCCATTGGAAGGGCCTCTGTGGGCCTCCAGTGAGAATGGCACTACTGGTAAATGTTTCATACATGGGGGAATATCACATGGAGGCTTACTGTAGGTTAAACACCGGTAAAATGCTCCTGAAGTGTGAAGATGTGATAGCTGGCTGCACTACTGCTTTGTCTATTGAGGCGTCCTCTCGCCTGTCCTGTCCTCACAATGTTCACAAAGCAGACATTTCTTCAATAACGGGAACTTCTGTTATGAAGAAATGGCTGCTCTGCGAATGCTTTGAGGATGGAAGAGGCAAGGGGACGCTTCAATGATGAATCAGAAGTGCAACCAGCTTAGAAAGGGATGGCCTTTCAACTGTGGTGCAGTGGTTAAATGCTGGTACTGCAGTCATTTACAGCCACAAGGTTGTGAGTTTGATCCCAGGCAGAGCTCCAAGGTCCACTCAGCCTTGCATCCTTCTGTAGGTTGCTAAAGTGAGTACCCAGCTTGTTGGGGGCAATTAGCTTACACATTGTAAAGCACTTAGGGAGTGCTTAAGTGCACTGATAAGTGGTATAGAAATGTACTTGTTATTGCTATTGCTACTTTGAAAATGAAACATTTTTAGTGAAAAAAAGTAAAAAAAATGATTGTTCCACCAGCTATGGTGGCGGTGAGTGGGAGCCTATGGCCCCTACCATTGCATGGAGTGCAAAAAGAAAAAGAAAAAAAAAAAAGAAAAAAAGGGGGGGGTTACTGTGATGAAAATTGTCTCTGGGTTTCACAAAAATTATCATTAATGGAGAAGAACATCCACAGTGTGTAATATGTTTAAGTGTTTTAGCTTCAGATAGCATAAAGCCTAATAAATTAAAAAGGCATCTTGAAATAAAACATGCAGAGTTTGCCAACAAACCAAAAGTAGCAACTACAGTACTTTCAGGCAGGGGGATATATATACACAGAGAGAGAGAGAGAGAGAGAGAGAGAGAGGAATGTGCTGTAAGTGAAAAGATATTTAATAATAATAATAATAATAATAATAATAGGATTTATTTATATACCGCCCAATCACTGGGAATCTGAGCGGTTTACAACAGGTTTACAACACTTTTAGATCAGCATCTTTGTCCAAATTCCAGAAGTCAGTGTGTGTGTGTGTGTGTGTGTGTCTGTCTGTCTGTCTGTCTGTCTGTCTGTCTGTCTGTCTGTCTTTTCTACTCACTTAAACTGACTCCGGAAGTTTTATACAATCTAAATGCCATAGTACTGAGTGGGTGAGAACTAAGCAACTGACCAGGGAAGTGTGAGATTTTTTAAAAATAGAAAGTGGTTAATCTTAGCTCCTGGAATTTAGGGGCTTTCCACTGCTTGCCTGTCTCAGTGTGTACATTGTTCCTCAAAATGCATGCCAAGAATAATCACTGCTGATTGTGGGAGACTAAAGAAAAGTCACTAAGCAGAATTCCTTGTTGCATGAATACATCACTCTGCAATGTTTCATTTATTTGCTTTTGTGTAAGTAATGGGTGGTGTTCACACTTAGTGGAAAACAGATTCCAAACGGGGTCAGAGAGAATATTCTTCAAAGTGTCGTTCTATTTAGGAAGGTCCAAATTCTGCATGACATTTTGTACAGAAGTACTATTTATATAGTTGGGATAGGTGGGCCTTCACTAAGTAACCTAGGGTACACTGTAGAATGAGTAGTTTGACATCACTTTAACTGCCATGGCTCCCTCCTACAGAATCCTGGGATCTGTAATTTTGTGAGGCACTAGCATACTTTGGCTAAAGAATGCTAAAGGCCTTGTAAAAGTAAAAATCCCAGGATTCCATTGGATGGAGCTGCAACACTTAAAGTGTTATCAAATGGCATTATTTCTATGATGTAGGTGCACCACTTAGTAAATATCAGTTCACCCCACCATAACTAAGTCTGAATTTTGAGAGATGAATGACAAAAGAAGAAGGAGGAAATACTGGGGTCCAGATGAATAGTGCAAAGGCCAATGTGAGTAGGAATTTTGAGATAACAAGGTTTTGAAGCCTTGGCTATATCTGATGGATAGACAGACTATGTGCTGGATGGAATTTTTTTAAAAGAAATATAGAAATAGTATTTTAAAAAATACTTTTGCACATTCTGGTCACATTGTTCTTAAGTCATCTGTGTTGAGTGTGAGCTTAGGAAAGCTTGGAAAGCAGGGCTGGTGGACAGCTTTGGACTGTTTATAATGAAACAGTCCATATAATTAAATCTGCTGGTAGTGTTAGAAGAGAACAGGATTTTCAGTTATGCCATATGTCTACATGTTAGCTTAACAGTCAAATGAAATAATATTGTTCCTGCATTTAAAATAAAATAAAATAAAATCATGGTACAGTCTATCCAAATTTTTGAGCAGGAGAACACAGAGCTTGAAATGTAACCTTTTTGACTACAATTCCTAGAATTCTTTCCGTCAGCATTGGCCATATTGGGTAGGGGATTCTGGAGGTTTTAGTCCAGAAAAACAACTTTTCCAAGCTCTACAAAAAGTACTTCAAAAATTGCGTGTTTTAACTAAAAGTCGTTCCACGTTGAAAGAAGTAGAATTCTGATGGTTAACACTTTACTCTTACATATTCAGGGGAAGGATTTATCTTGGTCCCACCACCATCACAGGCTCATTTGGTGAGGACATGAGAGAGAGAGCCTTTTCAGTGGCTGCTCCCACCCTCCGGAATGTTCTTCCATGAGAGGCCAAACTAGCCCTGTCCCTGCTCTCCTTTCACTGGCAGATAAAACTTTTTAATTGTGCCCTTGGAGGTTTCTTACTGGGTATTGCTTTGATAGGTTTTTAATGGTTTTAATTTAGTATTTTTAAGGATTTTACATTTTTTACTTTTTGTACTAATGTGGTGTTTTAATTCTGTTTTGAAACTGTACTGTTTTATTATTATTATTAACCATATTCTATTAGTTTCCTTGGGTCCAATTTGGGAAATGGAATGCAACCACATATGAACAAGGGGCAGTAGATGCTAGAGGCAGATAACTAGGATTATCTGATGTATAGCATATTGTCTTATGGTATTTTTTGCTTTGTTATCTAAACTGGTGTTTCCAACATGACTCTACTTCACTTCCTCTCTCTCTCTCTCTCCCTGAGTCATAAGTGATGTAGACTAGAGTCAACTGACTCAGACTTAAGTCAGACTAAAGTCACTTCAGTTATTTGACTTGGACTTGATTTGGCAAAATTGATTAACTCAACTTGATTTGACAGACTTGGTGGTGCCATTCACTCTGAGCAGCAGGCAAGACTCGCCCCCAAAGTTCAGGGTGCATTTCTCAGATGTGACCAGCAAATGTGTTAGGCAATGGGTTTGAGGCAGAATAATCCTTCTAAAGCTTTTGAAAAGCTTTTGAAAAGCTTTAGAAGGCTATCCTAATGTGCAGCAGGTACTGGCTGCCAAACAGACCTCAACTCCACTACCTAACACACTTGCTGTTCCCTTGGATAAATGCACTTCACCTCATTTTTCCAATTAAAGGCTGGATTCCAAACTTGAGACTCAACTTGAGACCTGACCTAAAAGCATCTTGCAAAGACTTGAGACTCGACTTGAGACTTGAAGGTAGAGACTTGAAACTTGACTTGAGACTTGGACTAAAAGACTTGAATACATCACTGGTAACCATAGTATCTTAACTGTCTCTATTTATAATGTACGTCTTGCAACAAAAATGGTTTCCTTTACTTCAGGTGGACTTTGCCACTTCTTCCAAGCACCTGCTTTCAAAAAAATATAGCATATACTGTCTGGTTCCCACAGTTTATGACACTGGCATCTCTTTAGTTTCTCTATGTGTTAACAACACTGCAAAGAGACGTGGATCTGAGAATTATTCTGAATAATAAAGTCATATGTTTTATCTAAATATTCATTTTTATTTTTATTATTATTATTTTATTGACACGGTATTATTATTGTGCTGTGTAGTTTTAATTTTCAGTAATTTTTGCTGGCATATCTTCATGGGGCACAACTTTCTTTTTTACATTCCACCTCAGTTTTCTCTTTTCCACCATATTTCTCTTTCCTTGACCTCAAGCATTTTATGTCTGTTAGCCATTAGGAGGTGTCCCAATCCACTTTTTGCTTGGCACATGTAATACATACAGTGGGCTGCATTTGTACTGATGATCTCACTCAGGAAATAGTACACATGATTTCAGCATAAAGAAGGAAATTAGCTAAAAATAAAAGTTGATGTGAGCACTTCTTGTTACATCTGGAGGGAGATTTTACAAACTGATGGAGAAGAAAAACTACATTCAGTGGTTGGCACAAGAATGGCAAATCTAGCTTCTTCTGTCATGGTAGCACTGAGCATAGGTGTGCTTCTGGAACACTGTGGTCCCAATCTAAGACTTTTAAGAATAGATTTGTGACTATGTTTGAAAACACCAATCATACATTGGCTAGCCAGTGTTGGTAATTCAATACTGAACTCCATCTAATCAGGAGCAGGAATGGTATAATCATCCAGGTGCTTGGAAACAATGTGCCATTTGTAATGAGTTACATTGGTAACTCTTTACATGTTTCAGTAATGACGAATACTGTTACTTTTTGGCAGTAATGGCTGGCGTTGTTATTCACCACATTTTTGAGTAATGCAATGGGTTTTCTGCTTGTAACTCATTACTGCATGTATTCCGAGCCAGGAGTCTTTTAGATTCCCCAGTAGTTCCAGTAAATACCAGCACACGGTGTTTCAGGATTTCTCACATTGTAATAGCTTGTAACAGTTGTTTTTGCTCCTGCATCCAGTCATGTCTTAAGCATAAGGAGGCAGGGTTGCCCTTGTTTATTGCTGGTTGTAGTGGATTTTAGTGCTACTCCTGATCTGCAGGATACTTTTTTCTGACACTTGAGATAAGGTTAGAATGTATGGGAGTGAGGTATATCTCCTTTCCCACCAACTCCTCTATGAACTCAGCACCTTCCTCAGTATCTATGGCACTGTACAGACGGGCGCCATGGGGCGCTGCCGTTAAGTGCGAGGGGCGGCACTTCCAGATGCCCCTCGCACGTGACGAGGGCATCAAAATGGCGACGCCCTGTACAGATGGGTACTGCCATTTTGACGTGATGGACACTAAGCATCCACACGTCGCGGCACCATTATGATGCCATGAGTGCGCCACTGGCACACTGCGGTGTCATAATTGTGCCACAATAAGAACTTGTCCACTGTGGCTCCCTCACGCAGCAAAACAAGGCGCTGGCATACCACCCTTTTTGGGTGGTCTGTACCCGGCCAAAATTCCCAATCTTGCACACTATTGCTATTTTATATTCCTAATGTTCTCTCTCTCTCTCTTTCTCTCTCTCTCTCTCTCTCTCTCTCTGTGTGTGTGTTTCATCAGATCATAGTGCTAAAGTGATACAGGTTGAGTCTACCTTATCTGAAATTTCAAAATCCAAAATATTCCAAAAACCAAAACTTTTTTAATGGGGGAGAGGCTGAGCTATTGACACTTTTGTTTTCTGATGGTTCAGTGTGCACAACTTTGTTTCATGCACAAAACTATTTAAAATATTGTCTAAAATTACCTTCAGGCTATGTGTATAAGGTATATATGAAACATAAGTGAATTTTGTGTTTAAATTTGGGTCCCATCCCAAACACATTTCATTATATATGTGTATGCAAACACAAGTATTCCAAAATCCAGAACACTTCTGGTCCCAAGCATTTTGGATAAGGGAGAGTCAATCTGTAATAGCACTGTAACACAACTCTATAAAAAAAGGACAGAAAGAAACATACAATCTGATAGCTGGAAATTAATGAGGGAATGAAAGTCAGGGGTAAATTTCTGTGGTGCAGGTCACCTTGCGCATTCAGAACATCACCAGTGGGACTGCCCAAAAACAAAGCAAGAGGAACTGAGACAAGGAATACAGATGTTTACTCCAGGCTATTTCAGAACAGGACAGAGAAAAACACACCATCCGCTGCAATGAGTATAAACAGTTGCAGTTAGTACCAGAACTAAGGAGAAGAACAACCAGGGCAGGAAGAATGTTGGATAGATTTTTTTAAAAGAAAGAAAGAAAGAAAGATAATGGCACCTACAGATCCTGTCAAATTCTATGGCCTTTAGCCAACCTGGAGGAGCCCTCAGTTTGACCAATAGAAGGTGGAGGAGGAAGGGTCCATGGGTGACCATGCTGTGTTTGGGTGAATGAGTGAGACTCCAGAAAGGAAACAATAAGGTGTTAGTAATGTGTAATTCCCACCATGACACTAATTTTCAGCAGCAGTGGGATTGTGTGCTCCTGTGAGGTGAGATGTTATGCTAATGGCAGCAATGCTGCTGGTAGGATCTCCCATATCAAACAGGCTTTTGCTGAGAAGCCAGACTAAATGCCCCCCCAAAGTAGTTTTGCACTATTAAACCTAATTGCCCAGGAGCCAAAATAACTCTGGACTGAAGCCAGGGATATTGTCAGTGGGGTGCAAAAACACTATACGCAGCCAAAAAGAAGCTTCAGTGGGTGACATATGAAATTCTTAAAGCAGGTAAGGTCAGACAAGAAGCAGAAGTAAAAGGTGGCATAGCTATTTTAAATAGGGACTTAATATATAAGTCTCAGGAGGCTTGGCAGTCTCTTTTTAGAGACTCTTATACAGTAAGTCCCTGTTAAAAATGGCTGCTGCAGTATCTTTGTAGAGAAGCTTATGCAGGCTTATACAGTAAGCCCCTAATAAAATTGGCTACTGCTGCCATGTCCATCTCAAGTGTCCAAAATGTTGGTTGAACCACATTCTTTGGGCTCTTCTATGTTGCTGCTGAATGCCACTGGGGCCAAAAAGGAGGGAGGGAGGGGGGAGGGAGGGAGGGAGGGGATGCCTTTTCTTCTCTGGTTTGGGCAAGGGAGTATAAACAAATTATCTCCTGTTCTTTAGCTCTTCTTAAGCATGCTCCCTCTATGCTTTTTTTTTTAAGAGAGGAAAATATCTGTATGTTACATGCCACTATGTTTTACCCTTGACTCATCCATGGTTCATGGCAAAATCCATAATTTTGGTATAAAAACGTGCCCTTGATTTAAACATGCGGTCATCTTATACACAAGTAAATACAATAAGATATGCAGATGACACCATACTACTAGCAAAAATAGTAAAAGACCTGGAACAATTACTGAAGGAAGTCAAGGAAGAAAATGTAAAGGCAGCTTTACAGTCAAACATTAAGAAAACAAAAATAATGATCACAGGTTGACTGATTATAAATTTGTCCATGCCATTGTATTTCCAATTTTTATGTATGGTTGTGGAAGTTGGACAATGAAGAAAGCTGATAGAAAGAAAATCAACTCATTTGAAATATGGTGTTGGAGAAGAGTTCTACAGATACCGTGGTCTGCTAAAAAGATGAATAAATGGGTCCTAGAGTAAGTCTAACCTGAATTCTCCCTAGAAACCAAGATGACTTATCAATCAAGGAGTGGATCCCACCTTTCCCCCTATGAATTCAAGACAGTATGCATTATTTTCTACAGCTCCCAAAATGTATTTTCACAACTTTCTTTTCAGGTAATCTAAGCAAAAGAGAATGTCTTGCCCAAGCTCAACAGACAGTTTCATGGTCAAGTAGGTATTCTAGTCCTTACTAAACAGGAGTCTACAAGTCCACTACTCTAAGTAATAATCCTTCAACTGAATTTTTCGTTGTCCACAATTTGACATGTGTGGCTGTGTTAATGTGTAAATATCAATCATGGTAAAATAATAAATAAATGTTTATTTCTAGATTGTTTTCCCATGATCAAAGCGGTTCCAATCCAAGGAATGAATCATAAAGTAAAATAGCACCATTTAAGACATAAATTCGCTATCTACATTTAAAAACCCGTAACTATCTAACAAACATACATTCAAGGATCTTAAAAAACAGAATAATCATGGCCAGAATCACCAGCGAAGATGGGTACTTCAACTGTTTGGAATGATTAGTCTGCTATGTTCACTATTAAAGATGCTGTTTCCTAGCTAATGTAAAGGTTGGATTGCTACCTGTGCTAGGTGCCATAAAATTACTTTTATCTTGATTTAGTGCAAATG
Source organism: Sceloporus undulatus (assembly GCF_019175285.1). Lineage (NCBI taxonomy): Eukaryota > Metazoa > Chordata > Lepidosauria > Squamata > Phrynosomatidae > Sceloporus > Sceloporus undulatus. Next base: position 175,459,398 of record NC_056525.1, read on the forward strand.
CAACTCCTCTTAGACTGTATCTTTCATGCTTGCTGTCTGGCTTTTAGCCGCTCAGTAACAGTGGTTAACCAAAACAGAAAGTAGACAAACGCCACTCCTTTTAGTTCAGGATTTTTCGAACTCAAAAGGAGCAGCTTTGCACTTCCCGACTTTCTGTTCGGGTAACCACTAACAATGAGGGTGAAAATCACCCCTTTTGTTGCTTTTTCGATTTAAACCCCCATTTCGCAGGGCTTTCTCCGTGTGATAAATTCCAATGCGGGGAGTAGGCATTGCTTCCATCTGGATTTGAGGGGGCCGGATATACGTACACTTTTTCGTTGGTTATACACAAATTAATAAATTAATTTTTATTTATCGACCCTATTCCGCAATATAGCAGGTCCAGTCAAATGCAATCCCAAAACAAAAAAATTGCAGGCCTCTCCCCCTCCGATGGTGGGGAGGAGGCCCTCTTTTTCTTCCAGGCCAGGCCTTCTTCCCCCTAAGCATGGTGGTGGGGGGGCTCTTGTCTTCCAGCCAGGCCTCTCCCCCTCAAGATGGTCGTTGAGGAGGCTCTTTTTCTCCAGGCCAGGCCCTCTCCCCCTCAAGATGGCTGGTTGGAGGAGGGCTCTTTGTTCCAGGCCAGGCCTCTCCCCCTCAGATGGTGGTTGGAGGAGGCTCTTTTCTCCAGGCAGACCTCTCTCCCCCTCAAGATGGTGTTGAGAGGGCTCTTTTCTTCCAGCCAGCCCTCTCCCCCTCAATGGTGGTTGGAGGAGGGCTCTTGTCTTGTCTCAAATAAGGCAAACCCCTTCCATTATGGAACAAAAAACCTTATCCAAGCTCCCAACTGCCTATGTTAACAGTTGGCGAGATGTACGCTTATTATTGGAAGACCATGTCAGCGCCTTGACATTTCTACCTTATGGCCTTGCTATTGACTGGTATTCCGTCCTGGTTGGTAGCAGCGCATTCTAATTTTCTTTCTTCTCCATCCCCTGTGATCCCTTCTTTTTTCCTGTGCCCTGCATGTCTTTTCTGATCCCCCGATGGTTTTGGTATTTAATCTGATCTGTGAAATTTATATTTAAACCATAGCAATGTTTCGCTACAGCATACAATGGGCGGGGCAGAGGGAAGATGACACACTTTGTGATTGCATTTTTAAATCTGGTCTCAAGGCCAATACATGACAGCTATAGATGTGATCTGTGAAGACAAAACTAGACATTACAAAACAACAGCAACACCGGCCCCCCTCCTGCCAAAAATGGCAGATTGTGTCTAGTCTTGTCTGCCATTCTATACGTCAATTCAACTTGCTTTCATCTTTGAGAATCATTACAGAAAGTGTTTTACACTAGCAGCTGGAAGCTAATTCTATTTTGGAACAGGGGAAACACTCCATTAATGATGCCACAAACACACAAACTAAGTTTAAATGTGTGTTATAGAGGAAAGATGCACTACTTGCAAACTTAAGGTGGCATGTGCCTCTGCAAAGCCTTAAGTGACATCTACTGCAAGTGCCTTGACCACCTGATGCTGCCTCATCTTCTTCTGTTAATTTCCCAACAGTTTTATAGACAATCATTCCTCCTTCCCCACCCTCCAAGTTGGACGAATGTGTCATCTGACTGCCATTTTCAGGAGCAGCTCTTTGTTTTTTCTAACCAGATGTTGCTCTTGCACCCAACTAAACAGGTGTGTGTGTGTCTACTTTCAGCCAGAAGCCATCAGGCACCATCTTGGATTTAGGTGAGGTTGCAACAGAGCAGGTTCGGCTGTTGCTGCTGTTGTCCCCGATTTGTGTGATGTCCTTCTTCACCTCCCTAAACTCCCTTTAGGACCTTATTGCACTCACATTTTCAACGTTTTTTGGGGCGGAAGGAGGACGTCGTGTTGCGCGCACGTCCTGCAAAAAAATGAGTTTACTGCACACAAAGACGTCCTCCAAGAGGCCCCGTTCCGCCCCCCGGCGTGCACCGTTGCGGTCCCGGCGACGGGCGCCATTTTGCCGACGGAAGGTATAATCCGTTAGGCAAAAAATCACACCCGTCAGGCCTGGACGCGAACAGGTGCGCGCGGGGCAGAACGGGCCTCTTGGAGGACGTCTATGTGCGATAACTACCCATTTTTTGCAGGACGTGCGCGCACACGAGTGTCCTCCTTCCATCCCCAAAATGTTGAAAATGTGAGTGCGATAAGGTCCTTATCTCCCTCTAGGATTTCTGGGTTTTGAGCAGTTAGTTTCTCCTACGTAAAATGTCTCGTATGTGGTGTCTATTTTCTTTATTAATTTTATTGTGATTTGTATGTGTTTTTGTTATTTGCATGATATATTTGGTTTTGGAGTCATCTTGTGGAGAAAGGTGGGCTGAAAATGTAGGTAAAATTGCAAATAGAATGGTTATGGAGGAGAACCATGGTTAAACAAATTACCATGCCACATATGTTTTCCCGTTTACTTTTTCAATTATTTACAAAATGAAAGCAAATGATGCATTTATTTTAATTATTTAACATTTGAGGGTGTCTTTCGAGAAAGTAAAAGTGTCATAAACAATTGCAAATACAATGTATTTAAAGCCAAAACCACACTATTTCTTACTTTCTCTTTTTTGATAACATTTGAATAACATATAGTCATCAGATGATAATTATCGTTATACTCAATTATTAGTCAAACTCATGCATAGTAGTGGTAGTTATGGGTTAGTTTGGAGCTGGTGGAGTTTGTTGGGAGACGGTGTAATTGATTGGAAGTTGACTGAGAGGTGTGTAAATATTGTATCATATTTGTACACGTGCAACTGAACAAAAAAGCCTCCAGAACTTTGGATGGATCAACTGCCTGTGAGTCATCTTCTGTGCGTGTGAAAAGTGGTCAGTGTAGTGCCATACAGTGTAGTGCCAAGCGGGTGTTTTGTTTTTGGAACTCTGCTACATTTTGTTTTGGCTGCATCTGGTGATTTGTCCTCAGACTGCGCTGGGAGTCGGCTTTTCTCTTTCCAACAGTTTTGGGGACAAAATTAAGGATTTTTATATGACCTATGAATAAGTCAAGGGTAAAATTTAGGGGTACGTAACAAAGGACATAAAGGATGAAGCAAAGGAAAATTATGCAAAAGAAATTTTAAAATTCTTGCAGGCACAACTGTGCTCAACTTAAAGGCGAGTGGATGAGGAGGGAACTACGGTAAATAGTGGCTGTGCAACGCATGGTGAGCAACAAGACACAGGCAGGGCTAAGAAAATGTCAAAAGGGATGTGAAGGCAAAGCAAATAAAATGGCAATTAAATTAGCAGTGATTACAGCTTTTAAATTAAAGTGATAACTTTGCCTGATTTAACCCAGAAACTCGACAGACATACACAAGTGTTATTCATATCCTTCAAACCCCAATTCCTTTTGGCACTCTTTTGAGGGAAGTACCAAAGAACTGCCACCACCATTTCCTTGTCTGCAGCACTGTGGCAAAGAAAGTAGAAAGAGTCCAGTGCTTCTTTTAGGTGCACCTGGATAGATGAAGCTCTCACTGTTTGCCATCCTACTTAGAGAAGGACATGGTCCTCTCTTCTCTCTCTCTCTCTCTCTATATATATATATATATATAATATATATAATATAGTATTTACAATGACCTATGGTAAGTCAACACAGAATTTTGAGTCAATTTTTGAGATAAAATTTTTAGACATATACATGAGTAAATATAGTAAGTACATTTCCAGGATGCATTTTGTCTAGTCCTTGAATTGTTGAGCCTGCTTTCCCCCTCCCTTTGTTATTGAGATAGGGTGCAAAGATTAACACCTAACAATTGTAGAAGTTCAGTGCAAATGAAAGAAAAACAATGTTGACATTTTAAACACAAAACATCTCATGAATAATTTTAGCAACAGCAAAATGCATTAGCTTTCTACTACCATTTTCTTTTCTTTTTTTTTTTCCAATTTGCAACACATGCCAATGATTATTTTTTTTACAAAAAAATCCTACTATTATTCTTCCATATGGCAAATTACTGTCACTAAAAATCTATACTTTAAAAATTACAGCATTTTTGGATAGATTTACTAGTGACAGAATAAATTATCTTTGTTGGAAGGAAAAAAGAGATATTGTTTTAGAGAAACTGCAAGCATTTTATTTAACAATTGAACCAGCTGGAAACAAATTACTATCTTTATTTTAAAGAACAATTGAGAAACACAGTGCTTTAATCTCAGTTGGAAACCAACATTGTGGCAGAGTCACTTTCAGACTTTTTGTTTTTTTATTTATTTTTTCTTTGGGTCCAGAATAGACTTCCCTCCACACCATTTTTCCTACTGTTGTTTTCTTTCCTATACAGAATGAAAAATGGAAAAGATAAAGAAATAAAATACCTTATAAAAATGCCGAGAGTGATGCGTCCTGTTGTGTACTGACTAAGAAGTTGGGACTGTGGAAGAGATGTGACATTTTTTACTCCATCTAGAACTCACTTTTTAGCTCCTTTGCTCAGAGATTAGGCATGCACATGTTGTATGCACCTAAGGTCACTGTAGAGGGCCAAAGAACATGCAAAAAAAGCAGTGGTAGGAATGGGCAAGAGCCATATTGAATTCGCAGTCACCCATAAGTTTAACCATGCATCCGTTTTTCAAGAATTTCAATCCATATTCTCTTTTGTCTCATATATGTGTAGTGCCTTCAAATTGCTTGAATTATGTGTCCTGATGATTTAGGCAAGAAATCCTCAGAGGTCATTTTCCTTTGCAATCTATCCTCAGCCCCTGGTATCTGTTGACAGTTTCTCATCCAAGTATGAACCAGGGCTGAACCCTGCTTGTATCCAAGATCGTGGTTTGAGTGTTGGACTAGGACTCTGAAAGACCGGCTTTAAATCTTGCTAAGCCATGGAATCTCGCTGGATGTCCTTGGGCAACTCACACTCTCTCTGGTGCATCTACTTTGTCACAAATGCAGTTTGACACCACTTTAAGGATGTAGCTCCGTCCTCTGGAACTGTAGGATTTGTAGTTTTACAGGGTCACTTCTATGCTCAAGAATGCTAGTGCCTACCACAAACTTCAAATCACAGGATTCCGTAAGATAGGAAACTCATCAGCTCTTTTGGTTTTTCCTACCTCTTTATGCCGATGACACCCGTGTATCTTTCCACCCTGACCTTTCTCCAGGCTTGAACAGCAAGTTTCGTCTTGTCTCACAGCTTGTCTCGCAGTGGATGTGCCATCGGCGTTTGAAACTCAACCTGTCCAAGATGGAGCTCTTGTCTTTCCTCCTAAGCCACCCTTCAACTCTCCTTTTCTGTCTCCGTGGCAACATTTCTATTCAAGCAGTCCAGCAAGCCCACAGTCTTGGTTTATTCTTTGATTCTTCTCTATCGTGTATTCCTCAGATCCGACCACAGCCAAGGCTTGTAGATTCTTTTTGTACAATAATGCTAAAATCCGACCTTATCTCTCCGCCTCTACTGCCAAGTCCTAGTCCATGCCTTAGTGATCTCACGCTGCATTACTGTAACATCCTTCTGGCAGGGCTTCTCTTTCTCACCTCCATCCCTTAATTCTGTCCAGAATTCAGCTGCACACATTATCCATCCGCGAGCAAGAGCTATCACCTCTTTAACCAGCTTCAAAACGGAGTTGAAGACCATCCTGTTCAGGGAGCATTCCCAGGCATTGCATAATTGTCACTTGCTATTTGATGTTCTTTTGTTGCCTGTTTTATTGAATCATTTCCTTATTGCATTTATTTTTATGATATCCTACTAGAGAGGCCACTTCCCCACCACCACTCCCTTTGTGTCGTGTCTTTTTGATTGTAAGCCTGAGGGCAGGGAACCGTCCAGTAAAAAGATTGTATGTACCGCCTGTGTAAATTTACCGCTTTATAAATAAGGTTATATAATAATAATAATAGAGCCATGGCAGTTAAAGGTGTGAATTTCTACTGCAGTGACCCTCAGTCTCAGAGGAAGGCAATGGCAAACTCCTCTGAACAAAGGCCCGTTACAGACAGGCATGAAGTACGCATGGAGCGCGTACTAGGGTTAGAAAGGGGCGTGCTTCCGCACCCTAACCCTAGTGCGCTCTTGCGCACAAAATGGCAGGCTGTTCCACACGACTGCCGCCAGAGGACATCATGACCGCACGCCTCTATACGGGGCGGCGCGGGACGTGACGTTCAATCCACACAAGGGTGATAATGCGCCTTTCACGGAGCAGAAGAGCTCCGTTTTGGAGCTCTTCCTGGTTTGATCTGCTGGGCGCGAGCTAGATGGCTGCGCCCGCGGACCAAAGGAGAAAGGGGCCAAGCGGCCCTTTCTCCTCCTCCCCGCCGGGGGTGTCCTTGGGCTTGAAGCCCCAGGGACACTCCTTTTCAGGGTGCGGGAAGGGGCCTTTTGCCGCTTCCCCGCAGCCCGAAAAACGGCGGATCGGGCCTCAGCGGCTGCCGCTCTAAACACTGAGGCCCCAATACACTGGGGAAAGGGCGGGTACAGCCCCGCCCCAAAGAGGCGGTCTGTAACCCGCCCCCAAAATTTGCTAGGAAGCCCCCATGATAGGTTGGCCTTAGGGTCCTGTAAAACTTAATAACTTGAAGGCACACAACACAACCACAACCAAACCACGGAAAAACAAAACTTAAAAATCAGGAATATCCGTTAGAATATAAGTGCTCCATAGTTGGTTACTCCAGCACATTGCCATGGGTGACAGAGCCAAAAAGAGGCCAAAAACCACACTGAAAGGGTTTAAATGAAGTTTCACCTAAGAAATTTGGGGGCAGGGGATTGGTCACTACTGACTCAAGGACTTTTTTCAAATAATGGAATTCAGGGGTAAGGTTACTGAACATAGTTGTTAAAAATCAACCAAATTAAGTAAGCTCTTTTTTTCAATTGTTTTGGTAAAAAAAATATTCTCAACAGCCTTCCTAAGAATTCCTGGGGACTTATCACATGGGAAAAAATCAGGGAAAAGTGGGGGTTTAAATGGACATTAGCCTGTGAAATTGTGTGTCACAGTGAAGATTTTCACAACAGTTGTGATTAAAAGGATTTATCCTGGCAATAAACAGATAATAACCAGCAAAATCATTCATGGAATTTCCCCATGGTGACTTATGCTGGTTATTATCTGTTTATTGCCGAGATAAAGTCCTCTTTAATTGCGATGCATGTGAAAATCTTCATGCAAATTGCATGATTTTCCATGCTAATGTCCGTTAAACCCCCGCTCCCCTCCTCTTTCCCCCCTGTTTGATAACGTCCTAACATTTGCTTATCCTCAACTAAGTTTCCTTAGATCCCTCTGAGATGATTGCATGAACTAAGGTGGCCAGTGGCTAACATTCACATGTTTAAAGCCCACTTCTCCAAGGCTCCTATCCAAAGCCTCACATTTTAAAGCACTAAGGCTTTTCAAGCCACACCTAAAGCATCCACTCTTGGAGCCCTGTTCCAGTTTTCTAGCTAGGCAGCCTTAACACCAGGAGGTAAGTGAACCACCAGTTGCAGCACTGCAAAGGCAAGAGGAGGCTCAGTGGTTTCTTCATCATCTGCTGCTCTTGCTCTAGAAGAGGGCAAGAGGGGAATGTAAAAGCAGGGCAGGAGAGATGGAGAGAGGAAAGGGAGTAAGCGCAACCCAAACCTTTTGCTGAGTTCTGTGTGCTGTGTAAGGTTCAAAAGGGAAGCAACGGGGAGGAACTGGAGTGGAAGGAAAGGGAGGGAAGCATAGCCCAGGCCTCTTCTTAGTTCTTCGTTATATGGCTTCCGTGTAGAATGGAGAGCACAGATCTCCCAGAGATGCTCTGGCAGTTGGTAGTTTTCCAAAACTGATATTCAAGATCCTCTTTCCCAGAAAAGTGGAAATCCATATCTCTATATAATGCATGAATTCTGTTTTAGGAGTGAAGAAGGAAAGCAACACGCCTGGAAATATGCATGTGTATCTCAGAGGCTTGGAAACATTATCTTTTTTCAGCTGCAGTTTCCCAGATTTCTCCAACATGGCACTAAAGTCAGCAGTGGAGGAGTCAAGCAGCCCTCAGATGTTACTGGATGGCAGCTCCTAGCATTCCTCCCTCTCAGCTATGTTGTCTGAAGATCCTGGGGGTGCAGTCTGCAACAACATCTGAAGGGCCGCAAATTACCACCACTGCTGTCATTTCTACACTTTCTGTTGCAAACCTCTCTGAGACAAAGGCCTTCACAGCTGCAGACCTATCTGCAAATACCAAGGCATTCTACCTATTATCTGACCAATATGTTGGTTGGTCACTGAACTCACAGCTTCACATGACTGATTCTAGGCAGCATCCACTGCATTGCCCCTGATGAGAGTGAAGTGCTAGGATAGTGATTTCATATTGTTCCTCCAATGTTTTGTACTTCAGTTCCCAGAATGCCTGGCCATGGGGCATGCTGGCTGAAGCTTCTGGAATTGAAGTCCAAATCTAGGAGGACCAAAGTGAGAACATTGTGCTAGGAAAGTCTTGACATCAAATATTCCACTTCAAGCAGCTTTGTAGTCTTTGGTTTTGCTCCTACCTAGGACCCTTCTGATACCCTCAGATCCTTCAGGATTGATGTGACCGAAGCAAAAGGATCATATGAATGGATGATGTAACAGCAGCTAGTGAGTCTGCACTTTACCTCTTTACTAAAATCCCCAAACATGCATATGCTAGAGTCTGTAACTGGCTTCCACTAATGCATGGAGCTGTCTGGGAAAAACTCAATTTTCTCTTACTAAATTCTATTAACAAAAGAAAGATGACTTCAGATGACCTTAATTTATAAAAATTAATTCCTCTCATAGGCAATTATTATACATAGGAAGAAGGAAACAGTAAAATGCTATGTTACTTTTTGATGCCCCCTGATTTGGAGGTCAACCTTTCATCTTTTTCACAAGGTAGCTCCTGATTAATCCAAACACAGCATTTATATGAGGGGAAAGACAGACAGGGCCCTCTCTTTATTGGAATGTCTGTTACCAGCTATGTCCTTCCTCTTGCAAAAATGTGATTATGTTATTTCTGCAGCTGCTTTAATAGGATGGAAAATCACTAGGCAGGGTTGATGTTTACCTCAAATGAACCAAGGAGTTCACAGCCATTAGGTGGAACAAGAATATGTTTAATTCTTCTAGATACTATACATTTTAGATGGTATACATTAGGCTGGAAACACAATCTGGAGTGTTAAACGTTTGCCATTTGGTGCTGATGTCCTGATAATTGTGCTGTTGTCTTATGTCCAACTTTATATCTCCTATAGGCATCTGGCTGGCCTATGTAGCAGCAGAATAATGAACTAGTTAGGCCCTACAAGCATCAGATCCCCTCTGGTCTTGGAAGTTCAGCAGGGCCAGATCTCTGTGTACTTGGAGGGGAGACCACCAATAATTATCATGTGCTATATTTCAAAGGAAGGAATTGTGTGTGAAACCACCTCTAAGTATTCCTTACCTAAGAAAAACTCTATCAATTTAATGGAATCCTGGGTGGTCATAGTCCACAGGTGACTTGAAAAGGACACACTTGATTAGGTCCAGAAAAGGCTCTCTTGTGTCCTTAAGGACAAAAAGGAAAGGGAAATTAAATATATTAGATATATCAGAATCAACTGAATTACAAATGCAGCAAATACTCTACCTAACAACCCAAAGGAAAATCAATTAAAAGCCAAAAAGAGAAATAGTGTTTCAAGAGAGAGAAAAAATGGGGCAAATTGGAGAATTGAAATAAAGGAATGTTTCACAGCATTATTATTATTTATTGTATGCATTCATTCATTTATTCTAACATTCCTCCAAATACTTCAGGACAGTATGCATGATTCTCTCCTATTTATCCTGACAGTAACCTGATGGGGTCACTCAGGCTGAGAAAGGTGACAAGACCAAAATTTAGGTTTCCTTTGTCCTAGCCTCGCTTTGCAAACACTTCACCCTCCACTCACTTGGCATAGCCTGTTAACTCTGAATCAGAAAGCATTATAACACTGACAGTGAGAGAAAAAAATAGCTAGTTTTTAATTATGTGAACAGGGGGAAATACATTAGATGTATTTCATATATTGCAGGGAGAGAAGGGTCCATATAGTTGACATTTTGACCCTAGTAATGGATTTCCCTTGGGACCTCAAGAATTTAACTTGGAATTCAAATGTACGTATGTATAGCGGATAGGCCTGGCTTGATCATTAAGCAGAATGAGGCAGTTGCCTCAAGTGCAGGCATTATTGGGGAGCAGCGGGTGGCTCCTACGTTAGAGAGGCCAAACAATACAAAGTGGACCAATTTGAGGCTTTGGTGGCTTGAATAGCTTCTTTAACGTTTGGGCTAAAACCTGGAGCAGATGCCGCATCCCACTGACATGGAACCACGGAAGGTGTGCATTCCTCTTTCACCCTTAAATCGGAGGAACCATGCACACAAAAGCAGCAATGAATGGAGCTCTATGTGCTGCAAGCCTCTCAGAGACTTTGAGACAGAATGGGATATAAATAAATATTTTCCTTATAGTGTTTGTTCATGGCAGCCAGTCACAGAACAGTTTTAAACCGCTGCAGAACTGTCGGCACCAAAAGGAAAAGTAATCACTGCCAAAACCTAATTCCATTCCATTCCAGGGCACTGAGGCCAGTTGCCTCATGCTGGTTATTACTTGGAAAAAACTATTGAATTCTTGCTTTCCAAGAGGGGATTACATACTTTTGGCTTCTGCGCATACTGTACATTAAAGAGGAGCTATAAATCATACCTTACTAAACTCACACAGGGTTTTGATGCCTTGAGAGTTGCCAAGTTTGTCTTACTATGAAGCCAGCTGGCTTATAGGCCAAAGTAACAGCTTAAAAGTAGGATGCTGATATCTGTCAAAAGGACCTAGAGCAGCAATATTCCTGTCTGAAATTTGAAGGAATAGTTCCCTTCAACACTGTCAGATCTGATCTTCCCCAACACTTGAATAAGATCAACGAACCAATTGAAGCAGATGGAAGGATAGTAGCCAACAGGCTAGTCTCCTTTGACTGTGGTGTATTTATAGCCTCACAGAACGCACTGTCACTGTCTAGTATGCTCATGGGGCAACAGGATGAATGAACTGCTATGTATTTGCTTTGGAACAAAGTATATTTAAGAAAGCAAATAGCAAAATAAAGGATGGATCCAGATATAATAAAGGTCTGGTGACTGCAGAACCCTTTACTTTTTGCCATTGTAGATGTTGGCACTTATGTTAAATGTTCTATTCTGCCTCTAGATCCATGGGAACTCTTCACAATATCCTGGTTCTTCCACAGAATATAAAATTAATAGACCCAGCTCTGTTTCAGAGCTTGATTTTTGTCACTGGGGCCCATTTCTTCAGCTATACATATGGATTCCAGCTATGTGAAAGCTGATGGTTAATAAGCAAAGCCAAGTTCTTTGACCCCACTATAAATATATCAAGTTGATATGATGGTACGTTATTAGATAATTAAAAGATCTGGGGCCTGTAAGGCCCTAATCTGCATATAATTTGCATATATTATCTCTGTAGGAATAGATCAGGAGTCACAAGAAATAGATTCAGGGACAGGACTCAAGGTTTTGGAAGGATATGTGTATAAATTTTAGCACATAGCCAGCAATACTGTTTTTTCTTGGATGTAGTATTTGTTGAGGTGACACTGCTGTGATTCTGCAAAGTAAAATAAATGTATGTCAGTAAGTTCTCTGTTTGTGTGGCACCCACATCGAAGAAAATTATAAATAAGCAACAAAGAGCTTTCTGATAAAGTGGCATTTGTAAGATATTGTTCTTGGGTGTCCATTTCCTCCCCCATTGAAGTGATTAGTGAGTAGAAGCTTCTCCAGTACATACAGTTGTGACATTAGGAATGAAGTGAAAATGATTTAAAATATGAAACATAAAAATAGGGAGTGAATACACTTTTGCAAATGCTTTTACACACATTACTGCCATAAGTATCGTGTGAGACTGAGTTTTTAAATGTTAAATGGGGGACAAAGGGTGGGGTAGCAATTTAATGTAAAGGTGAATTGAAAGACCTCGACATTTCCAGGAAGGCCAATTCATCCTTTTTATAACTAGAAAAGTAGCCATCCAGAGTTTGAAGGGGTCAAAGCTTGCAAAAACAGCTTTGTGGAGGATATAGCCAGTCCCAAGATTGGGCTATGACCATCCTCCTTAGTGTACCAGGAGAGAATTTGTTAAGCTTTTTCAGAAAGAAAAACTTTATAAGTTTTGGGGGTTTGTGAGAATTACTGTGTCTCTGTGTTCTGCTGTTTGTATTCAGTCTCATTGAAATTTCATATGTAGCTTCCAGTCTGAATTTGTATCCTTGTTTCATTGTATGGATCCATGTATCTTCACTGGGTGTTCAAAATCTAGGATTGGGCATCCCATTTGGGCACACAACTGTGACTTAAAAATGCCTTGATAATAAATGTCAGTGTGTTCTGCTGTATTCTCACATAGTGTCAGGACAATACATGTTTCATAGAAACATGTTTCATTCATGTTTTAACTGAAAGTTTTAAGCTGTTGTTTGGCCAAAGTTAGGCAGCAGATATCCCCTTGTGATTTCCTCAGTCATTTTGTACAAGTCGTCATTTTATAACTTCCTTTTTTGCTTTGTACCATTCGTAATAATTCATGTGCGTTTTTATGCACAGAGGTCAGCCTGCATGCTGGGTGTAGTCCCTGACATATGCCAGACTGGATGGGATATCAGTGGCAAGAAGCAGTGTCAGGAGTGATTAGGGAACCACTTCCAGTTGATTAAAAATAATTTCCATATGAGCTAATATTGTTCCTAACCCTCATAGTGGAAAAATCCTCAGTATCTGCTCAAAAGCCTCCCCCCACAAAAAATAAGAACCAGTAAAATAGATAAATTATTTTACTAATTTATTAGAACCCTAGGATATCCATTATAAAATATAGAAGACCTGAGAGGTGACATGATAGTTATCTTGAAATATCTGAAGGGATGATATGTAGAAGATGAAGCAAGCATGTTTTTTTGCTGCTGCAGACTAGAAGGAGAACCAGTGGATTCAAATTACAAGAAAATACATTCCACCTAAACGTTAGAAAAAACTTTTATTGTAAGAGCTAAGAGCTGTTTGGAAGTGGAACAGATTGCCTTGGAGCATGGTAGAGATTGCCTTGAAGTGTGGCAGAGATCTTTAAACACAGAGAGAGCAGTCAGTGAGAACATGTTTTACTGGTACGTACCAAGAGTTCACAGGCTTCCAGCAGGGACGTAGCTGGGGGCGGGTTCTTGGGGTCCGGACTCCCCTTCCATTAGAAAAATGAATGGTGTGTGCTGCTGCTCCGCCACACCCAAGCCCCATTATAATGGTGGCACTTAGTCTGGACCCCCCTTCCTAAAATCCTAGCTACGTCCTTGCTTCCAGGACCCCAATCAAAATGCTGGTGCTTGCCTTTAAAACTTGTTTGGCTAGGGATTCAGATATCTGCCCAAGATCCAAATCTGGGAACTGCTCCCATTTCAACATGTCAATGTACTGGGATGATCTTTAGAAGCTCTTCTTCAGGTCCCTACCAGCAAGGCCCACATAGGAAAACTACTGGTATCGTTTTCACACCATGCATTATTTTTCAAATGCTGGTTCTCCTCAACTCAATCTTAGTATATTGTTACTTGCAGAACCACAGTTAGAACTAGCAAGAGTAAGCTTACTCTAGTAAAGTTGAATATGTTGTTGAGCGTTTTGTGAAAGGCTTATGGAAGCTGGAAAACTTGTACAAGAATTAAAAGGATATATCGAATGCCTCTGATTTTAACCAGTGGTTTTATCAGTAAGGAAATGGTTTTCTGCTCATAAAATGATTTTCAGGGCAAAATACCACATAATTATGGCTGAATCTTTTGCAGAAAAGTTCTGAAACCTTAAAAATGTCACAACAACCTTCATTTCCTCAGTGATCATCCTGATGGGGAACACATTTTTCAATACAAGGAAATTTTTTTCCATTTCTGATCTTGGAAGCTAATCAGGGTCAGTCCTAGTTAGTACTTGGATGGGAGACCCCCAAGGAATACCAGCTGCTGTAATCTATATTTGGGGGGGGGGAGCCCTGGCAAAATCACCTCTGAGTATTCCTTACCAAAGAAAACCTATAAAATTTGTGGGTCACCATAAATCGGCAGATGACTTAAAGGTGCATACACACACACAATCACAAACATCCATCTTACTATATAACATATTATTATGAATCTCCTAATGTACACCTCTGGAGGTACATATGTGACCAAGACGTGAGTGGGAAAATAGGAGTGCTCATCTTTTTCCACTATTGCCATTTATTCACATTTAAAGGCCTAGTGGGTATATAATACGAGAACAATACAAGAAACAGCTAGTTCAGGACATGCTAAACAGAGAATGCTGTCACAGAAATGGAAAAAACAGGGTCTCGGGGCAGCTGGTAAATCCATTACCACGGGGGTAGTAAAACCACTCTCAGTTCTCCAGCTATTCCTCTTTCAGCTGCTCTGGGTTGTAGGGGAAATCTCTCTGCTGCTGAACCTCTGTTGAGAATATGGCCCAGAACCTGGCTAGTTCCCATACAGCCTGGATAAGCTATGGAAGAAGCAGCTGTAAAACAGGGAGTGGCTCTGCAATGGCAATGGATCAACCAACCACTCTTGCTGAATCTTCATATATATTAATGGATAAGAAAAACAAGACTTGTGATGCCTTTTCCAGCTAAGTGTTGAAGAAGTTCTTAAATAGACACCAAAGTCCACATATGTGTATACAAATGCAAAAGAGCATGCAAGCTTTTGAGTTCTACAGAATTCTTCATCAAGCTTCTTGACTCTTTTTAGTGTTTTGATCAATTATAATAAAATTATTAGCCAGCTGTTGATTTTGAGTTTCTTTTTGCCTCTTGGACCAGCTTTGTTTCATATAGTGGGTGTCTGAGAATAAATACTGTGAATGTACAATGTTGATACATTGTAAATAAAAAAAACTAAGATCTTGCAGGACTAGTAACTGAGTTCTTTATCAGGGCTGCTGCAATACATATTTTTATGTCAGCAGTTGTATCTCCTTTTTATATATAAGAGACAACACACACAGGATTGGCAGTAATAACAGACTACAACTAATGGCAATGTTTTAGCGTCAGAGCTGATAGTCATAGCTGTGAATGAACTGGCTCAGCAGGTGTGTAACAGATGGTTTGGGCAGTGGAGATTCAGCATGGGCTGCATTCAGTTAGTCTGTCTGAAGAATCAGGTCATCTTGTGACATTAACTGGCACTGATTTTATGCTTGCCTCATCCAGAAGGCAAGAAGGACAAAGAGCAGCCATCCTTCAGACTCCAGCAGCAAAATGAATCACTTCCACTGTTATTTTCTCAAGTTGACAGGGCCACTCTCTTCTTCCAGATCACTAAACTAATTGCAGAAAATGTGTGTTCCTTTTACCACCTCCAGCCAAAAATGACCTCGTGCAGCTATTTTGGAAGGAGCGGAGCACTACAGGGGGGCAGGGTTTAATTTCCTTAGGCTTATTTCACCATGGGTCTGCTTTCCAGGGCAGAAAATACAGAATTCACAATATCAGGATTTAGAGATGACCACCAACTGGGAGAACTTTAAAAGAGGATTGGGCATATTGATGGAGGTAAGGCTGTCAGTAGCTGCTAAAGATCAAATTGTGTCTATATATTATTTCCATTATCTGTATCAGTTTGCTGAGTAACACCAGGCAGGATGTCCTCATGTCCTGATTGATAGTGGCCACTGTGCAAATGGAGTGTTGGGCCACATAGTCCTTTGGTCTGAAGTAGCACAGATCTTCTTAGGCTCCTGTCCTCTTGAAAAGCTGGCAGCCCAGGAAGTTGGACTTCTTATAAATAAACATATTCTTTGTACTGGCCAATTGACCTCATTATTGAGGAATTAAATTATGCAAAATAACTCATTTTTAAAAAAAGAAAAAGAAAGGAAAAGTAAGGCGGGAAGGAAATAGGTCAGGTAAGAATGTGCTGGTGCATAAGGAGAACAGAAGGCAAATCTAAGTAGCAACCATTCCCCGAACATATATAGTCCCATTTATTTGGGCAACTGAACTCAACCACTAAACCATGCCTTTTCTTTCCCCTCCTGCCATCCAGTTCCATTACTTGTGTCTCACTCAAGGGCAAGGATTGCCTTGTGAACTGCTTTGGGGGCAGCTTTTTTTAGAGGTGGGAATTCTATAAACAAATGAATGAATATAGCAAAATCTAGGGCAGACTCACAGACAGCAGGCACAAAGCAACATGTCATATGATCACTTTATTTTTAATACTAACAATAATTTAGGTCTGTCCCTACTTGACCAAATGATGCTGCAGTTGCTTTTTTGTGATCTTTTTGTTATAGAGCAGGGGATCAATATTTTAATAACTATTTTAATCATTACAATTCACTGGCATGGTTGTACATCATGACAGCCATATAGCTCCATCATTGTAAAGTTATGCATCATAAACTCTGTGCAGGATTTCTGCTTTGGTTTTTAAAATTATTTCATTCATTTTCACATACAAAAATGGCATATTGATATACTGGGGATTTTCATTACGATTGAAAGGTGGTCAAGAAATGCTCTTTTCAAAAAAAAGTTGCTAAATTTCCTTCTGCCACTCCATCCCCTGTTAGCTCTAATCATTATTTAATCAATCTCTTCCTTAGTATGAAAAAAGTTAACATCCTCTGTACAGTGAAGGGCCATACCAATTCCCTCCCAGACAGCTGCATTTTTGAATTTTTGGAGAATCCCAATCTCTTTGACTCTCTTGTGTCATAACAAATGTTTCCTTGATGAAAAAGGCCAAGGGCAAGACACACATAGCATCGTGATTTATGGAAGCAGCGGAGAGGTGATATAGTTCATCGCTAGTCCAGATTGTCAAAGAAATCTAGACCAGAAGCTCTGATGCGGAAGGGGCCCAGTAGCCTAAAGCCCCCTTTTTTGCAGGAGGAGAGCAGAAGGTGAGGGAAATGTTAAAGACAGCAGACATGATGGGGAAGAAAGTCAAATGACCCTGAAAGGGCATTAAGAGAAACAAGGGGGATGGGAGGGATAGGAAGTGGTACCAAACAAACAAATGTCACCCAGGATACTTACATGTTTATGAAAGCAGAGCCAAACAGCTGTCTTCTCATACTATCACCAACAGATATTCTATTGTCTGGGATTTATTTCCAGATATATGTTGGGAATGGTTTGAGAATCCTTTGAGCAAACTAGCAACACATAAAAAGAGTACAAATCTATTCTGTCTCTCCATTCACCCCTCTCTGTTCTGTTTACATTTTTATAAGAGTATAATTTAATGCATCTTGCAGTTACATGCTTGACTTTTTGTGTGACTGCCTGCATTGGGAGGTGAATTGATTCTAATTCAGTACTCTGTGACAACCTCCCCTTGAAGATTGCTCATAGTTCATCATCATATACAGAGTATCACATCATAATACAAACAGGTTGCCCGCTAATTCACACACAGCAATACAAGGATTCTATAAAGGACTTATCATTTTACATTAATACGTATAGACCTCTCTGAATAAATACTCAAGAGTTACGAGTATGTTGGTATAAGCCAGGAGTGGGCAAACATTAGGAGCTGCCACTGTTTCACTTGAATCCTAAGGTCTCACGTGCAAAACAGATGGTGAGGGAAAGGGAGCAAAGGACATCCCTCTTGGAATTAGGGAGCAAGTTGTCCCTGGGCAGTTGCTCAGCCAGTGATTTATTTTGACACCAAAACTGAGCCTTGTACTCCTTTCACTCATACAAATGCACATCTGGTTTCCTCCATTCTGGTAGCCTAATTTGGGGGTGGAATAGAGGACGACTCTTTGTTGCTGCTGCTGTTCAGAACTTGGAAGAAACCAGTTACAATTAAGAACACTATTACCTTTACCTGTTACTTTTGCCCTCTGTTTTTCTAATGGGAACATTATGAAACTATACTATGCTATACATCGTGAGTAACACAATGAGTGGGAATACTGTAATATATATGGGGAGGATGTATATGCTGTCATTTACTAGGCTAACTGCTTAAAACAGTATAATTCCAGAAACTGGTTTCTGGAATTCCTGGAAATGATATACAACACGCAGTTCCTGAAGTGATACTGTTTTAAGTGGTTAGTCTAATAAATGCCAGAATTGTAACACACAATATTTAATAAAGTAGAGACTTTGGAAGATGTGGGAAACAGCGTCAGATAAAAAGTAAAATGAGTTTGGTACTCATGAAGTTTCTTTCCTGCTTTTTTTGGTACCCCAAGATGCCTTGACATACCCCTTTAGGGGATGCAGTAAGCATTTCTACTTCATGTCTTGGGCCAATTTAGGCCCAGGAAAAGCCTCTCTTTCTTTACTGGAACCTTTCCCAGGCCGAAAAGAGTCCAAAATATGGTAAAAATGCCTCCATGCCTCCTAGAGGGAATTTGGAGTAAAAAATGTGATTGTGTGTGTGTGTGTGTGTGTGTGTGTGTGTGTGTGTGTAGGTACAGCAAGGGGTGCATCCATCCAAGGATTCCTGAGGGGCTACTACAATCCCCCTACCCTTCCACAGTTGCCTACCCCTGCTATGCAACCATAGCTAGTCAGAGTATACAATACCAGATTAAATGGATTAATGGGGTGAGCTGATATAGGACACAGCCGTGATAGCAGAAACATTTCATGACTGATAAGTATATCTGGAGATGCCAGAGATCCAAATTAGGTTCATCTGTATGAGATACAACCCTTCAAACCTGGGTCCACGTGTGTTAGGTACAACCTGTCCCTGTATTTCCCTGTAATTCCTATTGAAAAGCAGTGGGAATAAGCTTATCTAGCATTCGGTTAAGCTTTCCCTGTACCCGTGAGACCTGTAGAGTTAAAACTGATTTATTTCTATTTCTTACATCATAGAAATTCTGCATAGGAAAAAAAATAGAAAAAAACCAGTTGGGACAGTAATGAGTGAAAACGTAACCATTTGCTTACACATTCAGCCCATCAATTTCTAAAGATTCAGGACATGTTACAGCATCAAAACAACAACCAAGGGGATTATTATATTTAGATATAATATAGGTTGATCAAATATTAGTTGCCAAAATTGATTTAATTTGCAAAGCTTACTCAAAACAAGCTGATATCACCCCTGAAGGAAAAGGCAAAAAACAAAATTTCAGGATATAACCAGTTGTTATGGTTTTTTGTTTTTGTTTTTGTTTTTTGTTTCTTTGTTTTTTGCCTGCTGGAACAAATGTCAGGATGGGTTACATGAACATAACAGGGGCCAAGAGACACTCCTTGTGACTTTTACAAAGTTTATTGCTGGCATGTAGAATTCAGATTTAATAAAGCACATGGCTGTTCCCTATGTTTTAAAACCGGAAGGTCCATGTCTTTCATTGCAGAAATTTAGCATGGAAGTGAAAATAATATCAAGGTTAGCAGCACAACGGGGAAGCTGTTAATGTGGGAACAAAGGGCATGTGGCCAGTTTAAATAATAAACAATGGTGCAGCTTTCTCAGAGATGGCTGAAGCCCAAGTGGTTGCTTCCATCCAGAGCCACATTATGCATTTCAACGGCTTGCGGTTTGGCACAATAAGAAAGGGTAAACTCACTTTCATAGAAAGGAAAAAATATATATAATTCACTATTACAACAAAGGCAGACAAAGGCTGCCAGCATGGTGTAGTGGTTTAAATCCCCACTTGACCATGGAAACCCACTGGGTGACCTTGGGCAAGACACACTCTCTCTGCCTCAGTGGAAGGCAAAGGCAAAACCCCTCTGAACAAATCTTGCAAAGAAAAGCCTGTATTAGGTTTGCCATAAGTCAGAAGTGACTTGAAAGAACATAACAACAACAAAAAAGCTGCTCCGAGAGCCTTTGTGGCTGAAGAACAGAGTTTTGTTGTTATTTGTTGTTAACTGCCCTCAGGTTGACTTTGACCTCTTGCAATTCTGTGACTGAGGCATGTCCAAGATACCCTAAATTCTTAATGGCTCTGCTTAGTTTCTGAAGACTTAGGCCTGTGTCCTCTTTGATTGAGTCTATCCATCTAGTGTGAAGTCTTTTCTTCTTCTTACTGCCCTCCAACATTCCAAGCATTGTCATCCTTTTTAATGAAGCATGCCTTCCCATGATGTGGCCAAAATACAACAGCCTTAATTTAATCATCTTGGCTTCTAGGGAGAGTTCAGATCTGATTTGTTCCAGGACCCATTAGTTTGTCTTTTTAGCCATTCACAATATCTGCAGAACTCTTTCCCAGCACCACATTTCAAATGAGTTCATTTTCTTTTTATCAGCTTTTTTCACCACCCAGCTCTGACCCATATATAGTGATGAGAAATACAATCGCTTGAACAGTCCTCACTGTAGTGTTCAGTTATATATCTTTGCAGTTTAGAACCTTGTCTAGTTCTTTCACAGCTGCTCTTCCCAGTCCTAATCTTCCCCTGATCTGAAGTCAAAGGCTTTCATGGCCGGCATCCATAGTTTTTTGTGTGTTTTTCAGGCTATGTGGCCATGTTCTAGAAGAGTTTCTTCCTGATGTTTCACCAGCATTTGTGATTTGATCAATAATCAATCCAAGATATGGTATACAGTGGATTCTTGTTATACCCTGGAGTTCCGTTCCAAGATCCCCCATGGATAACAAAATCCATGGATGCTTAGGTCCCATTAAATATAATGACAGAGCAAAATAGTGTCCCTTATAAAAAATGGAAAATCAAGGTTTGATATTTGAAATTTATACTTTTTTAAAACATTTTCAAACCGTGGATACTTGAATGCATCTATAAAAAAATTGGTGTATAAGAAGGGCTAACTGTAAATACTTTAAATAAAATACAATTTATAATGTTGCACATTAAAAGAGAATCATGGTCCACCATGAATGGTAACTGATCTATAGTGGTCTGTGATAATCCTAAAAGGTAGCTCAGGAAACTTCTAGACATTATTATCCTTTGGCTACGTTATCATGTGGGCTTGGTTCTCAAATAGGGCGGGCAGTGCAAGATGTTCCTAAGCCTTGAGGTTTCTTGGCCAAGCAAAATAGGTATTGAGGGGTTTTACCTTTTCAGTGTGATCTGTTTGCATTTTGCCATCCTCATTGAACAGAAGCCCCACTGTCTCCTTGGTCATTTCTTGCCGCAAAGGTATCTGAAAATAACTTTCGTTGCTCCTTTCTTGTCCAGCCAGTCTCAGCTCATTCTGAGCAGTAGCTTTCTTTATACTATTTTTGCTAGCTTTGACTACGCAGCTGTACATCTTCTTCGTAATTTGTCTTCTTCTTCGTGGTCTCTGCGAATCATACAAATGGGTTTCACTGCGCCTGCGCGGTGCTGCTCGGAACCTGCTGGAATCACTGGGCAGAGTTAACTCTGCAACATATTGAAACTTTTTGGCGGTAACTGCGCCCACCCGTTATAAGGCCCCTGCCTTCCCGCTCTTTCGACCTCTCCAATCCTGGTTCCTCTCCGTCTTCTCTCCGTTGGAGGACCCTCCTTCAAAGTGGCTCACGGTACCGAGACCGGTGGCCGCTTCCCTCAGATGGTGGCTAGACAGCTCCAACGTCTGCACCGGGATGCCCTTTCATCAGCCCCAGGCACAACTGACTCTGACAACAGATGCATCCCTGGAAGGATGGGGCGCCCACCTGCTCGACCTCGTCGTCAAGGACAGGTGGTCCACACAAGACAAGCTCCTCCACATCAACGCTTTGGAGATGCTCGCAGTAGAGAAGGCTTTGAGGGCGTTCGAGTTTGCTGTCACAGGAAGAGTGGTCCTCCTGAGGACGGACAACACCACCGTGATGTTCTACATCAACAAACAAGGTGGTACCAGATTCAGGACCCTGCTCGACCTCACGCTCCGCATCTGGGACTGGTGCATCCAGAGGCGCGTCCTCCTCCAGGCAATTCACCTTCCCGGGGAGGACAACGAGCTGGCAGATTGCCTCAGCAGATCCCCCTCGGTGTGCCACGAGTAGAGGCTCCATCCCAAGACGGTCAGCGACCTCTTCGATCGGTGGGGAACCCCCCGGATCGACCTCTTCGCGACCAGGTGGAACAGCCACTGTCCCCAGTTCTGCTCCAGGAAGCGATCGGACGGATCCCTCGGAGACGCATTCGCTTTCCTCTGGACGGGGGAGCTCCTCTACGCCTTCCCTCCGTTCCCTCTCATCATCAGAGTGGTTTCCAAGATGACAACGGACCGCTCACATGCGATCCTGATCACCCCGTGGTGGCCGAGACAGCCGTGGTTCGCATCCCTTCTTCACCTCTCCAGGAGATGCTTCCTCCGTCTCGACCCTCGCCCAGACCTGCTGTTGATCCAGGACGGACGGATTCTCCACCCCGACATCGAGAGCCTGCTGCTGGTAGCCTGGAGGATTCGGCCCTGACTGCCTTGCCGGAGGCAGTGAGCACGGTGATCCTGGCTGCGAGGAAACCTTCCACCCAGCGCTCTTATGCTCTGAAATGGAGGAGATTTTGCCTCTTCCTTGACCAAAAGGGCTTGTCTCCTGCACAGGTGTCCACTCCAGTGGTACTGGAGTTTTTGATGGCACTTTTGGATGGAGGGCTGTCCCTCACATCCATCAAATGCTACCTGTCTGCCATTTGTGCCAAATACCAGTTCGGGGGGAGGGTTTCTTTCTTCAAAGACCCCTTGGTGAAGGGGTTCCTGAAGGGTTGTGCCAACCTTTATCCTCCGGTGTCGGTACCAACGCCGGCTTGGAGTTTGGAGTCGGTACTGTCCGCCCTCCAATCCAAACCCTTTGAACCGATGGCCACAGCGGACTTGAGACTATTGACTTGGAAAACCGCTTTTCTTGTGGCCATCACCTCTGCCCGCCATGCGGGCGAACTCTGTGCTTTACGGAGAGACCAGCCATTCCTGAGGTTCCACAAGGACAAGGTGGTCCTCCGTACGGACATTACCTTCTTGCCGAAGGTTGTGTCTGCTTTCCACATGTGCCAGGACATTGTGTTGCCCACTCTAGCATCCAACCTGACGTCGGATGAGGAGCGACGCCTACACTCTCTTGATGTCAGGAGAGCACTGGCATTCTACCTGGACAGAACTGCTGCCTCCAGTCGGTCCGAGAGACTTTTCCAATGCTACTCGGAACCGAAGAAAGGGTTGCCTGTGTCTGCGCAGAGGCTGTCCAAATGGGTGGCTGGTACCATCCACCTCTGCTATGAACTGTTAGGCAAGCCTCTCCCTGGCAGGGTTCGGTCCCATTCCACAAGGTCAATGGCAGCATCCTCTGCATTCCTGTCGGGGATCCCTTTGGAGGATGTCTGCAAGGCTGCCGTCTGGTCCCAACCTTTAACTTTTATCAAGCATTATAGGTTGGACACCAGGGCCATCCGAGACGCAGCTTTCGGGAGGGCTGTGTTGGTTTCAGGGTTGCATTGATTGCACTACTGATGTTTGTGTTATACAGTGGACACTGTTTACATTTGTTGAATGTTGGTTTGCACAAGTTCTAGGGGATCGGTCTTGCATGACCTCTGTTCCCTCCTCAGGTTTAGCAACGTTATTGCTATTTGATCTGTGCATGAACAAAAGACTGACTCTTTTATGGTTCAAGGTGTTTTTATTGTAATAAATATACCCTTGGTTCACCATAGCTTTGGTCTCAGGACACTCCCTCCGCCGCATACCTTAGCTTGTCAGTCTAAACCCATTTGTATGATTCGCAGAGACCACGAAGAAGAAGGACAGGTTGCTTACCTGTAACAGTATTTCTTCGAGTGGTCATCTGCGAATACATACAAATCCCACCCGTCCGTCCCCTCAGTGTCCTGCTCTCATTGGCTCTTTCCATCGCCTGCTTGGCGGAAAAATTGCGGAACTGGGGAAAGAGCGGGAAGGCAGGGGCCTTATAACGGGTGGGCGGAGTTACTGCCAAAAAGTTTCAATATGTTGCAGAGTTAACTCTGCCCAGTGATTCCAGTAGGTTCCGAGCAGCACTGCGCAGGCGCAGTGAAACCCATTTGTATGTATTCGCAGATGACCACTCGAAGAAATACTGTTACAGGTAAGCAACCTGTCCTTTCCCCTGTTCCTCCTTTTTCTTTTCACTTCTTCCTTGAGTTTGTTGTGCAGTCACATTGGCTTTTTCAGATGCTTCTCAGTTTTCTAGACAGAAGAGCTGAAAAGGAGAGATCACGATTAGACAAAAATCTTTAAAATGAAGAGATAAATGAATCAGCTAGTGGCAATGATAAGGAAATAAAAAAGATAACTGAAAGCCTTTGTAAGGGGCTTGAGAGACCACCCCAAAGGGGTGGCAGGCTGCCACCCCTTTTCTAGCCAGATTGGGGCTGCAGCAACCTCACAATGTGGCCCTGATCCAGCCTTTTGAGGGCGCAAAAAGGAGCCGCAAAAAGCGCCTCCTTTTTGTGCCCTCAAAAGGGTGCCATAGCTGAGGTGGTGCGGCTATATGATGCTCCTTTGGTCCTGCGTTGTATGGACACAGCACCACAGGTGCACCATGATGCCACATGCAGTGTAGTGCAACGCACAGTGTCAGGACACCCTCAGGGGGCAGAGTTGGGTGTGTGGATGCTACACCCGACTCTTTGTACTGAAAAATATTTGAGATAGTATATGTACCATTCAAGTTGCTTTTATTAAGAAAATCACTCTAAGAAAACTGAGTTATAGTTCAGTTATTGGGGAAAAGTGTGGAATATAAGAACAACTCAAAAGGTTTTTGGTGGTGTCTGAGATACAATGTTTGAAACATTGTCCCTCTCTTTAACCCCCACCCCCCCAAAAATCTAGGAAACTATAGACCACTCAGCCTGACTTCAATACCTGGGAAAATATTATAACAGATTATACAGCAGTCTGACTGCTTGATGATCAATAGAAGCCAGCATGGATTTGTCAAGAAAAACCTTGCCAAATTAACCTTACATTTTTTTCAATCGGGTCACTAGTTTAGTAGATAGTGGGAATGGTGTGGACGTCATTTATCTGGATTTTAACAAAGCATTTGATAAGATCTCCCATGATATTTTGATTAGCAAACTGGTGGAATAGATGGGGAAACTGTCAGATGGCTCCATAATGGGTTGGAAAATCATGCTCAGAGAGTCATCATCAATGGCTGCACTTCAGACTGGAAGGTGGTCTCAAACGGAGTGTTTTAGGATTCTGTCCTAGAGCCATTACTCTTCAACAATGTAGGTGAGAAGGATGAAGGAAATCCTTATCAACTTTGCAGATGATAAAAAAAAAATTAAGAGGTGTGGCTAACTCACTAGAAAATAGGAAAATCATTCAAAAGGACCAAGATAAACTAGAAAATTGAGCAGAAAATAATAAATGAAGTCTGACAGAGGCAAATGCAAAATTCTGC
Organism: Sceloporus undulatus; assembly: GCF_019175285.1. Taxonomy (NCBI): domain Eukaryota; kingdom Metazoa; phylum Chordata; class Lepidosauria; order Squamata; family Phrynosomatidae; genus Sceloporus; species Sceloporus undulatus. The sequence continues at coordinate 175,484,853 of NC_056525.1, forward strand.
ATTTAGACCACAAAACCAAATGTACAAGTGCAGGATGTAGGATACATAGTTCAGCAGTACTGTCTGAAAAAAAGGACCTTGGTATTATTGTTGATTATAAGTTGACCATGAACCACCAATGTGATGCTGCAGCAAAGAAGGCAAATACTATTTTAGCCCATATTAATAGAAGCATAATTTCCAAGTTAAAGAAAGTAATAGTTCCGTTGTGCTGGTCAGGACTCATCTGGAGTACTACATTTAGTTCTGGGTGCCTAATTATAATAAGGATATAGAGTAGGTTCAGAGAAGGGCAATGTGGATGATAAGTCATATCGAGAACAAAATATATGAAGAAAGGTGAAGGAGCTGGGCATGTTCAGCTTATTGAGAAGAAGGTTGTGGGGTGATATGTTTGCACTCATTAAATACATCAGGAGCTGTCACAGAGAGGAGAGAGGAAGCCTGTTGTCTGCTTCTCCAGAGGTTTAATTGTTTGAAGTTATAGGAGAGTATATTTCACTTGAACATTAGAAGGAATTTCTTGACAGTAAGAGTGGTTTGGCAATGGAAGCAACAGCCTAGTGAAGTGGTGGGATCTCCTCCTCCTGACACATTCAAAAAGAGGCTGGACAGTTACAGTACCTGCCTCTGGAGATCTTGCACTGAGTGGAGGGTTGGACTCAATGGCCCATAAGCCTCTTTCCAACTTTATGATTCTTTCTCAAGATAGTACGCTGAACATAAAAGCTATAAGCAGAGCTTACCTTAGACCAGGGTTTAGAGCCAAATAACACATGACTTTAGCTATATAGTTCTGCCCTTAAGTGTGCACTGTTTTTCTTCACAAAATGCCAGTGTGCCCCTCTCTATTTTGATTGGGGCTTTGGTGTATAGATATAGTAGGCTTTAAACTTTTGCCTTGTCATGACATTGATCTGAGTGGCAAAAACCTGCAATTTTGCATTCCCCCCCCAAAAAAAAGGGGGGGGTCCAAGTTGTGTTTTGTGTATGTTCATACCTTTCAAGTAGTTCTTACTGAAACCATGTTTAGGCATCTCTCTGCTAGAGTTGCAAGAGCTCATCAAAACTCTGACTCTTCTGGATGGTATTTGCCGTTGGCTTTCAAGTCTGGGTTTGGACTTTCCCCTTCTTTCCTCCTCTAGGGTTTCCTGGAAGACTGGAGGCTAATAAAAACCCAACTGTTAGCATTACTACATTAAATGGTGTGTTTCCTATACCAAGCTGAAGTGCTTGGTAGGGATTCCCAAATTTTTTTCCCCCAGACAATGCTTTATTTCCACCCAAAATCTACTTGAGAGGTCACATTTCTCAATCATTTTTATGCCATTGAAAAGTCTGCTAAACACCTCAGCTATTAACTCAAACTCAGTTCAGACATTACCTTGGTCTGCCCTTAGGCTAAGCAGAGTTTTGTAATCCTTTCTAAAGACTATCCAACTCACTTCTCTCTGAAACTTTAATAAAAAATAGTAACACAATGGGGTAGAATATCTTGCAAAAACTGAAAGAAACAGATACTTCAATGTAAAATGGTGCCTTAAAATGTGAATATGTATAAACAATGGGAGTATAATGAAAAAATGCCTGCTGAGGCACCTGGTTATTGCCCTTGTAATAATACCATTCATAACACAAACACACAAACCAAAGGGCAGTGTGCCAGACAAAAGGAAAGACAAAATGAAATTTCAAGAAATAAAGAAATGTGACAGCTGCCAGAACAACTGAGCAGAGGCCACACATCTAAAATCAGACTACAGAATTCTTACAAAACCACTCACACACTTAATTCACTTTGAGAGAATGACAAACAGTTGCTTTTCAAGATGTAGCCAGCCATCCAGCCACCTAAAACAAAGCAAAGGGAAAACAATATGGCTGCTATGCTCCTGCCCTTCTCTGTGCCAGTTATACGGCTGTTAGCATTTGGTGTTTGGTACACAGGAAATGTTGATACCCCTGCTGGGGAATGCAGTCCTATTCAGGTGTTCTGTACACAAAGAGACTGTACAGAAGGTACAGTAAATACACATTGGTTGGGGAGGCACTTCCTCCTGCAACACCACTATTCCCACCAGACATGGGAATAACTGCAACATCTAAACCCAATTGTTAATGTATTCATGTTATCTTTATGGGTAAAATACATTAATGTTCAGTAACTAGTTACAGATAACTCCTAAGCTGTGAATAAGACTAGTCCTTGGATTCTTCTGGAAGTTTTAAGAAATAAGAGTGCTCTTCACTGAGTGTATATGCAAAGGAACACGTTTTGGATGCCCTAGAACATTAAATCAAAGCAGTTGTAAGACTCCCATATTTAGATCCTTGAAATATCTAACTGATTTTTGAAATATCTAACTCTTTTTGGCAGGTTTCTGGTTTCTTTGTCTCAGGAGTGATCTGTGAGAACACACCTTTAAATAAAACCTTTAACATAGGAAATGGCCTTAAGTTACTCAGTGGCTGGAATCCAAAAGTAGCTCTGTTATAAATTCTACTTCTGTAGGTTTAAACCTTAAAAGAAAAACAACCTGTTCCATATATTCAGAAGTTCATAGCTCTGTTATTTATCATGTGAAGTAAACTTCAAGCATGTCAAAGGTAATTTCTTTGAGGAATAAAATGTGGTACTTTGGTTGGAAACCAAGGAAACTGTTCAGCAATATCATGCCCCAAGAGCTGGGATTTTCTCTCTCTCTCTTTCTCTCTCCTTGTTTTAAATTATAGCTTTGTCTACAGAAGCTTCTGTCTGTGTAATACCTCCTGGGGCACAAGCAGCTGGTGTAATCATCGTGACCTTATCTGTCCCTGAATATGTTGTTATTAAAGAGCTTTACTGCAGTATACCTCAAAGGTACAAGGCCTCATATCCTGCACCTACCTGTGAATAAAATTTACTATGGCCTGTTACAGACTGCCAAAATAAAGCTGCTTCGGGTCTCTTTGGAGGTATGCTGTTCAATGATGCATGCATCCTAAGAATCTGGAAGCTGCACCAAAGCTGCACTCCAGTGCTTAGGAATGGAGTGTGGCTTTGGCGCGACCTCCGGACTCTTAGGACCCATGCATCATTTAAATAGCACACCTCCAAAGAGACCCGAAGCAGCTTTATTTTGGCAGTCTGTAACAGGCCTATATTTTATAGGAGCTTGGCCTACCTACATGGTAGCCAACCTTGTCAGCTGATACTGAATATTTGAGATTTGGGCTGTAAATCTGTACACTCCTGTAACCTGGGAGTACATCTTGAAAATTTAGTTTTAAGGATTATGAATGTACTAACATTCTGAAGCCATCCAGAATTGAGCAATGGGTCCCCTCCCAGTGCATTATTCTACCATGGCCTCAGTTACAGATAGGTTTGCATGTCAATATATTAATTCCTGTTTAAGATAATTTTCCAAGCTCTATCTGGGATGAAGCCCTGTTTCAATTAGTAGCTTATACTTCCAAGTAACCATGCACAGCATAGTAGATTGATTCTTCCTTCTCTGTGCTTACTGTAAATGCACAAAGACAAATATAGAAACAAATGAGAGACAACAAGGAACAAAAGATATAAATTGCTCTGGCTCAGACAGACCCTAATATGCCAGTGTTCCAAAAAAAGCAACTTTAGTATGAAATTGATTCTAAGAAGCTTGAATGCATCACTGTTTCCCCCCCTTGTAAAAGTCCATTCTATTACACAGAGGCTTGTGAAGGAATGATTGACTTTTTAAATTCCACAGTTGCTGCTTTGTTCTCCTTTGATTGCTGCCCCCAAAATGATGCTATAAATAAAATAAAAATAAACAACCACCTATCCCACATTAAGTTGACATCTCACATCAGTAATAAGTATTAGAAAGGCCAGAATCCAATCGGGTACTTACATGGACAGAGATCATATCCTGCAAGAGTCTATGGGCTCTCCCACAACCATATTTCAATCTACTGGAAGGGGCTGACTGGGAAAGTCTTTTGAGCAGAGATTTTGGTGGTGTGGAAGGCTAGAGGGGGGGAAAGAGAGAAGAATTGTTTTGTTGCAAATGCATCAAAGGGAGAGAAGTCCCCTCTTCCACAGGCTTCTGATAGGATTTCTTTCCTCAGTTTGGATCTTGGCCAAAGTAGTTATGTGAAGCACACACAGATATAACTGTGAAGAGATTGGAAGTACTCTAGGACCTTGCAAGTCTGTTGCTAGCCCTTGATAGTCTAAAAGCTGTCACAAGGAAACTGGTGTTAGGTCTACACCAGCCTTTCACTGTCATCAATATTTAACCCGTTTGGTTTACTTTAATGTGTGTAACAATGGGCCTTCCTTTGAAAAGAGTTTGGAAACATCAGCTGGTGCAAAGTGCTGCAGCCAGATTGTTAACAGGATCTAGCTACAAAAAGCACAAGTTGCTTATTAACAGCCCCACAGCTTCTGGTGTGTTTCCAGAAACACATTCAAAGGGCTGGTTATGACTAGAAGCCTTATACAACACATGTTCCGGTTATCTGAAGAGAGAAGAGCCCTCCCTCCAGTCCATCTGCCTGGTCCAGGCCTCAGAGGGAGAGCAGAATGTGGTCCTGTTCCCCTCTCTCCCATCATTCCCTTCTCCTTTTGTGTCATGTCTTTTTAGATTGTAAGCCTGAGGGCAGGGACCATCTATTATCCCCTCTGTTGTAAGCCGCCCAGATTCCCAGTGACTGGGTGGCATATAAATAAAAATCCTATTATTATTTATTTATTTTATCTGAATGGGACCCTGTCTCCCTATTGAGCTGCCTATGTTTTGAGAGGATGGGAGGCTCTTCTCTATGTCCCATAACCTCTTAAATACAGACTGGGGGAAAGGCTGGTATAAATAAATGTAACCATCATCATATTCACATCGTTTCTCATGAAAACATACTAAATGAGTTCTATTTTAAAAAGTTGGATATTTGAAAATAACACGATGTATGGTTGCCATTCTAAATATACCTAATTTGGACAAAAAATCTACCACCATCAGCTTTGTTTTAGAGTAGAGATGGTAGGACCAATTCATTCGGCTATAATTCTATAATAACAGAAGCGTAGTAACAACAACAACTTTCAGTCAAGTATCAACTTTCAGTTAATACTGGAGAGTTCTATCAAATGTTTACTATTTAATAGCCAATTTAAACAAAATTAACAGTGTTAAAGAATGGCCAGAATTAGAATAGCAATAGCAATAGCCGTACATTTCTATACTGCATATTAGTGCATTTAAGCACTTCCTCAGCAGTTTACAACATGTAAACCATTGCCCCAACAAGCTGAATATCATTTTAGAATCCTACGAAGGATGCAAACCTATGTCGAACCTGGAGCCCTGCGATCAAACTCACAACCTTGTGGCTGTAAGAGGCCACATGCCAACATTTTAACTGCTGCACCACCATGGTTATGGTCCAACAATCTCTGGATGGGTGTCATGGGAAATTTGTTATGTTTTGCCAATATAATAATATAATAATATAATAATAATAATGTATCTACTGTAGTTCATGCCCTGCATTTTAGAATCAGAGTTTAAAGATATTTGTTTACACAAAAGGTATTTGTGTAAAGACAGGGAAGTTTAAAATGTGCAGTCTGCTTTCTCTTCTGGACATTGCCAGCCAAAGAAACAAACAATACAGAGAATTGAGGCAGTCATATCTAGTGAAGCTAGGTTCCCATAATGCAGTTGGACAAAAAAAAGATGACCTTGGTTCTTAAGTTCCACTAATAAGGAAGAGATGCCATACAAGGGTTCAGAAAGCCTGGTCAGAAAGCAAGGTGTTCAGTTGTAAGTTGAAGACAAATAAACAAATGTCTGTGCTGCTGTGGTAGTGTGCCTCTAGTCAAATTGGGAAATCTCATCGCTTTTAATGAGGTCTCATGTTCCCACGCCTTTCCCATCCCCAGTCATTAATCCTTCTTAAGCATTCTATTTCACTCGATTCTCCTTTTTTAATTCTCACTATTTAACTGTACATTCCTGCATGTGACTTATGGGTCACCAACATTACGCCGGCGTTTACATATTCCCCGACACATAAAAATATCTAAGTATTGACTACTGTCACTTGGTTAAGGAAGGGGCGGTTTGCTCCGCACCACCTCCTCAACCTCCTTACTCCGTCATATGCAATCCGTCAAAGATGTCGGCGCCCTTTCTTCCTACTCATTAGGCGCCGCTCACTCTTTGCGTCTTGTGACGCACCCGCGTTTCCGACGCGTCAGACCTTGCGCCTCTTACTCGTGCCAGCGCTCGTCCTGCGCCCGGCGCCCCTCGCGCCCGTCCATAGACCGCGCCGCAGAAGTATTCGCTCCCAGATATATTGGACGTCTTTTATTTATCCTCCACACAACTCAAACACACTTCACTTGACTCCGTCGCCGGTGCTATTCCGCGTCGCACAGCCCCAAAATTCATGGCTTGCTGCGGTCCTTCCTGCGCTACTATTATCATCCGGCGGATGCTGCCGCAAAGCTGACGTTTTTAACCCCCCGCCTTGGGCCCTCAATCCTACAGCTCAGCTTTTTCAGCGTTCCTCAGGAGTACTGCTGTTTACAAAATTAGGTGCCACCCTCCCACTGTCACTAAAGAGTTGGCCCAGCACGCTAGTGCCCACGCTGTCTCCCAGTTCCTTAGGAGGGAACACTGGCTTTGGCAGAGTCTGGCCTTTAGGACCATGTGCACCATTTAACAGCATACCTCCAAAGTGGACAGCCGAGCTTATTTTGGCCTGTCTGGTCATGGTAGAGCCACCCCAAAGGGCAGCCTGCCGGAACCTGTTTTGCCGCTGGCGGGAAGCCTCAGCTGCCAAACGGCGTGGCTTCCCACAGGTGGAAAAAGAACTCGCAAAAGCGGGTGGGGGGGGTGGGAACGCCACAGTGGCCGCATCAAGTGCCCCACTGGTGCACTTGTTACGTAAGTGCTGCGCAACACTGTGTGGATGCCGCGCTGGCACTTATGTCTACGTGGCCGTGCCACGCTACACGGGCGCTGCCACTTGTTACGCCCTCATCATGTGCAAGGTTGTGGGGCGTGTGGGCGCTCCGGCTCCCCAGGCAGCCCTCGCACGTGTGAGGGCGCCTGAAAGGCCAGTATGTATGGGCCCACATTTGAGCCCAATGTTTCTTTTCTTCTTTTTTTTTACAAAGCTGGAGTCATATCGTTTACGAATTCATTGACAAAATGCTTCGCTCGAGCCACCTTTTATGTTGGTGGACTCTCCTGGGGTGTTACTAATATATTTGGGCAGCAGTGATGTGTTCAAGAGTGCCAGGATGCCTGGTAGTTGATGGACCTGAAACCACCTCTTAATTTGATTTCATACTACTTGGTCAACAAGTCTTAGGGTATTTTCAACAAGTGAATGAGGCTTTCCTGATCCTCCACTGGTTGTTGTTGTTGTTGTTATTTTACCTGTCTTTCTTTTCTCTGCACACTAGGAAAAGCCAGGCTACTAAATACACAGTTTCCTTATTAATTATTTATTCATCTTCTTATTATCTTCTGTGATAATATTATCCAATGCTTTTCCACCACCCAATTAAAATGATCTTTATCAGTTTAAACGTACCTTATATTTAACATTCATCTGTTAAATATATCATTTTAGTTTCTTCATTTATGATTCCTCTGCGTGATCCTATATTATGTGAATTACACCTTACATGCAAACATCGTCATATGCCAATCTAATCACAACTCTAGTATGGCCTTATGCAATCTGCTATGTTCAAAAATGAGATAGGATGGAAAGCAGACCTGAAATGAATCAATGGGCCTGGGTAGGGCTGGGATCTGTTAGCAATCTAGAATGTGGATTAAAGTGGCCAGGAAATAATACGGCATTTGCTTCTGCCATTAAGATTTTCTGTTTTCCCTGTTCCCTGTTCTATCACTGTATGAGTTCAACACTAACTTGATGGAGGGAGATCTTTTGTGTGGTGATGGCCTGAGAACTGGGGAACACGCCTTGTGGTTCAAGACATGTTTGTTCCAGTTGGCTTTTGGAATGGGATATTAACCACCTTTCTGCTGAACTTTATACATAATTGTGTGATGTTTTATACATTTGTTTGGCGGAGGGTGATATGTGTTTTATATTTAGGGGGATGTTATGATTTTAAGTATGGTTGTAAGCTGTCTTAAGATGTGATGGGATATGAATATTTAATATAAATAAAGAGGTGATCAGGGGCTTCCTTACTCACTAAATTGCTAGGGACATCTCATGTCCATCCAATGAGAAACTGCAGTGAACCAAAGACTCACTTTCTAAAGACCACATATCTTTTGACGATCAAGGTCAAGGTTTAGATGAAAAACTTATACTTAAGTTAAAGATATCTTAGAACATGTGATGCCCAACCTGTGCTCTGAGGAACCCTTAGGGCTCTGTGTGCACTTTCTAGGTGCTCCACAGCTGCTCCAGGAAAGTTAAAGAAATAAAACTGAATGAATTTAAAGAATAAGATTATATCTATATTATACAGTCGCCCCTCCATTTTCCGGACCTGAAGTCTGCATCCTTTGCCGTTTGTGGGTGGCAAAGGGGAGGGGGACAAAATGGGCCATGCATTCAAGCCAATGAGCTTGATATAAGGTGAATTTCATTTTGTGGGTGGGGGTCAGAAAGATCCCCCACAAAAACGGAGGGTGACTGTAATCCAAACCATTAATTTGTAACAATAGGGTAGGCCTCTTAGGGGCTTCACCATAGAAATAAGGGCTCCATGAGTCAAAAGGTTGGGAACCCTGCCTTAGAATCATGGAAGAAATCTTTTATGGACACAGAGTGGAATTATTCTAAGAATATTCTTCATCTGTAGCCTGAGAAATGTTCCATGGGAAAATTGAGAGACATAAAATTATTCAAAACATAGCATTCAAAGCGTTGTTCACCAGGTCTCTCTGCCTTTTTCCCTTTTCCCATCCGCTCTAAAACAATATTAAAGACCTGAGGCTATCCTGGATGGCACAGCATAGTGGCAGTAGTTTTGCATGCAGAATAACACTCAGACTTACCACGGCGTTGCTGCAGCCCTCCCAAAACCATTCCATGTTGGTGGTGGAAAATGTGGAATGGGAATCAGAGATATCTGTAGTCCGACATAAAATTAATTCCATCATCCTCTAAGGTATGCTGGGGTTCCCCAGAGATGTCAATGGACGATAATCATTTCACATCAATATGGGCTAGCCAAAATGCTTCCTTGATTTTTTCCATTTTCCACCATCCATGAAACAACACTGTGTATTTGTGTGTACAGCAGCTCAGCCTTAAGCTTAGATGGACTTGGTTGCACAGAGAGGAGGGAAATATCAGCCTCCATATAGGAAAGGAAAAAGGAAAACAGACAGTACCACACGTGAACAACGGACTTATATTTGCATATGCCATGAAACACAATGCAAGCCATGTATGCATTTTAATATTGTGATATACACATCACAGTTTAACTCCAATGTTGAGTATGATTTTAAATTCTCCTAAAAATAAATCTAATTATATGATATTATAAACTATGCCATTTAATTTAGGATTAAATTTATTAACCCCAGTACTAGAGTAATTCTCATCAAGCTCAATGGGACCTTGCCTATTTAATATTATGCTCACAGAATCCTATTAAGTCATTGTTGATTCCCGTTTACTTTATAATTTAATATGTTATAAGCTAAATTGCTCTTAAAGCAAACTGACAGAATGGTGGCTGCATATTTGTTATAATCAAGTTTAATAAAAAGGGTAGGTATTACTGTACTGCAATCAAGCCTATTACTATTAAGTAATTTCAGAACTCAGATCATGCTCCTGAAACTTGATATTCCACCAGATCGAGGCTTTTCTCTGGAATAGTACAAAGTGACAAGACCAGCCGCCAGCTTTCAATAGGAGTAATCTTAGAAATCTGGATATGTCTCCATGTTTCGTATGCTAGTTGGTGGTGCATCTGTCTTTGACATTTGCAGTAAATAATTTGAGAATTTGGGGAAATAATATCTCCTTATCTCCTTCATTGCCACACAGGTACAATTGTACACCTATGAATTATTTTCAAGAGTTTTACACATCATAAACTAATTGAGTGAGAAGGGAAATGCCTTCTCTTGCACTTCAATTAGTAGCCAATATTCTGATATTAAATATTTTCCTTTGCGTCTTTGTCATCCCTAATCCTTCTGCCATGGATAGAATAATAGAATCACAGAGCTGGAAAAGCCCCAAGGGCCACCCAGTCCATCCCCTGCCATGTAGGAATACCAATCAAAGCACTCTCAACAGATGGTCCTCCAGCTTCTGTAGAAAACCTCCAAAGAAGGAGACGCCCACTCTCCAAGGGAGCATTTCAACTGTCAAACAGCTCTTGCCATCCGGAATTTTTCCTAATGGCAAGGTGGAATCTTTTTCCTGTACTTTAATTAACGCTCTCCCTACACAATCCACCACACACTGTCAGAATGCCAGGGAAAGATTTATTGGACATCACAAAACAAGGTTGACAACAACTTCCCATAGATCGTTTACCGCCGCAACCCCAACTGTGGAAGAGATCTGTCTAATCACCACCTTAGATGCTTTAAAGGCACTTAAGTGGATCTTTTTCGGTGAGCCTATCCACCCGATCTTTTATAGGATTCCTGAGATAAGACTTCACTTCCGCATGACAGTATTCCTTAGACATCCAAGTTTGATCTAGCTTTTTATGGAATAAATATTATCCAATACTAATTTATTTGTTCATATTTTTATTATTTATATTGTATTGTTATTTTTACTGATGTAATCCTGTCTCAATCCACAGGGAGAGCGGGAAATATTATTATTATTATTTATTATTATATTATTATTATTATTATTTATTTTATTTCTTTCTTATTATTATTATTCCATTGCTTTCAGGTTTGTCACTTTTCGGACCCTGTGTATTCAGACGACAGAGTAAATATCCGAAGCGTTGTCAGAGGGCCTTGACATCTCTCAATATGATATCCCTAACTGAGAAGCTGGTTAATTATTGACCAGCTTCTAATGCCCCTTTTGAGGGTAAAATGCTCACACAAGTAGTGATAATTCAGTTCCAGAGATGTTAGATGGTCAGATTTTGGAGACTGTCTTGGTTCCTAATACATGATAGGGAATAGGTGGATAATTTGTGGTCAGGTTTTTCAGATGTTGCTGGACTACACTTTCCATTAACCCTGAGTATTGGCTGCAATGGGTGGAACAGAAGAGAAATTGAGAGCAACAAACTCTTATGGGCCACAGGTTCCCTGTGGTAGGGGGAATGTGTACCTCTTAGTTCTGCTGGTCTTTCTGTGGCCAGTGATATCATCAGTCATGGTATCCTTCTGGGCTGGCCTGAGAAAGTCTGTCCAGCTTTTGCATCCAATGGAAACATACCTGTCCATCAGTGATGTAACTGAGTGTGTGTATGTGTGTTTATTTGTAGCAAAGTGAGGCACTTGTTCCCCTCAAAAGAATTCTGTCCCCCAAAAATGAAATTTTCCTTCAGTCTACAAATTTCTGTCATCAGAATGTGATACAATGAAAAGATAAACTCTTCTATTTGCTGTGTTTGCATTCTGCTGGAAACTGTCCCACCCCTCACTTAAAGGCAAACAACAACAAAACTGTATTTCTAAATGCTCAGCTAAAGTTTTTACGTTCATGCAATGCTAGAGATTTGGAGAGTGAAGGAAAATCTTATTTGTGATGAGAGACTTCTTTGAGGGGACAATGTCCTCATTTTGTCCTGCTCTTCCTTTGCAGCTACACGTCTGCTGTTTACCCAGACCCTCTCCATCTGCTAATATTGATGACATTTGTATTTATTATTTCTATTCATTTGGAAACTATTTTTATACTTTACAGCATATGTATTTTAAAGTAACTGTTTTGAGATCATGTGGTAAAGAAAGAGTTGAAGACCATCCTGTTCAGAGAAGCGTTCCCAGACATTGCATAACTGTCACTTGCTATTTGATGTTCTTTTGTTGCCTGTTTTATTGAATCATTTCCTGTATTGCTATGTATTTGATATGTATTATCCTACTAGAGAGGCAGGCTAACTCCAACAGGCCTCCCTGGAAGAAGTTTACCCATCCATTAAGAAGCCAAGCCCTCCCTCCAGTCCATCTGCCTTGGTTCAGGCCTCGGAGGTAAAGAAGAACTGCTGGCCCTCATCCCCTTCCCCTCCACCTCTCCCTTCTCCTTTTGTGTCGTGTCTTTTTAGATTGTAAGCCTGAGGGCAGGGAACCGCCTAATTAAAAGATTGTATGTATAGCGCTGTGTAAATTTACAGCGCTTTATAAATAAAGGTTAATAATAATAATAATAATAATAATAATAATAATAATAATGCAAACTCTGCAAGCCTGATGTAATGTTTTGGTTACTGAGGGGCTGCCTGTGGCCTAAATCCAAATGCCAATCCCAACAAACCCGGCAGAGCAACACATAAGTAAGTTCCATTGATTTGATAGTCTACTCTAGTTGGACATACCAGCTAGATTCAGGCCAGTACATTCCACTATAGAGCATCAAAGTACCAGTACAGCAAGCATTAGGGGGCTTCCATGGCATCACATTAAGTGACAAATGGATGCAGACTGAACACACATTTCAGTTTTCTAACACGTTACCATATGTCACAGATGGAGCCATATGCATCTTCCTCGAAAGCATATACATAGTCTCCAGCACACATTACCACGAATCTCTCTCAAATGTGCAGGTTCCCTTTTTGGACATGGAATGAAATAAAAAATGCAATTGTATGTCACATTGTCCCCTCCATCACCACCATGTATCATGACTTCAGGACAAAGTTTACAATCCAGATCTGGTAGGCTACTCCAGATTACATTCTCTATAGGACAAACTGAAAGACTATTCCAATGGACAGTGAATTATCCAGCTGATTTCAGATAGGATTCAGGATAACTTTTACATCCCAATATAACTGAGAAGCCAGAAAGGGGTACAGCTGTGTCATGTGGCTTCCTGACTATTTTCATGCAATAACCATTGTGATATTCCACCTTCTGTGGAAGTGCTCCTCAGGTTGCTGTTGTGCTTTGTTGAGTGTATACAGTCAAAGAGGGCACAGGAAACAATAACATGAATTCTGTTGCTGGCCCTACCTAAAATATATCCATTGACTTAATAGGATTTCCTTTCTTTACATAACATTCAGCAATTAATTGAATGGGTCTAGTTTAGTTGGGTCTAACCAACAAGATTCCAGCCAATTTTGACTACTTTGGCTGCCCTATGGGTTGGGTTTGCCTCAAAATCAGTCATCATTGGCTGGGGAAAAAAGAAAAGGAAGTCACCTACGCCTTATGTTTTCAAACATTGGGGTGTGTGGAGCTTCAAGCTCCGCATCCAGGAGCTTGTTTAGTAAGTGATTTCCCTTTCCCCTTTTTCAGTATGCAGGGCTTTGGGGTATCTGGGTGACCACAAAATACCCCTGGCAATTGCATGTTGCTTGTGGGCTGCAGTTTCAGCTCACCCCTGCTCTTACAGAATGCTGTTTCAGCACCTTCTGATGCTTAATGTGATGGATGGTCTGAAAGGATAGTATACTAGGGAAGTATTTGACTTCAGTGTTATTTTAGATACATAATTTGAATGTTTAGATTTGGTATATGCATCCTGTTCTATATCAAATTAAATTCTGAAATGTAACACCATCTAGAAGATTTTTTATATCTTTTTTTTCCAGCTTAGCTGTATTCCATTATTCTGCATCAATACTGATCATTTTATCTTCCTGTATTTTGAAGATATACACACAAGATACTTTTTAATAAACTAATTCATAAAAAGAGCAGCAGTTTTCTAGCCCCATAGCAGGACATAAGTGCATCTTTACTCTCGTTCTTGTGTTCTACAAGCTGCTCTACAGAAGCATGCTTCTTCTGATACTGGTTATAGCCATTCTGACTAATACCCATTATGGAATCAAGAGTGGGGACAGATCCCAAGGGCCATCAACCCATTGCAAGCACAGTAATCCACTTATAAAGAGTCCTTCAGTCATGGGTATCCAACCTCTGTTTAAAAACCTCCAGCAAAGTAAACAGTATGTAAAGAGATCTTGTAGCACCTTTGAGACTAACTAACGAAAGAAGTTGGCAGCGTGAGCTTTCGTAGACTTAAGTCTCCTTCTTCAGATGCATTTGGAGATGTATCTCATGTTTCCATGTCCAAAAAGATGCTAGCATCTCCAAGTCTACTGAGGAAGTAGACTTATATCTATGAAAGCTGATGCTGCCAACTTCTTTCTTTAGTCTTAAAGATGTTACAAGATTTCTCTACATACAGATTCTACAAGCTAACATGGCTATATTTTTGAATTCCAGTAAAGGAAAGTCTGCCACCTTTTAGGCAATCTATTCCACCATTAAACAACTCCTACTGCCAGGAAGTTCCTTATCTCCATGAATTTACCCACCTCCTTTAAAGCCATCCAATCTACTCCTTGATTTGAATTCAGCATCTGACTAGATTAATAATAGAGAGAACTATTTTCATACTTTCACAGCCAGTGGAAATAAGAATCCTACTACTAAGCAGTTTTTATATTTCTCTTCATGGATTCCTAATACTAAATAGAGAACCCTTTAAGAAAGATTACACTAACTCCGTGATTCCCAAAATTTAGTCCCCCAGGTTTTTGGGCTTCAGGTCACAGAAGCTCTAGCCAGCTTAGCCAGCAGTCAGAAATTCTGGGAGTTGAAGTCAAAACATCTAGAGGACCAAAATTTGGGAACCACTGCACTAACTGGAATAGCTGGAACTAGCAAGCAAGTCTTGTGTCTTCTTAGTTACAAAATGCAAATTTAACTGGCCAAGATAGCCAAGGACTAGCTGAGTTGACATTAGGCCAGTTGAAGCTATGTTGAATCCAAGTGTCACCTAGTTTAGGGATGTTGGAAATTAATGAGGAATATCCTCAGCCCCAGAGGATGGCAGTGGTAAACCTCTTCTGACTAAATCTCGCCAAGAAAACCCCATGAAAGGTTAAACTTAGGGTCACCGTAAGTCATGAATGACTTAAATGCACACAACAACAATCCTTGCTAAATTACTTAGGACTGACAGTTTTGTGCCAGCACCATGACTTCTCAGCTACTCCCTCAGTCTGTGCCTTCCTTCTTTGTTAGTAGATCCTAAAGCAGTTAGCAGGCAGAACATTTCTGCTGGTTATTGGAAGATCTTTGAAACCAGCAGAAGAACATTTCTGCTATTACTAAAGGGCTTGTACCCATAGACCCCAGAACAAGAGGACAGGGGGGCTTCAGCACTCCTAATGCTAGGCTTTGGGGCTTGACCGCCCTCTAAAACAGACACCAAAGATCAGAATCAGCAAAATTCCTGTGTAGTTTCCCTCCCTCCTGGAACTATCACTCAGTAATGTCCTAATGGATGGCCATCTTTGCATCCCCTTATTAGGATCTTATATATTCCCCCCTTTCCTTGATGTATTAATTTTATGCTTTAAACATTTTATAATATTTCATTTATTATTTTGCTATTGTCTTTGTTGTAGTCAGATTATTAACTGATTTACTTGGTGGTATGATTAATATTATTCACTATATGCTATGTTTTTACTTGTTTGTAAGAACATACAGTGGGTCCTTGTTATCCACTGGGAGTTGGTTCCAGACACACATACCCTCTGCCATGGATACCAAAATATGTGGATGCTCAAGTCCCATTAAATACAGAGGCATAGTAAAACGGTGTTTCTTACATAAAATGGAAAATCAAGGCTTGCTATTTGGAATTTATACTTTTTCTGAATATTTTCAAGCTGTGGATTCTTGAATCCATGGATAAAAAAATCTGTGGGTAAGGAGGGCCGAATGTACATACAAGAACGCAAAATTCATAATTACCTGCTTGCCAGTCTTGAGGGGCCACACCTTAAAAACACTTCTAGGGTCCCTGCTTGTATTTAATCCCAACCCACTACAGCCAGCATGCCTTTGCATTAGGACTGCACCACAAGTGCACCTAGTGTTTTTACCCCACTCTACAAGGAAAATGGCTCCATGCTGGTCAGACACTACAGCTCAAACCATAGTTTGCAGAGCCGCCGTTTAAAGAATGTTATACGTTTGAGTCAGACTGAATTTATGGATAAACCAGTCCTGATTACACCGGGAACGTAATGATGTCAAGTTATTGTCTATATGAGTGTGCCATGTGGTAGTTCAACTAAACCTAGGTGTATCTCTATTGGTAATGTTTATGGAGCCCCTGTCCTTTGTTTTCTCAATGCTGTCACTATAACCAATAACTACACGAGCATTGACCATAAAGGGCAAGAGTTGGCTTTTCCTTCAGTATGCTATAGCACACAGATCTGCTTGTAGATGTAGACTGAAGTATGGAGTCAAATAAGACACCATCTAAAAAAATTATCCTCAGATTGTAGTGTATGAATTACTGGAGTCCAAGTCTCACTCTTCTTGTCACACATTCAGTTAAACGAATTAGAAAGCTAAATGCAGTGGAAAATCATTCCTTCAATAAACACATGTTCCATATAAATGAAAATCACATCTGAATTTTGTTTTAAAGTATATTACAAAAATGTACATAAGATGTATTTTACTCAATGCACTTTTTGTCATACAAGTCAGGTATGTAACACATAGCAGATCATTTCCCACTATGTCAAGTGAGGCAGTGCCTAATTAAACAGTCACATAGTTGAGAACTACTATAGATTTTCCTTAGTTTTATAAAAACAAAACAAAGCACCTTATCAGGGTTCAATAAACTTGCTGATGGAATAAAAGAAAAACAATAACAAAACAATAAAAATATAAGCTGAAATTAATAGGACTTTCTATGCAAGAGGAAATTTTAACCTAATGTAGTGCAGCTGTCCTTATTGCGTTATTGCAGGGCATTAAAAAGCAATCTGAATCTAAAGTAACATTCACAATATTTCACTGTATGTTAACTTCAGGAACCCATAGATCTGTTGTTCAGATTCAAAGTCTTTTTTATGTTTATGGCTAGTTGTCATTTAGAGATTTTATATCAAAACGACTGAGCAGACCAGTATAATGGAATCTTACACTGTAATGCAGCCTGGTTCTTTTAAAAATAATTGTTATATCAACACATAAATTTTACAGCATGCCTAATTGTAAAAACACAGAATCAAGGCTAAATAGGATTTTAAAAACAACAACAAACATTAAGCTAGGTACATACTTATCATTCAGCTTTCGAAACCGCACCCATTTTCTGACTGAACTAAGTGTCAGTGGCAGAGAAAAGCTTTTTCAACTTCAAAGCAGATGACCCTTCAAAGGAAGGAGATATTTGGAGTTAACAAAATATACTTATTTCTTTATTGTTTCAGATTGTTCAGTAGAAAAATTGCTGCAGTTCAAGTGCTTCAGCATTATGGAATAAACGAACCTGTAACAGAGTGCCATCCTATGCCCAGGAGCTAAACAAAAACCATCAAGAATGCTGGAAAACAAGCCTGTAACATATATGGCTATAACCATGATTAACAGACTGCTCATTTTTTCCTGGGCTCTTGAAGTTAACGGTGCTGAACACGATCCACATTACCAAGCCACTTGCGTTTCTTTCTGATATGGATCCAAGGTGCCAGGCATGACGAGGAGACCTGGGCATGAAAACCAGTGCAGTCATCCTTTGTAAATTAGGTAAATTAGAAATTGTTTGATGGCATTCTATTGTTGCCATTGTAATCACAGTAATTTTCATCGGTAATGGTGTTTCGTGATGAAGTGAGGTTTTCACAGGATAATTGTGAAAGGTATAAAAAAAGCAGAATGTAGCATCTGGCTGCAAAAAGCTCTTCAAATTCAAATTGGCATCATATTTTATCTTGTAAATTTATTAGCGATTCACATCATGCCATTTTAAGTGGAAAAGGTGAAAGCAGAGTAATTTTGTTCTATGAATTATTCATAATTATTCAGACTGGGTAAGATTGCCATCCAAGCACTGATTTCTCTGACAGTTTCTTCTGCTGAGCCTCCATTACGCTTGTCATTTTTATTTCTTTTATCTATGGTCGCTTTTTTAGTTACTGAACTTGTCCCTTAGGGCTTCCTCTTCGGGGGGAGAAAACCCCTGAGTATTTCAAATCAGCAAGAATGCAAAAGATGTGTTCCTTGGCTCAAATCGCAGATCTCCATGAGCTGTCTTTTCCCCTATAGCCTTTTAAAAGCCCACATCCACAGCGATGCCTCTCAGAATCTTTGAATAGGTGTTTTTTAAAAAGACAAAGACAAAAAGAAAGAGCAAAAGACAAAAAGATCATATTGCACTGAAGAAGAGTTCTGTCTTTTTTCCCCCCTGAAAGAACAACCCAGAAGATAGTGGTGTTTTGTGCTTCTTCCTTTGTTGTCAGTATAACCCCTTCTAGCTGCATAGCATCACGCAGAAAGAAACAACTGTAAAAGCAGGCAGACTTCAGTGCCCTTGTTTCCAACATGACGCGGACGAGCACTACTCTTGCGACAGGCTAATCCACACAAATGTACACTTAAGAGACCCAAATTGCTGCTTATGGGAACAAAATGTTTTTGGGGGAAAAGCCACCAGCAGCATTTGGGTAACAAAAGTGGAGTGTTCACAGGCTGATACTGAAATAGATTGCAATCCCAGAGATTCTCCACTTGATGGCTGGTTGTGTCACTGCTGGTTGACTGCTACCCTGCATCCATCCAAAAGGGCTGGTATTGATTTAGGTCAGGGAGGCTGCTTTCCTGTTTGAGCTTTTGCTCTAATCGATGTGAGAAACTGTGGCTACGTATAGGAGCAGGACTGGCATATTACTCTGGGACACTTCAGACAGCTTCAGCAGCAGAGCATCTGAAGAAAAAGGAGGGGGAAGGAAAGGAAATGTGGGGGAAAAGGCCCCAGACAGTAACAGGTATCACCTCCTTTGTCCTGTTCCTTGCAGGTGCATATCGCTGTGGCAGGAGCACCTGTTCACCTACAAGGCAGAAAACCAATCGTTCGTCGTCTGAGGCAATTTAGGTAAAAGCAAGCAGTGTGTCTGCTTCAGTTCAGAGATGCTGCTAATGTCAGAAGCCAACAGGCACATCCAAGTGGTATGCTGCTCCCCCGTACTGCAAGGAAAGTAAAAAGACATATAATATCTTTAAACAGATACTTTCCCCTCTTTTTTAAGGTAATAAAAAAAGAAAATAAAACCTCTGCTGCTCCGTGCCCGGTTCTAGGCGTCTGCTTTGCCGCACTGCGACTAGAAAACTGCAGCTGTGAGAGCCCTGGCACTTGCGATAATGTAGAAGGCAGCAGCTCTGTGACAAAGCAGTCAGCTGACTTGCACTGTTATAATTCAATGTCCTCTCCTTTTTTTAAAGGCCAGTTTCTAAAGTAGCACCAGAAGGATGACTGGCATACCAAATCCCAGCCCCCAAAACTGTCAAGCAAGGAACTGGCATCAGGGTATTTCCTATTTATCACGCAACACCACCTTTCTTGTTCTAAGGACTTTTCCACACGGGGATCTATGTGTGTCCATCCCAAAAATGGTTAAAAGTGGTGCCATCCCAGGAAAGCAAGCCCATTTGCTATATGGTTATCACACACAAGAGCACAACAAGGGGTTAAAGGCACATTATTTAGGGTCAGATTCAAATTTGGGTATCAAAAGGAGACAAACCAATCCCCATTGTCAGCATAGAAATACCTTTTCTGAGCATGATCAAAACTGTCATTTCCACAGGTGCCCCCCCACATGCCCCAGGGAAGGGGGGGAAACAGGGAGGGGGATCCTTTTTGCCCCAAAAGCTGAGTCAGAGGGAGACAGGATGAGGCTCCCCTTTGCAAACTCCATAAAATCATGACACACACACACAAGAGAGAAAGAAAGAAGGGGGCCGAGTCCATAAGCCTGCCTGATTCCACAGGGAGCTGATACTCCCCGATGCCCTCCTTTTCCAGGACATGTCCTCCACTTCTACCTCCTGTCCAGGAGGACTTCCAACACGTCTTCTCTCTGCATTCTCCATGAGCTGTGCCCTTAATTAGAGGAGGAAAGCAGCGAACAAGCCTAAAGAGGTGTGTGTGTGTGTGTGTGTGTGTGTGTGTGTGTATGTATCCCTTTAAGGGAAGAGAGCATTCTCCCTCTTTGGCACAGCAAGTTACCCTGGCATGACGTGAAGTGGGTGAATTCGCAAGCAAAATGGATAGTAGTTTTGCAAATTTGCTCATTTCTTGATTCCCCTAGATTCTGTCTTTATTGCATGCAGCATC
This sequence comes from Sceloporus undulatus, assembly GCF_019175285.1. NCBI lineage: Eukaryota > Metazoa > Chordata > Lepidosauria > Squamata > Phrynosomatidae > Sceloporus > Sceloporus undulatus. The sequence continues at coordinate 175,505,157 of NC_056525.1, forward strand.
ATATGATAAGCAACTGTGAAGTTGTCTCTAAAGCCCTGAATGACCTTGCATTGCCCCCACTTCAACCTTCCAATTTTTCTTGTGTGATAAAGTCTTAAGTTGTTTTGCATGGGCAGGTTGCCTTGTCAACTGGGGTCAGGACAAGAGTTCATACTGTTTTATAGTACAGTTGTCTTAAGGCACAGAAAAATGTCCTACATTTCAACTTTCTGGGAAGATCAGAATGTAAAGGAGGAGTGAAAACTAGGGACAAAAAGTGGTGACTTCAAAGTACATCAGAAAAATACAATTGAGTACATAATAAGATGCAGTATATGTAATATAGATGTACATAAATCATATGAAATGAATGATGGAGTGGGTAACTGTGCCAGGGGCAAAGCCCATTTTTCACACACATATACTCCCCACACAGGCTTCACTGACCCAAATGAAACTGGAACGGACAAGATGCAAGTCTGAGTTTCACTTCTGGATATATTTTTTAACTATCTTTAAGCTGGCTGGATGTTTGAGGGTTTGTGAAATGTTTGGGGAGAAAAACTGCAGCATTTTGTTGTGGTTTAAACACTTTTCTGTATCTTTTGTGCAAAAAAAAAGGGATGTTTTTTTTTTTTTTTTTTTTGCAGTGGGGAGTGTCTAGTGGCTTGCAGTGGTGTCCTGGGAGGAACCAAGGACTCTACAAAGTAGTGGGTTCCAAATGTAGACCACACCTTGTCTATCCATCATCTAGATTATTGTGCATGAATGCAGGGGCTGTAGCAATTTTTTCTTTCATCAAGCAACAAATATAGCCAGCATGCCACCTCTTCCCTATCCAAGGTCTTTAGCCTTCTTTGAGTGCTGATGCCTCTAAAAACTACACATTCCATGATTCTATAGGGTGGAGCCATGGCAGTTGAAGTTGTGTCAAACGGCATTATTTCTACAGCGCAGATGCTTCCTTGAACCAAAAATCTCTGCAGACAGCTCTGTCTTTTACCATTTTTGTATTTTTACAGAAACTATTGCTATATCCTGGTGTGTATATTGCCATGGAAAGCTTGTTACAATTTGTTGATAATAATAATGCACAGGTTGAGTCCCCCTTATCCAAAATGCTTGGGACGAGAAGTGTTGGGAATTTGGATTTCTTTTGGGTTTTGGAATACTTGTATTTGCACATATGTACATAATAAGATATCTTGGAGATGGGACTCAAATCTAAAAACAAAATTCATTTGTTTTTCATGTACGCTTTATACACATAGACTGAAGGTAATTTCATACAATATTTAAAAAAAATAATTTTGTGCATGAAACCAAGTTTGTATACTTTGAACCATCAGAAAGCAAAGATGTTACTATCTCAGTCACTCATGAAAAAAGTTTTGATTTTGGGAATATTTCAGATTTCAGAATTATAAACAAGAGAGACTCAATTTATTTGTTGCATTTCATGCTATGCATTTTAGGAGCCAAACATCCAATAGGGTACTTGTTTGTGTAAAAGACAGAGACAGAAAAATGTTTTCCTAAGTTAAAAAAGCCACTGCCATGACTTGAAGCCTCTCAGCTTTAGGTCCTCCGAACAAACTGGGTAAGAGTAACAGGAAGCCTAGGCACCAAGCCAGATTTGGCATTTTCAGTTCCCTAAAACAGTTCTGTATCAGAAATGTTCCAAAGTTATAACTGGTTGAGAAACAGATAAGCAAATGCTGTAATCACTGTATATGCTGCCAGACTGCAGTAGTTAGAGGCCAATTGAAAAGTACACTGAAAACACTGGACCTTATCACACGTGGTGGGGTTTGCAGATGAGATCCACAGTCACTCCTCTTCTAGTAATGCAAAGTGTGATGTTTTTTCACACCAGATACAGAGTCACTCCTGTCTAGCAATGCGAATTGAGGTAAAAATGTGATGTTTTACCATACCTGGTTGCCTTTCTGTTGTCCTTCCGAACTGAGGGGCAAGCAAAGTTCTATTCCAAGCAAGTCACGTGATGTGGATTCAAGCAAAGGGGAGTGAGAGCACATTGTATTACCACACCGGAGGGTTCAACAATTCGAATCGCCCCCATGAGGAGAAGGGGTTGGGGGCAGGGCTCCTTCCTCCTCCCTCCATTCCCGCAGGTGACAGGGACCCCTGGAAGGAAAGGACTGGGAGGGCTTCCTCCTATGGCTCCCTTCCTTCTCAGGGATGATGAGCATCATCCCCAGGAAGGAAGGGACTGTGGGGGCTGCCTCCTCCTCCTTGCTCCTTCTCCTCCCCCCCTTCCTATGGGTGCCAGGCATCCGTGGGAAGGAAGGGACGGGGGCTGCCTCCTTCTCCTCCTCCTGGGGCGCTTGCAGTGGAATACCAGAGCAGTAGCAAAGCTGCCTTCCAGACCAGATCAGTCCTCAGTGCAATTGAAGGGAGCCTGGAAGTGTACTGGCTAATTGTTTCAAATGATAAATGTATATTTAACTTTACAATTGTATGTTTATTCTCTTGTTATATAAAATTCCGGAAAGTCCAGAGTTTAAGATATTCTTAAGAAGAACGCTAGTGTTAATTACCCAACTAGACATACTGTTATTTGTTGGGCAGGGAGCAGAGGTAACCAAAATGGTGCGTTCTAAAGTTCTCTAGCTGGATACAAATGTACAGACATGAGGCAAAGAACCTTGAATCCTTTTACAAAGATATAGGGTTGGGGTCACCATGCTTCTTTCAGTATGTCACTATATGTACTCACATCCACACACCACATATGGATGAACACAGCTCCTTCAGGGTGTGGCCATGGGACTGTCATAATGAGTATTTATATTTCACTGCACAGCTGAACCATTAGATTTGCTGTCATTGTCAGTTTCCTGAATTTTGTTCAGCCCACATGCATTCTGTGACTGAGAGAAGGATGGGGAATACTTCTCTATTGCTGATAGTCACTTATCTTAATGATAGGTAATGGTCTTAACTATAGGTGCAAGAAGCTGAGCATCGTAGGCCTCATCCTTCACGTGAATGGCACATAAGTATAAGTATTTGGTGGGAGTAACTGTTGACAGTTGCATTCACTAAATCAGGGGTAGGCAACCTTTTTGAGCCCGGGGGCTGGGTTGCTGTCCCTCAGACAACTGGAGGGGCCGAAGCCGGGGGGGTGGGGGTGGAGATTCCACCCTCCGGGGGCGTGGCCGTGTGCCAGGGTAGAGCTTCCACCCCTCGGGGGCCAGGCCTCCTCCTCTTTGCCGGCCCCTAACGGGGCCCCAGGCCCTGTCAAGAGGCCACCAAAAAAGCCGCCGGGGCCGCCAGCGCTGGAGGCCTCCTCCTTTTGCCGGCCCTTTTGCTGTCTCTGGGGCCCTCCAAGAGGGCTCCGGTGGCAGCAGCGGGCCCCAGCAATGGCAACGGGCCTCCCAGAGGCCCACTGCCACCATCGGAGCCCTGTTCGAGGGCTCCGGCGGCTGCAGCGGGCCTCGGCGAAGTCTCGCACAACCTTTCTTGTGGTCGCACGAGATTTCACCTCTAGGCCACCGCCACTTTGTTTTTCAAAATGGCGGCAAAGTCTCGCGCAACCTTGGGGATCAGCACCCGCCTTTCCCCCGGCAATGGTGGCGGAGAGGAGGAGGAGGAGGAGGAGGAGGAGGACGAGCGCCTGGGGCCTCTTTGGCCTCCTCTCCGCCGCCGGCGCCAGCACCTCAATGCAGGGGCCGAGTGGCAGACTGGAGGCCAAGAGGCCTCCAGCCCACCACCCGGCCCTTGCACAGAGGTGCTGACGGTGGCGGCAGAGGCGGCAGCGGAGAGGAGGCCAAAGAGGCCTCTGGCGCTGGTCCTCCGCTGCCGCCGCCGCCACCACAGAAAGGCCGGGTGGCAGGCTGGAGGCTTCTTTGACTCCAAAACCCCCACCCGGCCTTCCCCCTGCTACGGCCGAGGAGGAAAAGGTAAGTAAGGAGGGAGGGAGGGAGGGAAGGAAGGAAAGAGTTGGGGGAAAGAGAGGGGAGGGAGGGAAGTTGTCCCCAATGGGACTTGAGCATACGTGGATTTTGGTATACGCGGGGGGGTCCGGAACGGATCCCCCACGTATACCAAGGACCGACTGTATCTAAAAACACATAAAGCTGTGGACAGACAAATAATTAAATACATAATATACATATTCAGTTGCAGTTGTCACCTACTTGAGGGGCCAAGGAAAGAGTTGGAGAGCGCCTGCCCAGGATATCCAAAGTCCTCTGTGGAATCTCTTAGCCCAGTTTGTTCTTTCCTTCTGTCACAGTTCTGACTCTGCGTTTGAAAGTTGGGAGAGAAAGATCATGGGTTCAAAATAAATCTCCCTTGAAAGCCAACTCCAAGATTACATTCAGGAATCTGGAAATATATCTCCTTCCTTCATCTCCTATCCCAAATTCAGCAGCTACCCACCTCTTGCTGGTTTCCAAGATTCAGGAATTTAAAATTATACTTTGCTTGACACAAATGGGATGTTGGGTTTTATAGAGACAGAATGGATGCAAGAGAGGGAAAGTTAGCTGTGAGACAGTTCGGTTGAAATAAACAGGAAATTTTAACATCTAAGTATCACTTCACACATTACAGTTTTGTTTTATTGGTATCAGTGCAACATACTAGAATGAAAGCCACACATGTGGCAAATGCAAACATGCCCATTTTTCCTTTTGGTATTCATGTAGGAAAACTAATTTATTAATCTGACTAAAGTCTAGTCAACATTAATGAAGTTAGGCTTTACTGGTTTTCTCAGATTCTGCCTTTTACTAAGCAAATCAATGCAAAAGGGCAAACGTTTGAGAGCTCATGGGTTAGAAAAAGGCTTACAGCATTTCCTCAAAGTAATTTTTCTTTTCAGTGTGTTTGAAACATTATTTTATGATTGTGTTTCCTTTTTAGGGCTGCAAGAGAGTAAGAAAGCTAGAAGGTTAGAGGTAGGATTCTGCCTCAGCTATGAAACAATTGGTTATATTCACATACAAAAATTTGTGAGTGTTTTTCTCACTTTGTGTGTCTTACAGACAATGCGTGTTCTTTCAATTTATTTATTCGATGTAAAACCTGTCGCTTGCTGGTTTTGTTTTGTTTTTATTGTCAATATGGCTAACCCTGCATTGCAGGGGAATGTATGCATGTGTTATATGCAGTGCTTGGAAAAGTTTCTTGGACTACAAATCCCAAAATGATTTCAGGGTTGTAGTCCCCAAAACAAACTTTTCCAAGCTGTAAATAATATGTAGTTTACAACGGAGCTTACCTACTTGAATGATACTTTTTAAAATTCTTGCTTTGTACTTCTCACAAGGTTTGATTCTCACGTGGAAAAATGAACTGTGTTAGATTAGTATCATATATGGTCATATCCCTCAGTATTAGGAGACTTCTCAGTATTATGAGACTTGTGAAAACATGGAGAAACTGTAAACCTCAGGTAAACAGGGCATTTTGTGTCCATTTCCCTTTATTCCCAGGTAACTTTCCAAAGTTACCTGATCCCAGGCACATAAATCCCATCCCTCACCCAGAGGTGGACAAAATGAGGCTGTCCAGATGTTCCTAGTCTGCAACCCCTGGTGAGGGCTATTAGGAGTTGCAGTCCATTTACATGACGGAAACCCAAACTGCAATATTAGACAAAATATATAGATCTAGGATTCATTCCCTTACTCGGGGGCTGGATTTCCTCTGTAAATCTGTCAACACTCATGTCAGATCCTGAGGCAAAAATGAAGCTGGCCAAAGCATCCCTATTCTGTCCTTTCCCATCTTCCTCCCTTCTGGGCTGTATCTACATTGCAGGAATAATGCAGTCTGACAAGACTTTAACTACCATGGCTCAGTGCTCTGGGATTTGTATTGTAGTGGTGTATTGTAGTTTGTTGTGGCACCAGAGCACTCTGACAGAGAAAATTAAATATCTCACAAACTACAAATCCCAGAATTCCATAGCACTGAGCCATGGTAGCTGATGTAATGTCACATTCCATTATTTCTGTAACACTGATGTGGCCCTACATGTCAGTTTATATAGACTTATTAACACCCCACCACCCCTATTCCAGTCTTTCCCTTTCAGACTTTCCCCCCTCTCTTGTCCTTTCAGAATGCATATGTTGCAATATGTGAGGAAGATTGATTTTTCCAACATCTGAAAATCACTTCTGAGGAACCAACAATGTTTTTTTTTTAAAAAAAAACAAACCCTGAAGGTCTGCAGGGTGATGCAGAGGACAGGACAACATAGAGTGGGATAGGAAGGCCCCACAGGCCAAATCTGGATCCCACTCTGGCCTAGAGAAAAGATTTTTAATAACACAGCTTTAGAACAGTTAATAGCCCAGTTAAAAACAAAATTGTGTATGTAAGGGAAACCCTGTATACTATATTTAGCTAACAAAAGTCATATATTGTGTTTACTTAAAAGTTCAGGGGTTTACTGCCAAGTTAGTTTGCATAGGATTAAGGTTGTAATAATTTATACCCTCTTGCACAAAGCAGCATTGTTTTTGTTAGGTGTGTTGGATAGCCATGGTTTTTTATTACATTTGGGGGGGGGGGTTTCAATGTTCTTTGGACTCATTTTGTTTTAAAATGTTTGTGTTTTTTTGGTATGAAGGAACACACACACTATGTGTCTGTATGTGTTCCATGATAATTCTGTATTCTTGCCAGGTTCTGACTCAGTAATATGTTTTGTTTTGCTTGTTTAGTCCATTATACTAAAACACATGTACATGCACGCACATGCACATGCATGCATGCATACACCCCGAATGAGAATGGTAGATCATCCATAAATATGACTGAAATCAATCCAACAGCAAGAAAACATTCTTCTGTTGCTCCCTTCTTTCTCCTGGGTGGTCATCGATTTAAATGGTGGGCTTTGCTCAGGGTTTTGATTTAATTTATTAAGCAATAATGTATGAAAGAAACATGCTACCCTGCTTTTTCTAATATAAAGAGGTATTGTATTACTTATTCTAAATCCTTAAATAAATTTAAACTTTATATAGATTCATAGACCAGTCTTTTGGACCAAATGTACATCTGGAAAATTTGTAAGGTTATGATGAGAAGGAAAATCGGAAACCCTGTAATAGAAGGAGGGAAGAATAGTGAGCCCAGGGAGGAGACTACAGCTGAGTCCTACAGATATTGTTGGACTGCATGTCCTACCAGTTTAGTCAAATGTGAAGACTACTGAGAGTTGTAGTTTAACTACATCTGAAGGGCCACAGGATTCCCAGTCCCAGTCTAAACTGATGTGCATGGCTTAGCAAAGAATAGTTCTGAGTATGGAAAAACAAGTGAGACGCCTTAGAGCTTGAGGAGGCAGGCAATGTTGTGTAGATGCACCAGTCTGTAACAAATAAAGGACCAAAGTGGATGGATTTCCTGAGATGATAAATGCCTTGTTTTGGTTTTGTTTTTTTGCTTTTTACAGTAATTTTACAGTAAATTACTCCTGTTTCTACCATTAGTTCATGCTGCACTACCTTGCTGTACTCTGCTAGTACAAATAGCAAATATTACTATAGCAGAGAGGAACCACGCTTCTATGTAGACAGAAGGAATGGAAGACCAATACGCTCAGCTGTGATGCAAAAGGATTTGTGTGTGTACAGTGGGAAATCAGTGCACGCTGCTGAGGCAGCTGATAGTCAAACATCATTAAAGGCAGTGGCTGCAGTCCGGAGGGTGAGTAGCTCTACCCAATGCAAACTATGGGGTCAAGCAGAATAACAGCTTGGAATGGCCTCTGGCCACTCCAGTGCCTGTCACTCCCTGTTTGGTATGGGACTGCAGTGACCAAACACCACAGTCCCAAGGCCAGCTGCCACCATAGTCCACAATGGACCACCATCAAAGAGTGCTGCTTTTTTTTTTTTTTCCACTCCTTTTCTGACCAGGTTTGCGCCACCTTAGGCAGCTGCAGTGCTGCTTTGGCCTGATCCTGGTCATGCGTCATCTGTATGCCACACTCCCAATTTGGCCCAAACATGGCACCTTTGGCCCATCTGTTTTGGGTCTATGAGCCGATAGGAGAGTCATAATTTTGGTGTGACCATGGACATAAGTATTTGCACAGTGCCTCACAGTGAGTCTACATTTGCTGGTGTGACTTACATGAACAGAGTGGCAAGGTGGGTCTAGGAGGCTTGAGAGCAATGACTGTGCCACTGGTGCACTACGTATGTTTCTAAGTGGGAAATAGTGGGTTAAACCACATCAGGCTATAAGAGGGGCCCAGGAGGCTCTGATCATCAGGACTCTACTACCTAAAAGCTTAGGCTCACCAGGAAGGATGATGTGTCCTAGTCCAAGAGGGGCCAGTGTGGGTATGGTGGTTTAAATACACACCCCTCACCCAGTGATGGAGGGGCACAACTTGGTAAGGAGCCACTTGAAGGGATCATACAAGTTCAGTGGTGTAGAAGTGGGAAACTATGCAGACAAGGCAAAGGGGATCCTTGTGAACATTTACTTTCCCATACACCAGGCCCAGAACTGAGGGGTGTCTTCCTTTGAACAAGCTGTGTGGCTGCTGATACAATGATGATGATGATGATGATGATGATAAATCCCTGTGCTTCAGTTGAAACATTCACTGTTACTTCCCTACCTCTTTCGTGGCTAAGCTACTGACCTGTCTCTTATGTGGTTCTGGAGAACCTACACAGAAATTGTGAATGCAAGCAGGTTCTGGAATAACATACTCCTGATGTGGTGGTAGTTGTGGTGTATTGGTCTGAGTGTTGGACTATGATTCTGTAGACCAGGATTCAAGTCCCAGCTTGGCCATGAAACCCACTGGCTGGCCTTGGGCAAGACACATGCTCTCAGCCTCAGGGGAAGGCAATGGCAAACCACCTCTGAACAAATCTTGCCAAGAAAACCCAATTATAGGTTTGCCTTGGGTTTGTCATAAGTCAGAAGTGACTTAAAGGCACACAACAGCAACAAAAAGAAACATTCTTGTAAGATGATAGTGGTGGTGGTGGTGATGATGATGATGGTCATGATTTTGCAGGATTTGTGAATATGCTTGGAACAATTTTTCTTTTGAGCTGAAAATCACAGAATTTCTGTAAACTGAGGCACTCCAGAAGTGAAAGTACTATCAAGTGGTGGCTCTATCATGTAAACCCATGCTATTTCTCCATATGGAATTGCTGTGCCACATAGTGGTATGACTACCAGTTCCCCAAACAGGTATCCATTTCACAGCTCAGGATGTCTGTTTGGGGAATAGGTAAACAAGCTGTACGTAAGCATGTGCAGCAGTTGTTTTTTTTAAAAGGGTAATGTCAAGTAGAATCTTGTTGGGGCTTTGAATCACAGCTAAAACTGACTACTATATGGAACAAGTAACCATTTGAAATCAGCTTTAGGGTTCCCATAAAACATTGGCTTTTTTTTTCCTGTAGTGATGCCAAGATCTATTACAGATGCAGAATTGCTACTTCTACCAAACAGAATTTTAACCTTTGAGACTATGTGCATGCATGTCCACATACACATATATTTGGGTTGAGTGGAAACCTTTGCTCAGATGGAAGAAAAACCAAACCATTAAAAAAAAACCTCACCCCATCAGGCCAATTTAAAGTAGGCCACCTGCCAACTTCATTTGGTTTATGTAAGCACATATAGACAAAACCTCAGGCACAATTAGCATTCCAAGTATTGTGAAATGAGAGAACAGACACTGTGCCCTTTAATAGGAGACATAAATGTTTATAGAATTTGATAACATGGACTATATAACTGTGCCAGACTAAAAGTAATAATTGTCATATTTAGTGCAGTTCTTTAGGAACTGTATAGTGAGCATATTGAGAGGGGTGTCAATGAAGCAGTGAACTGGTAGAGTGAAAATGCACAGCTATTCAAAAGATTATGTTCAATTTTTATTTTATTTTATTTTATATGTATGCAGCTGCAATTCAGTCACATTAAATAAACATGCTTTGGTAGGTTTTCTAAAAGTGCTTACAGGTTCTACATTTGGTACAAATCCTAAATACAGTATGTAAACACACACACACACACACGTACTTTAAAAGTCTGTTCACAAGGACTCATTGCATGTTAACAGTTATGCATGTAACCGTCTATTATCCTCTCTGTTGCAAGCCGCCTGGATTCCCAGTGATTGGGCGGCATATAAATAAATCCTACTATTATAATTATATTATTATTATTATTATTATTATTATTATTATTATTAGCTTCAATGCTTATTTCTTTTAAGGATTTCTCAGAATTTTGGCCAAAGAAGAAATGGGAGAAATACTCATTTGAGGAAACAGGAGTATTTTTTTAATGCCATCAGTAGGAAAGCAACTTAGGATAGAGTAGGAAAAAGGATTACACACACACACACACACTATGGCTCTCTGCTCATAAAGTTCTGGAAGTTGTTTTAATATTTCCATGTCACTGTTTGCCTATATATAAATTATGCCAGTGCGTCTCAGTCTGCAAGTCTCCATATCTTGCTTCACTACATCACTCAAAATTTCTCACCATTGGCTAAATTGTCTGGAGTTTCTGCTAGCTAAAGTTCAACATTGCCTGGGGATTCAAAGCAGGAAACCACTGCATTTTAACCACTGAGTTATAAGATGGTAGCTAATATTTTCCACAACTGTGCCAATGCAACTAACTAGGCATTTGTACACTGTGAATGTCTGCCTAGGCATGATATAGGAATTAAGGAATAATTGGGGCTTATTTTGATTTAAGAGATATTTCGTTTAGAAAAATACGCTGAGAAGAAACACTGGTGGGTTACAGATGGGCAAAAAGGGATGTACTCATGACGTCATGAAGGTAGAGCCTTCAGACGGGCTTTACCTGAATGCTGTCATGAACACGCCCCCCGCACGCCCCAAGCGGAAAGAAGCGACATTAAAAAGGTGCTGCTTTTTTCCGCTTCTTTTCTGTTTGATGCGTACCTGCGCAGCTCCGTCTGTAAGCCCCTGCACCGATACGTCAGAATTGCTACGCCGCAAATATAAGTTGCCGGTTTAAAAGCTCCGTGTCAGCTGCGTCGCATAATGGGTCGGGGTCCGGGACATGCGTGGTTTGCAGTCAAGCTTTAATTGCAACGTCCGCTGCCATGGAGCTGTGGAAGCTGAGGCACAGCTGCAGCGCATTTTAAGCCTCGTAACCCTAACCCTAGAGCCACTTGTGCGCATGCGTTGCTAGAACCGCGGGAAGTTGTAACTTTTGCCGGCGGATGTTTTGGTTGTAGAAAGTGAAAAGGGAAAGTTTGGGATTTAAAGTGACCCCCTACACACATTCCTGCGCCATTTTCACCTGGGAACGGGCACAGTTTGGCTGCTCCTGGCACAGCTGTGTGGCGGCTCCCCTTTGCCACCAGGCAGGATGGCTCAGCCATCCACCAGCACCCCGAAAAAAGGCAGGGGGACGTCTTGGTCTCATACTGAGACGGCTGACCTCATAGCTATATGGTCCCAGAAACTGGAGTAACTGCAGAAACTGGAGCAGTCCTACCTGAATCCTGACACATATTGAGAAGTGGAAGAAG
>NC_056525.1:175519689-175523984 GCF_019175285.1 Sceloporus undulatus
ATTAGCTTGTGAATTATGTGTCTATACAGCAAAGTGTTATGTCCTAGACTAGAGTCTCATCTGTGGTGCTCTTAGGGTGAGAGGCAGGTAAAGAGGTGTCTGTCCAGATCTTCTCTGATAGCAGAATTTGGTAATACTTGATTTTTAAATGGGTGAAACACAAGTGTGATTCTCAGAGCTACAGTAATCATTAGACAACTGCAATCAATTGTTGCACTGTTCTGTTCTTTGTATCACTTTTATCCCCAAACATGCCTGAATCCGCAGACAAGCTGAAACATTAACTGGAACAAGAACTGTGAACCAGACAGTTCATTTCAAAATCAGTTTATACTGCCAACAACAAGAGTTCTTTGGAATATTTCCTTTGATCTTTGCCAGCCTGTCTTGTGAAGTGAAACAGTTATGGACCAGGTAATACTGGAGGACTGATTTTCTATAGCCCTGTCAAAAGTCAGTCTGGCTACATTTTTCTTACTAGCTTTTAAGTGTGCTGCTGTTGCTGCCACCCCTATCACCACCATCTCTAACTCTTTATTCCCTAAACTCTGTCCTTTGTGGTCATATGCTGCCCGGGGATGTATCACAGCACATCAATACTGTACCTTAACTAATTGCATTCCAGCATTTCTTCTAGCATACAATATTTTCCCTCAAATATGGTTGTAGCCTCATTGTATGATTTTGTATTGATGAGCTCAGTGAAAAACAGTACTAAAATTATCAAACAGAGAGTTAAAAGACTGCCCCAAAAAAGTTAAGTTGTAGAAACCAATTCATGAGCAAGTAAACATAAATTCAGTAATCACATTTTGAGTGGATGTGGATATATCACTGCCTTTTGAGACAAAGATGCTTTGCAAGATAAAATTAGAAAACCTAAGAGCCAGCATGACATCATTGTTTGAGTGTTGGATTATGGCTGGAGATCAGGGTTTGATTCCCGCTCAGCCATGGAAACCCACTGTGTGACCCCGGGCAAGTCACATGCTCTCAGCCTCAGGGAAAGGTAAACCTACTCTGAGCAAACCTTGCCAAGAAAACCCCAACATAGGGTCACTTAAAATCACCATAAGTTGGAAATGACTTGAAGGAACACAATGCACACACAAGATAGTGAATACAGGTTACATATCAGCATAAAACATTTCTTAAAAATAACATAACTCCAGCCATGAAGATGAGCATTTTAAGACCACTTTAAAACAGTTACAGAGTTTGTCACATGCAAATACTCCAAGGCAAGGTGTTCCAAAAGGATGATACCACAGGCTTTATCTTTCGTGCCTGACAACCGAATAGATCTTCCCAGCAAGTTCATGCTTCTAAGGACCAGACAGGTTCTTTTTTGGGACATTAGATGCATAAGAAATACTGGTGTCTTCTTTTACTGAAAAGTGATACTTATTTTCATCTGAGAGGTGCTGATCTGGATAATTCAACCAGTATGTTCCACTTTATGTAGCAAACCTGTTCTTTGCACTCATCTTGTAAATTATAAATTTGTTACTGGGACAAAAGTTTGTGTCAAGTGGAATGCTGCAACAGCTGTTCTTACCACACACACACACAAAAGAGTCAAGCCTTTTAAAATAATTATTTACCAAACTTGAAAATGTTCACAATCTATAGTGTAAATCACAGGGAGCATTTTATAGAAGGCCAGGTGCAATGTTATCGCTCATTTGTTTTACCTGCAGCTGCAACAGTTGGTGTCAGTTAATAGTTTACTTGCTATCAGGTATACTATTTCCTTTAGCTGCTTCCTGACTAACTTCTGTTACATTGTCTAAATGTGTATATGTGTGTGTAGTACCAGTTAAATTTGATGTTACCATATGGCAATTAATGCTGTTTGTTGTTCAGAGGTGTAAAACACTTCTGTAACCACTGTTATTGTTGTGTACCCCCAAGTCAATTTTTTTTTTTTACTTATGGCAATCCTAAAGTGAACCTATCACGGGGCTTCTTGGCAGATTTCTTCAGAGGATATGCCAGTGCCATCCCCTGAGGCAAAGAGAGTGTGACTTGCCCAAGGTCACCCGTGGCTTTTTTAATGCCCAAGCAGGGAACAAATCCTGACCGCCAGAGTCATAGTCCAATGCTCAAACCACTACACTACGCTGGCTCTCTGCAGTAAGCATTACCACCCTGAATGCAACCCAACATGAGCCCAGCCTTGATTTTAAGCATTTTGAACATTTGGGCCCAAACATGTTATCTCCCACTGAATAAGAAGGCAGTACTACATTAGAATAGTGACTTCACATTTCCCATTGGAGCAGAAAAAATGGAATGTGAGATTCCTAGATTCTGGGCTGGTACAGTCACTGCCTATTTAGACCCTGTTGTTGCATAAAAAGAATACATAGAATACAAATTTCTGTGAATCAACTCTCTCTCCCTTCTTTAGCTTAAATTGGGTTTTTTATGACTGCTCAATGGCTTGGAAGAAAAGTAAACAAAATATTACGATGCACAGGCCAGTCCCTATGCCTGCCATGCAAACAAATGAAGATGCAGAAACAATATCAAGAACTGTTATACTAGCACAGTATTGTCAACTGTGATGATGTAGTGGTAGGCCAAAAAAACAGAGCTTTACAGTACAACAATCAAGCAACTCAAATGCAACATATCAGATGTGGGTAGAAAGTGATCATTATGGGCAGGCAGTACAGCAGAAACAAAACGTACAGTACTATTTACATTGACTGGAAGAGAGATATGGCTTCATTACGTAGTTATAGCAGCAACAGTAGAGTGTTAACTAAATGGTTGCCAAAGCTCAACCTTAGAAACAAATTTTATTTAAATGAATGGAATATCCTGCAAGTAAATGCATTTAAATTCTTCAAGTAAATTGTATTCAAATGTGTTTGAAATTCAAGGGATGAATAACTGAAATCATTGACATCATGGGGTATGTCTATGCTGGTGAAGGAACTATTAATAAAATGGATCTCAAATGAAGTCAAATAACTAGACAAACATAATCAGCTCAGGTGAAGGGGAAATAGGGGCGGGTTACAGACGGGCAAGGGAGGACGTCTTGGAGGTGTATTCAGCTGAATGCGGAGCCTCCAGACGGCCCGCCCCGGGGGCGTGCTTCAGGTGTTGGAGCTTCCACACGGGGGGCAATGAAGACGTCTCACCTGGGCCCGTTTCGGACCCGGAGTTTCCAAACCGCCGCCTCGGAGGACGCTGCATAAAGAGAGGCAGCTTCCTCATGGGCGGCCCAAACCGCGGCTTTTTTTTTTTCTTTTGCCGCATGAGAAGTGCGCAGCTTCGCAGCTGCAGCGCTAAACAGCGGCGGCAGAAAGCCTGTCTGCGCATTTAAAGCACCCAAGCCCCTTTAAACTTTTTCCCTGTGACTTTAAAGCTAGGCAGGAGTGGTGTGAGGTAGCAATGTCCAAACTCTGTCCTCCCAGGCGTTTGGACTTCATGTCCCAGAATCCCAGACCACAGGGCAAGGTGGCTGGGGATTCTGAGAGATGAAGTCCAAATGCCTGGGAGGACAGAGTTTGGAGATTGCTGGTTTGGGGACCAGTGAGCCAGGCATGGTGGGAGGAGAGAACAGGAAGGGTAGAATAGAGTAGATAGGGCTGGGAGGGAAGACATGCCCTGGGAGGCGAAATGATGTCTTTATGGGACATCATGGGACCTAGTGCCTTGTCAGTGCTCCCTGCCCCTTGATCCCAGGCCCTCTCTAGTTGCCCTTTGCCTTTGAGGGCAAGTTTAGAGGACATCAAAAGGTCTTGGGCACATTCAAGCTCCGGGGTCTCTTTTTTTTTTTCCTTTGCCGGCTGGCGAATGCGCTGCTGCGCCGCGCTAAGCAGCGGCGGCAGAAAGCCTATGGGCACATTTAAAGTGCCCAAGCCCCTTTAAAACAAAGGTGGTCTCCTGCCAGCTGGTGATCAGCTGGTGTTGGCATCCTTGTCCGCTTGCACTTTGCCAGTGTCAGCAGCATCATAGATGCCTCCTCTCCTTTGGTCCCCGCGCTCCTGCTGAATCTGCAATGCACAGCCACAGCTGTCTCCGCTGCCACCGCTGTCCCCCTGCCATCTCCCCTCACCTCCTTTGTACATATGTCAATATTTACAGTTTTAGCGTTTTTTATTGTTAGGTGAAAATGGCAGAGGAATGTGTGTAGGGGTGCACTTTAAAGTCCAAACTTTCCAAGCAGCGCATGCGTACATGTTGCTCTAGGGTTAGGGTTAGGGTTAGGGTTAGGGTTAGGGTTACGAGGCTTAAAATGCGCCGCAGCTGTGCCTCAGCTTCCACAGCTGCATGGC
>NC_056525.1:175526984-175545993 GCF_019175285.1 Sceloporus undulatus
CACAGAGGCTCTCTGAGCTTTGGCACAAACTGGTGAAAAGAAGGAGAAGCCAAGGCCCAAGAGGGAAGAAGCCCACTCTCCACCTCTCAGGGTCCCAAGAAAGGGCTCTCTCTTGTCCCTTGGAAGCAGGAAGGGCTCAGCCCAGGGTGACCAGGCCTGTCCTCCTTTCCCATGACCTGCCCTGCATTTCAACCTTCTGTCCAGGAGGAATTTCCAAAAGGGCCTCCATGCTGAGCAGGACTAAGAAGCATAGGTTTATATTTTGTTGTTCTTGCATGCTTTTAAGGTGTTTCTGACTTAAGGCGGCCCTAGTGTTGGACTAGGACTTGAGACCAGGGTTCGAATCCCCAGCTCAGCCATGTAAACCCCATTGGGTGACCTTGGGCAAGTCACACTCTCTCGGCCACAGAGGACGGCCATGGCAAAGCTCCTCTGAAGAAACTTGCCAAGAAAACCCCATGAGTTATGGCGAGCCTTATGGCCTTAGGGTTGCCATAGGTGGGAAACAGCTTGGAGGCACAAAACAACAACAAAAGTGACCCCATCATGGGGTCTTCTTGGCAAGCTTTGTTCAGAGGAGGTTTGCTCTTGCCTTCCGCTGAGGCTGAGAGAGTGTGACATGCCCAAAGGTCACCTAATGGGTTTCCTGGCCAACCTGGGAACCAAGCACTGGTCTCCAGAGTCATAGACCGGTACTCAAACCACTACACCATCCCTCTGGCTCTCAAAATTTATATTTATATGAGTGTTTTCTGTGGTCATATCCTCCATTTTTTCTGGGAGGTCCTCCATTTTGCGGTGCCTTGTCCTCCTTTACAGTGAGGACCATCTGGTCACCCTGGCTCAGCCGATCTCTCCTGACAAATTTAGAAAGGACAGAGAGCAAATAGTAGTATCCACCAAGGGTGACCTGCATCTGAGATGGAGGATTTTTGGCTACCTTGCACAGGGTGGCCAGATGTCCTCACCCAAAAGGAGGACAAGGCACTGCAAAATGTAGGAGGGCATTCAAGAAAAAGGGAGGACATGACCAAATCAAAAACATAACAACACTCATGTAAATGAAAACTCATGCTTCTTAGTCATGCTCAAAATTGAGGACAGAAGGATGACATGTAGGATATGTCCTGGTCACCCTGACCTTGCATGATGGAAAACTCTTGAGGAAAACTAGAACCTGGAACAGCAGGTGTGCTGCTCTAAGCTGTAGTTTTCCTCAAGAGTTTTCCTGCTCAAGTCAGTAGAACCATTTGAAGGCTGTGATTCTATGCAGAGTGAGGCAAAGGCACAATTCCCAGATCCCCACACCTGTTGCTCCAGTTCAAACACCAGGGGTATAATTAGAGTTTTACAGTGGGCTTTCCACATTTGCCAGGGCTAAAGTCACAGGACCCCACTTGAAAGTGGGAAAACTGCAAATAAAAAAGACCTTTTTTTCCCACCTAAGAGAACACTTGTTCAGGCATTTTAAGGTCCTCTAGTGCAACTTTTAAGAGCAACACTTGCCAGAAATTGACTCTAGAATTGCATCAGAGGACTTACAAATAGCAATAGCAGTTTCATTTATATGCCACACTAAGCTGTCCCTAAGTGGTTTACAAATGTAAGCTAATTGTCCCAAACAAGCTGGGTACTCGTTTTAGCGACCTGAGAAGGATGCAAGGCTGAGTCAACCCTGAGCCCCTGGTAGAGATTGAACTCACAATCTTGTGGTTTTGTGAGTGAGTGGCTGCAGTACTGGCATTCAACCACTGCGCCACCAGGGCTGCTTACAAATGCCAAGAGAAGTCTTCTTTCTAAGAATCTCTAGGTCCTCTAGTGTAATGTCTGGCCACAGAGTCACATTGGAGGACCTAAGGATTCCTAGAGATAATACTGTACATTCATCAAATCCATGAATAATCAAAGCAACAAAAGTGAAAGCTGCAAATGTGGAAGTAATTCAGGCTCTGCTAGGCACATATAATGTTGGACCTGGTTCTGACAAAGTCAGTACAATGGATTTACATGTAAATTATTTAGGAATGATGTTTGTTGTTGTGTGCCTTCAAATCATTTCCAATTTCTGGTGACCCTAAGGCAAACCTTCCATGAGGTTTTCTGGGGCTGAGAGAGTGTGACTTGTCCAAGGTCAGTTTCCATGGCTGAGCAGGAAATGAACCCTGATCTCCAGAGTTGTAGTCCAATGCTCAAACCAGTACACAAGTCATTTCTAAGGTGAACCAGTCACAGGGTTTTCTTGGCATGATTTGGTCAGAGGTGGTTTGCCTTTGAGGCTGAAAGAGGGTGACTTCCATGGCTGAGCAGGGACTTGAACCTTAGTCTCCAGAGTTGTAAATCCAACACTCAAATTACTACACCACCTGGCTCTTCATTCAGGAATACGGGCAGCAACTACTTGAATACCAGGACATGAGATCCCTTTTACAGTAAGGGGGAGATGGAGAGTGTTGTTGGCCTACAGCTCCCAGTAGCCCTAGGCAGCACAGGATGCTGGGAGATGATGGAAGTTGTTGTACATTCAGAAAACATTCAGAAAACCACATCTTCTCCATCCCTTGGTTAAGGGAAATGCACTCAAGCACTGGGCTGAACTTCTCTGGACTAAAATGGTCCTCTGTTTATATGACACATAACAGTGATTTGGTATGAACATACAGTGGACCCTTGTTTGGTTCCAAGATCCCCTGTGGATAACAAAATAACAAAATCCGTGTATGCTCAAGTCTCATTAAATATAATGACATAGCAAAATGGTGTCCCTTATAAAAAATGGAAAATCAAGGTTTGATATTTGAAATTTATACTTTTAACATTTTCAGACGGTGGATGCTTGGATCCGTGTATAAAAAATCCGTGTATAAGAAGGGCCGACTGTATTTATTATGGAAACCTTATTACAGTGAAAGCTCTTTGATTAACCTCTGCATTTGTTGATAAAGTCAATAGTTCACTAAATTTCTCTAGTAATTTCACCTCAGTCACTAGTTTCCCCCATTAATGCTAAAGTTTTAAAAAATGTTTCAGTGATCATTTGAATTTATCATGGTGGGTGCCTCAAACTCTATCACATTAGTAAAACAGGAAGGCCTGATGCCTCAGACTGCTAGAATTGGGGGGGGAAAAAGAATTATGTCTCTTTGTTGTTAGGCAGGCTAATCTGTGTGATTTCTTTGGAAAGTCAACTGAGAGTGGAGAGTGAGAACTTTCTGGATCCTATGTGACAGTAGAAGAGTTGTGGAAAGAAGAAAAAATAGAAAAGAAGAAAAAGTGAGGCTTTAAATGAAATGGGATGAGAAGGAGTGATTTGTTTCCTTAGTAGGAAATAAATAGTAGGAAACATTCCTTAGTAGGAAATACCTCTTTCAGAATATTGGCCCTTTTAGGCCTTAAAGAAAGTGTTCCCCTCCCACAGGTGTCTATGGAAAGAAACTTATTTTGAAACATGGGGGAGGGAGGTGCATTTTGACTTTTCAGTAACTTCTCTTATTCTCTTGATCGGGGAGTCAGAAAGGATTTGGTTATACAGACAACTGTTTTGCATATGGTTCTCAAACAATTTCTGATTAATTATCCAGCCTTGATTCAGTGACTGATTCATTTATTGTTGTACTTGTTGTGGATCACTGTCCTCTAACTGAAGTAAGTTACTTTTTATTAATCAAATAAGGCATTTGAAGAATAAGTAAAGTGGATGTGTTGGTGGATGCAGAAAGAAAAGAGAGATGCAAATGAGTGACAAACTCAATTTAACATGAATCAAGAGACCACAAGGGTCATTCAGTGCAACCCCCTGCCATGCAGCAATATGAGATCCTATTGCCTTGGGACAGCTTTTGCCAAACTGACAGTTCCCAGTTGTGTTGGATTCGCTCCATTCCCAGGCAACAACCATATTATGGGCTTTACAATTCATAGAATTCCAGGCAAGATTTAAAAGACAAAAAAAAAGTCCTCTTGAAAGAGCCAGTAACAAAATGTACTCTCCTAAAGTCAACAGTGAAAACCTCCATGTCATTTTCTGTAAATCCAACGGTCTGGTCCAATACCAACATTCAAGTCAATTATTTAACTAACAATAAGTGGATCACATAAATAATTTCCATTGATACTGTTTATGGTAGTAAATTATTGTTCCAATTTTAATGTTTTACATTATATATATTTTTTCAAATTAACATCCTGAGTTCAGGACATTGCTAGGCATAATCTGTATTTTTAACATCAAATAGTTAATCAAAGACATCTGAACAATTTTCCATAAATCCAATTGCATGGACAAAACAAATTGCAGGTCTGGGGCTAGCAATTGGATTTCGGCTACCTTATCTCTGCTTTAATTAAACTGAGATAAATTGAAGTGAATTACCAAGTTTAACTGAAGTTGACATATTTTTGTGAGACGCTGAGGGCATCCTCCTAACCACCAGTGTCAGGTAGATAAAGAATATTATTCTTAAACTCTTCATTTCTAAGTCATGTGATAAGGAGGTGGATAAAAGATGGGACCAGAGAATTTTTGAAGAATGTTAATAGTCATATCAGTTATCAGTCCTCATCAATTTTATGAAAACGGAGCCTGATTCTGGCACGATCAGTTATTCAGAAGTAAGTCCTGTTATGATCAATGGCAACTGCAGATAAGTATTACTACAAATAAGAATTCATTTCAGCAGCTATTACAGGGTTTATTCTGAAGCCAATTATTGAGATAACTTCTAACAATCTATCTTTTAGAGAATAATTTATTGGTTTGCACATAAATAAATACTTCTTTTTCCCACACTATGGTAACATTTCATGTTAACGTCCAACTATCAAAGATGTGTGGAGGTGTATGGTGTTTTCCCTCAAGAAAGCATTTGGAGCTCAGTCAGAAACATGCAACTGTATGCAGTTCAATAAATCATACCTTGTGTTACTTGCTTCCAGATTTTCCCACGTCTGCTTATTTTCCTGCAGAAGAGGCTCTGCACTGCCACCTAGTGCTATATTTTCCATGACATAATTTTCTTATTTGCAAGAAATCTAATTAGAAGTGAAAGCCTCCAACCATGTACTCCAGTGTATTGATCCCTACAACATTCCTGTGGAGTAAGTGATTTAAGAAGGAGGCCAGAATGTCCGGTTGTTTAAACTGAAAAATATGATATAACAGCACTGCTGTTGATAAACTGAACCACTACTTGATTAATCCCACTTCCTTATTTGGAGTCTTCCTTTAGCATAAAAATGTTAAGGGATCTTTATTTCAAACTACACAAACAAAGATGGCAGAGTTAGTATATCATTGTATATGCTTGTTTTGTTTTGAATTTTTTAAAATATTGAAACCCACAGTTGCACAGGGAAAAATTTCATTCTTGGATAGGCTTTTCCATGCTGTGTATATTTTGTATTAGAATACTGAAGACAAAATATTGATATTACATGAAGATGATATACTGCTCTAAAACAGCAAGAAACACACCCTCTCCAGGAATTTTGTTTGCCATTTTTCAGGTTATTAATATTATCATGCCACATTTCCCCCCAATTTGGGACTGAAAGCAGCTTTCAATTTAAAAGAACAATACAATTAAAGACTATGGAGTGAAAATTAAAAATACAAAATTGCAAAATTATGGAAAGGCTTATGCCAGTGTCTACTGGTGTATGTCAGTCTGTTCCCATCACCTAGCCTCCCTTTGTTTCTGATTATGGCTGTCACAAATCCAGAGCTGTGCCTGTAGGTTATACCAGGGGTTGGCAACCTCCGGCCCGCGGGCTGCATCTAGCCCGCGGAGGCGGCAGGACCGGCCCCAGGCCGGTCCTGCTGCCGCTGCCGCCACCACCTCCTCCTCCTGGGCCTCTGTGGGCTCCTCCCAGGGCCCAGGCAGCCCCAGGCCTCTCCTTCTGAGGCCCCCTCAGAGGCTGGGAAGGAGCCAGCGGAGCCGCCTGCGCGGGTGTCCTCCTCCTCCTCCTTCCCGGTCTCTGAGGGCCTCGAGGCCCCTCAGAAGCCGGGAAGGAGCCCTTGGTGTTCTCTGTGCAAAATCCCCTCTCAGCATCTTGTGCCTTTCTGGGTTGAGACAGTGTGCATGCTTTCTTCCTTTTTTTAATTGCTTTGTAGTAGTTTCCATGCTTGGAACTATTATTATTATTATTATTATTATTACTACTACTACTACTACTACTCCGGGGCGGAGCATGCAGCCCCGCCCCTGGAGGGTGGAAGCTCCACCCCCAGCACACAGCCCCGCCCCCAGAGGGTGGAAGCTCCACCCCCCAGCTTCGGCCCCCCAGTTGTCTGAGGGACAGCAACCTGGCCCCCGGCTCAAAAAAGTTGCCTACCCAAGTTATACTTTCTCCAGTACAGTGTGCTAGAAAGCAAATTGCAAGGCCTTACATACTGTGGATCTTGCAGTTTCTGGTGTGTGTCAGTCAGTTTGTGTCCCAATTGACTTTCATAGGCACTTGTTATATTTCTGTCCCTTTTATAGTCTAACATGTATATCTTGGACTGCATCTACACTATTGAATTAATGCCTTTTGACACCGCTTTAAGTGTCATGGTTCCATCTATAGTATCCTGGGATTTGTAGTTTGCAGTGGCACCAGGGCTCTATGACAGAAAGCTCACCGAACTACAAATCCCATGACTCCATAGCATTGAGCCATGACAGTTAAAGGGGTGTCAAACTGCATTAATTCTGCAGTGCAGACGTAGTCTCAGTTCTGTTGGTCCACTTATTCTTTGCAAAGTATTGTGGAGTTCTAAGTAATGTAATAAAATGAAACATGGGAGGGGGGGTCTTAGAGGGGAAGGTATTGATCAGTGTACGGATCATTAATTCAAACTGTACAAAAGTAACAAAGTTAACTTGTGGCAACTTGTGGTCCAAGCAGGAAAGCACCTCACCCTGAAATGGTGGGAAGAAGCCCTTACCTTTGTTTGGGACACAATATGCCAAGCATTTCTCCCATGCCACTCTCCTTTTTCTCTCTCCATTCTACAGATGTTTTGCAGTGGACAAACATAGGTGACTTGTGAGGACTCCCGACCACCACCATCACCATCACAAGGATAACTCACCTCTCCTGTTCAGTCTATGAACTGCCATTGATTGTGAGATTCCAGATATGTTTGCATTAATAAAAAAACATAATCAGTGCAGTGAGCATCAGTGCAGCTTACTTTTATTGATCTCTCAGTGCTAGAATGATTCATTTGTAATCATGGTGGGAGGATGCACTTCCACATTTTATAAATGACTGTTCACCTCTGCACGATACACAAAATGACATTCTGCAGCTAAATCTTGTCCAGAAATCACATCCTCTACTTTGAATAATGCAGAAAGAAATCAAACCTCAGAGGTTATCCTTTGCAAAATTTGCTGGGACATGTACTTTACAAAACAGCACAAATAATGCTTGGTTGTGTTTGTGTTACTGAGTTAGATTTTGTGAATAAAGCCGTAGATCAAAAGAAACATCTGTTGAAAGTTAAGTGTTAAAAACTTTATACACACTGAAATTTCTGTATGGACTTAATATAATAAATTAAGAAATTGATTTGCTTCTTTAATGTTATTTTAGCAGGTTTAGCAAGCACCTAGGCAGAGTTCCTAAATACACTTTCTCAGAAGTGAATGCCATTTACATAAAGGAGAGTTTAATATAAATGGGTTAAGGTTAAGGATTGGCGTGCTTAGAAAAGCACTAATAAAAAGATCCCAGCAAAATTATAAGGCTTTACATATTATCACGGCCCTGAGTCTGAGCAGGGCTATTGAGGATAGGTAGTCTGGGAAATGTCTCATTCATAGGGTTGCCATACTTGAACTTGAAGGCAGTTAATACATACACAGCAGCAGCAAAATTACTACCATTTCATTTGCCAGAACAAGGTCGTGTATCAAGTTGCCAACCTGCCAGCAAAACCGACATCAATGAAGGAATGGCTATTTTCTTTCCCCCCATATACAGTGCCCTGCATACACTTGAAATCTCCAACCCAGAGAATTGGGGACCCTTCAGAGTATATTTGATGTGTATATGGGGAGAAGGAAGGTTGCAGGAGAGGAAAATGAGGGGAAGTCTCATTGCATAAGTAGAGGTGTGTTCCTATGATGTTGATTGGGATCTTTGGTTTGTTTCCCACTAAAAATGAAATTCTATGCATGATTACCTGGGGGCCCCAGTGAACCCAGTGGGCCTCTTAAAAAAACAAACCCACAAAGTTTGGGCTGTATGACAAATAAGAAATATTTGTTCTTTACATTATTCATTTTAAGCACTTTTCTAAACAACAGATTTTTCTTGTACATTCATTGTATATACTTTAATGTAATGCCACTTAGACAAATACAGTAATTTCTTATTGTACTTGGATCAGTGCATGTAATGTTGAAAAATAGATGTGCTTCAGCTAGTGGTGCACATTGATCCTAAATGTGTATATGGGTGTGTGTATGTGCCTTCAAGTTGCCTGTCACCTTATTGTGACTCCACAAACTTCATAGGATTTTCTTAGGCAAAATGTCCTCAGAGGTGGTTTACTAGTTCCTTCCTCTGAAATATAGCCTACAGCACCTGTCATTCATTGGTGGTCCCATCCAAGAACAAATCAGGGCTGACCCTGCCTAGCTTCCAAGATAGTTTACTCAGAGGTAAATCTCAGTGGTTTTACCAAGTCTGATTTCCAAATGAAATGACTGATCTGTAACATTAACATTGCCCAGGAAAGTAACTTGTTCCACCTCCTCAACAGGTTGACTTAGGTCTGTTACAGACAGCCAAAATAAAGCTGCTTCGAGTCACAGTGGAGGTATGGTGTTTCAATGATGCATGCGTCCTAAGAGTCCAGAAGCCACACCAAAGCCACACTCCAGTCCTTAGGGCTGGAGCGTGGCTTTGGTGCAACAAGTGAAGATTTACATGCTTCTGGCAGAAAATCATATGTTAATGCTTTTATAGGTTGCCTTTACTAAATGAAATGATACTAAATGAAATGATACTAAATGAAATGTATAAAAGTAAAATAAAGTGATACTGTTTCATGCCAGTTAGAAACTTTCTACTCCATAATGGGCTCTCCAAAATGATTTATTTATTGTTATCATCCTCCTTCTCATAAAGAGACCACAGTTTATATTACAGCATACAAACACTATCAAAATCATAACAGTAATGTATAATAAAATACAATAAAACCAGCAGGACAGAAGAACAACAATTAAGCAAATGTAGCACTTTCCTTCCCCAAAGACTCCCCCCTTCTTCATTTGGTGAAAGAAATGTGTTTCTATTTGGTGTCTAAATGCAACAATGAAATAGACAACAATGGCTCTCCACCAAGAGGGAGTTACAAAGCTGAGATGCCATCACCAAGAAGACCGTGCCATGTATGTGTGCTGTAGACTCAGAGTCATGTTCACTGAGATACCACAACAGAGCAATGTAATGAAACCTAGAATTAACCCCTCTGAGCAGATTATGGAATACTTTTGAGAAGCTATTCTGGTCCCGAAATGATGAGAGGTGGTAGGTGAGAACTGAAGACTCCTCTCATATTATGTAACTCCTCCATCAAGAGGAACATGACCCCGCCCAGACCCTGGTTTTTGGGTCTTGGAATAACACACCCACAGAGTTTATATTTCATCTTAGTTCAATTTCAGTTTGATAAGGCCTAGTCCAGCCCATCAATGTTTCCAGGCAATTAATTGCACAGTCTCTCCTAGGTCAGATGCAATGGGATATAAAGAGGACACCTATGCTTAGAAGTTAGGGACAAGGTAGAGGCTTGTAGACCAAATGCGGAGGAACTACCTTTAAATGGGGGTGATGGGAGAGGTCTTCCCAAGTTACAAGAAAAGGTTAAACCCTGGAACCCATCTCAGAAATACTAGAAAACAACAACAAACTTGGACTAATGAGCTACTAGGTCACTGGTGTAGCTATGTATACATGTATCTTTTATTTACTACATTATGGTTCATACATAGCTACACCAGATACTCAGTAGCCCTTTAACCCAAGTTTATTGTTGTTTTCTAGTATTTTTGAGGTGGGTTCTGAGGTTTAGCCCTTTCTTGTAACTTTGTTGTTATTTTCTAGTGTGTGTGTGTGTGAGAGAGAGAGAGTCCTGTGCCCACATCTATGAATTGCATAGCACAGATGCATGGAGCTAAGTAAAAGTATCCCAATGTTACCTTTTGGTAGCCATTCTTATCTGTGTAGACTATTACTGAGTAAGAAGTGTCAGTGGTCAAATGTGATACAGTACAAGGCCTCTTCCTATGTTACTTCCCTAATTAAATGGCTGTATGATATATTTCAGAGGAAGGAACTGACAGAATACCATTTTAAAGCAACCCTATGAAAACCCTGTGAAATTCATGGGGTTGCCACAAGTCGACAAGTGACATGACGGCACAGATACACACTCAACAGGATCAGAGTTTATGCCATCGATGTAGCATTGCAGAAGTAATTACATAGCTTTACAATCTAACCAAAAGGTTAAATTATCAAATAAATAAATGATACACTGATATTGAAAACTACACTCATGTCCCCAGGCCTTACTCTTATAATCAGTTCAATTATTTCCAGTATTGAAATGCTGATTGAACCATTAAAAACATTATTTTAAGCAATATCTCAGTAAAAACCTTATTTACCAGAACTGCCTGATAGAGATTTTGTTTGTTAACTACAGTAGATCTATGACATATTAATACTACGGTATACTAACTGGAAGGGTCCATTTTTTAAAAAGCAAGTCAGAATTGAATTTGATTGCCCAGTTGAACAGTAGCATGGAAACCTTTACATTACATACTGTACAACCCACCCTGTGCATGTTTGTTTTGTATGTTGTACTAAATCCAATGGAACTTGCAGCTGAGCAAGTCTACATAGGACTGTCAGTGTGCAGCCTGATCTTTTGTATGTTAGTCTTACAGAACTCAGTGAGACTTACTCTTAGGGAATTGTAGTTAAGAAGACACCTGCACCATCGCAGGTCCATACAAACCACACATTGATTTGCTATTGAAAAGCAAGAGAGACTGCATTCATTCTATAAGAATGTTTCACATATGAACTATGTCATCCACCTGTAGTAACTTTCGCATTCTTGTTTTATATTTACAGCCTGAATATTTATTCTAATGCATTTAGTTCAACATGGACATCACTACAACACCATTTTAGCATATTGTATCCTTCAACTGATAAGAGACATCAGGCAATAGGCATATTTGTGATTATATGGGATTCATTTGCACTGCAGAAATAATGCAGTTTGATAACACTTCAATGCTGTGGAACTCTGAGATCTGTAGTTTGATGTGGTACCAGAGCCCTCTGATTTTAAAAAGGCTAAATATATCATAAAACTACATATTCCAGAATTCCATTCTACTGAGCCATGGAAGTTAAAGTGGCATCAAACTGTATTATTTCTGCAGTGCAAATGCAGCCATGGTTTCAGGAGAGAGCTTTAGCTTGCTGGCATGTACTGCAATGCCTAGGAGTGGGTTGAAAGGCCAAAACACAAAACCAACAACACTAGGATATGATCAATCCATGTATGCATACACATACACCTCTACGAACACATCCGTCCCTTAGAAGACTGAGAATAGGAGGTGGTGTAGCTGTGGTTCCCCTCCTGCCTGTCTGGTAGTCTTCCCCATCCCAACCTGGAAACAGCAGAAATTGAAACGTCTACCAGCAAATCATGTGCCCTAACTGCTAAACTATTGTCCAAATCACATTGCACAAATAATTCAGTTTGAGACTACTTTAACTGCTCAGGCTTAGTGCTAGGGAATCCTGGGAACTGTAGTTTATTGTTCTCCCTGATTTTGTTAAGAGGTGACCAGAGCTCTCTGTCAGAGAAGGCTAAATGCCTCACAAAATTACAGTTCCCAGAATTCCCTAGCATTGAGCCAGGGCAGTTAATGCAGTCTCAAACTAGATTATTTCTGCAGTGTGTTTCCCTCGAAGTATGTGTTCCTGTTCTCCCTGATTTTGTTAAGAAGGAGCTTGTGCTAAAGCAAATTGTACCTTTATGCGAATGTCTGAATGAAGTATACATTCCAACTCTCTTTGAAATGACATTAGATGCACTTGTTATTTGTGATTCTACTGTTTTACTTGTGGGGTCTATTTTGAATTGTCTGCACTGTTTAGAGGAAAGTACCACCATTGAAGATTGACAGTTGATTGAGACCATTTTTGGAGCTGACCATGTCAATAACAACAGGATAACATTTTTTGAGAGCTGTTCCCTTTCTAAAAGACAGTTGTGTTGTATGATACCTTTATGTGGGGTCACTAATTTTGAAGACTAGAGAGTATTTGGGAGATACTTCTAGACCAATGGTACTCAGACTTTTTATCCTGGGACCCCCTTTTACATCTACATCCCGACACATGACATTGTGTGTGTCTGTGTATTATTTATTTAGTGTGCATATTTTCATTCACATATTCATGTCTATTAGTATTTTAACATTTTATAAGGCAATAACATTTAAATTAGAAGTATGGTTTAAGTAAATTCAGTATTTATCTCAACTTGTGTAGATTTTATACATAAATAAGTTTGGGAAGAGGAAGAGGAAGACAAGGAGGGAGGCGGAATCAGGGCCTCCAAGTCTTGTGACCCTCACCACCAGCTCTTGTGCCCCCCTGGGAGTCCTCTCAATAGCTCAAATGTGTTAAAATTTCACTGTTTGATATTTTTCTACATACTTTTAGATTAAAGCAAGTGATTTATGATCTATTGTGAGTGACCTGTTCTTGTTTAATTCCGTCTCTGACTTGACAGAAATTGTGACATGCTGGGTGCTATAATACCTCAAAATGCCCTTAATGGTGTCAGATTTGTTTTAGGGGAGGGTAGGATTGGGGATATGGGAGTGTATGTAAAAAATTCTTAACCTGTAAAGCCACCTCAATTGTCATTTACAGAGTGTATTGCACCATGGAAGCCTGGTGAAGAAACAACCAAGGGAACCAGTGGAGTGTAATGGTTTGAGTTTTGGATTAGGACTCTGGAGACCAGGCCTTGATTCCCTGCTCAGCCATTAAACCCACTGGGTGACTATGGGCAAGTCACACTCTCTCAGCCTGAGATGATGGCAATGGCAACCCCCTCTGAAGAAACTTGCCAAGAAAACCCCATGATAGGGTTGCCATAAGTCAGAAACGACTTGAAGGCACACAACAACAGCAACAAAAGGTGACTTCCAGCAGAAAACAAGCAAAACTTTTCTCCTTTCCTCTTTCCATACAAGGGGTAGAAAGTGTTAACTTGTGTGACTCTGTGTGTGAGAGTGGTAGAGAAAGAAAGAGAACTCTGTGAAAAAGTAAGAAAGCCAGCCTGGCCTAATGGTTTGAGTGTTGGACTAGGACTCTGGAGACCAGGGTTCGAATCCCTGCTGGGCCATAAAAACCCACCAAGTGACCTTGGGCAAGTCACTCTCTCAGCCTCAGAGAAGGGCAAACTCCTTCGGAACAAACCTTACCACAGAAACAAAGAATATATTTAGTCTGTGGTAGAACCGGGTGCTGAGGGACTGTTTAGGGCAATGTGCTTAGGGGAAGAAAAGCAAAACTAAGGTGAAACTTAATTCCAGGATGAGTCCCCTATTTCAGCCTTCAGTCAGTCCAGGAGGAATTCCAAAATGCCTTCCTTTTTCAGCATGACTGAAAATGCCAGAGAGCCAGCGTAGTTTGTAATGGTTTGAGTGTTGGACTGTGACTCTCTGAACTTTCAGGGCTGAGGTGGCCTCAGCATGAGGAAGCAAGTACCAAAAGGAGTGAATTTAAGATACAGTAATTTAGATTTAGTTTGGTTCTTCCAGTGACACACACGAAAAGTGACTTTGCCTTTCCTGAGGAAGTCAGACTTTTCCTGTGTTCTCCTCTTCCCCAGTGAAGTATAGTGTCTAGACTGAGGGAAATAATAGTGCCACTCTATTCTGCTTTGGTCAGGCCTCACTTGCGATAGTGTGTCCAGTTCTGGGCACCACAATTCAAAAAGGATGTGGAGAAACTGGAGCGTGTCCAAAGGAGGGTGACCAAAATAGTGAAGGGTCTGGAAACCATGGCCTATGAGGGAGCTGGGCATGTTTAGCCTGGTTAAGACGCCTCTTAACCATCTCTTTTCCAGGCTAAACATGCCCAGCTCCCTCATAGGACATGGTTTCCAGACCCTTCACCATATGACATCCCTGTTTAAGTGGTCAAAAATAGGAGGAAAAGGTAGGAGGAAAAAACTGAGGTATACTATATATCACTAAGTACGATCTTAATTAATAAAGGAATGCTACAAAATTTCTCTCTCCCCCCAATCTCTCTCTCTCTATATATAAAAATTGAACGATTCTAAATAAACATGAAATGATGATGAAACTGATAAAGAGAGTAACAAATGTAAATAAAATGTTCAACCAAAAGACACCTTGCAAGGCTATAAGGTGCTGAGGTGACCAATTCTTCTGTTTACTCCAGTGACTTCATGACAGTCAATATAGGGTGTATATCCCAGTAATTTTAATTCATTAAGAAGCCTAGCCATGCTGGCAGTGTCCCAGAGAACCCTGTTTAAGTATCTGAAGGGGTGGCATACTGAAGAGGGAGCAAGCTTGTTTTCTGCTGCTCCAGAGACTAGGACTTGGGCAATGGTCGCAAACTGCTGGAAAAGAGATTCCACCTCAACATTAGGAGGAACTCCCTGACAGTAAAAGAGCTGTTGGACTGTGGAACAGGCTTCCTCAAAGAGTGGTGGAGCCTCCTTCTTTGGAGGTTTTTAAGCAGAGGCTGAATGGTCATCATCATCATCATCATTTGTTGGGGTTGCTTTGTGTATTTCTGCATAGCAGGGGGTTGGACTGGATGACCCTTGGGGTCCCCTTTCAACTCTATTCCCTCACATAACGGGGTAAGGGCCTCATGTCTTTCTCTTTCCTCCCTCTTCCTGCTTTCCCAGCCCCGTAGTGGACTTTTACTAATATGCAGGCGCTGCCTATCCTCCAAATGCACCCAGAACATATTAGAATCATAGAATCATAGAGTTGGAAGAGACCCCAAGGGCCATCCAGTCCAACCCCATTCTGCCATGCAGGAACTCTTCATCAAAGCATCCCCTGTGACAGATGGCCATCCAGCCTCTGTTTAAAGACCTCCAAGGAAGGAGACTTCACTATACTCCGAGGAAAGAGTGTGTTCCACTGTCCAACAGCCCTTACAGTCAGGAACTTCCTCCTAATGTTGAGGTGGAATCTCTTTTCCTGGACCTTGCATCGATTAGTAAAGTATAAGCGGGAGAAATGCAAACGGCGCGCAATAGCAAGGGAAGGCAAGGCAAGGCAAGCAATCTCAGCTGCACTTTCTTCTTCTGGCTCCTGTCTTTCTTTCTTTCTGTGTGTGTGTGTGTGTGCAAACCCAACTTTGTGTCAATTGGAATGAGGTCAGCTTTGGAGCTTCTCATTGCACGCGGTGATTATTATTACCTCGGCTTCCAAGCCAATGGGAGCCGGAGGGGTGTGGTTTGGCACGGGGCAGCGTTGGATACAGGCGCCCATTGGCCGGGGCCCTCCGGGTGGCAGGATAAAGATGCGCCGAGGCGGGTTTTTGGGGGGTCTGCTGCTGCTCGGAGCTGGCAGCGCGAGAGGGAAGCCACGAGGGGGCAGGGTCTGGGAGGTGTGTTTGTAAGAAGTGAGGAGAAAGAGAGAAGGAAGGAAGGCAAGAAGGAAGGAAGGAAGAGGCAGCCGGGCCCATTCCTTCGCCCCCTCCCCGCTTTGTACATGTCTCTTTCCTCTCTTTGGGGCTCCTCCGCAATCCCGACTCAATGCAGTTTTTGCCCCACTCCCCGCTTTTCCAGCCGGGAAGGCGCTCCCTTCTCTCGCATGGCGGGCATGTTTTGCCCCCCGTTTAATCCCGCGCCGACGCCGACACCGAACCGCCAACGAACAACAAACTCCGCCTCACTTTTCCCCCAAGTCCTGGACTGAGGAAGAACCTCTATCTATACATATATGTATATATGACTTTTGTTTCGTTTGCCCCCTCCTCTTTGGCGCTTGTTTCTTGGAGGGCGTTTGGTTGTTGCTTTTGTTGCACCTCTATATCTGAACTCCTTTTTTGAGTAACTCTCCGAACTCTCTTTTAAGGGCAGCCCTGAACTCCCCGGTTGTTGCTGTTGTTGGGGGTTAGTAGCAGGGTCGACATTTGGACTCCTTTTGGAGAGTTTTTACATTATTCTTATTCTTATTTGGCGGTGCCCTTGAAAGCGCTGAGAGAGAGACTTGGGGGAGAGAGGAGTGGGCGTGCTGCCGGGGCAGAGAAGAAGAGCCCGCTGCTTCTAGCAGACGGAGAGCAAGCAAGCAAGGAAGGAAGGGGGCAAAGGAAGGGAAGGAGGAGAAAGCGACTTGAGGAGGGGAGAGTAAAAGCCTGACCCGAAAGGGAACGGCGTGGAGCTACTACAACTCCTCCTCCTCCGACTTGGAGCGTGCCTTAAGTTTACGGAGGGCCGGGACGGAGCCTCGGGGGAAGTTGGCTCTGGGCTGCCAAGCTGGGTCCGGCGTGAGCCCCCTCGCCCCCGTCCCTCCTCCTCCTCCTCCGCCGAGATGGTTCAGCAGACGAGCAACGCGGAGAACAACGCGGAGGCGCTGCTGGCCGGCGAGAGCTCGGACTCCGGGGCCAGCCTGGAGCTGGGCATCGCCTGCTCGCCCACGCCGGGCTCGACGGCTTCGACGGGGGGCAAGGCGGACGACCCGAGCTGGTGCAAGACCCCCAGCGGCCACATCAAGCGCCCCATGAACGCCTTCATGGTCTGGTCGCAGATCGAGCGGCGCAAGATCATGGAGCAGTCGCCCGACATGCACAACGCCGAGATCTCCAAGCGCCTGGGCAAGCGCTGGAAGCTGCTCAAGGACGGCGACAAGATCCCCTTCATCCGGGAGGCGGAGCGGCTGCGCCTCAAGCACATGGCCGACTACCCGGACTACAAGTACCGGCCCAGGAAGAAGGTCAAGTCCGGCGGCGGCGGCGGCGGAGGGGGCAGCACCGGCCTCAACAACAGCAGCAGCAGCCCTAACGCCTCCTCCAAGGCTGGAGAGAAGAGCAGCGGAGGGACTTCATCCCCGAGCAACTCTTCCAAACTCAGCCAGAAAAAGGGGAGCGGGGCCAAAGCGTCGCCCAAGTTGAGCCCAGGAGGCAAAGGCTCCCCCGCTCCTCCTCCCCAGCCGCCTTTCCCTTCCTCGGAGTCGCAGGCGCCCCCTCTGCTGCCCCCGGAGCACCACTCACTGTACCGGCCCCCCGACAAAGCGCTGCTCCCGGAGAAGAAGGCCAAGCGGGCCGCCGGGGTCTTCGCCTCGGTGCCCTCCAGCCCCACCTTGAGCACCTCCACGGACACCAGCGACGACCCCATGAGCCTCTACGAGGAAGGCCAGGGCCAGCACCGGGAGGGCGGGCTGGGGGTCGGGGTCGGCCTGGGCGGCATACGGGACCCCGCGGCTTCCCCTCCTCCTGCTTTGGGGGGCTGCTCCCCCTCGGACCACGGCAGCTACACCAGCCTCCGGGCCCCTTCCTCGCCGGCCCCTTCCACCTCCCGCTCTTCCTCCTCCTCCTCCTCGGTCTCTTCCTCCTCCTCGGACGACGACGAGCTGGAGGACGACCTGTTGGACCTCCACCCGAGCCCCGGTTTCGAGGGCAGCATGGCCTTTGGGCCCGGCCTGAGCTCCTCCTCGGTGCTCGACAGGGACCTGGATTTGAATCTGGAGCCGGGCTCCGGCTCCCACTTCGAGTTCCCGGACTATTGCACCCCGGAGGTAAGTGAGATGATCTCGGGGGACTGGCTCGAGTCCAGCATTTCCAACCTGGTCTTCACCTACTGAGGAAGAGGAGGAAGAGGAGAAGAAGAAATGGGAGGGAGGGGGACCAGAGACAAGCAACTTGGCCCAAGCCCCCTCCCCGAAAGCGCTACAACAGACTGGAGACGGTGGTTGGGGGGTGTGTGTTTGTTTGTGTCCCTCTTTCCCTCTTTCCCCCTACATTTTTCTTTTGAAAACTGACTTGGGGGGGGCGTGTGGGTGCCTCTTCTGTGTGTCTGTCTTTTTTAACGACAAAAAGGGATCAACGGAGCTGCTTCATGTTTTTTTGGGGGGGGGCAGTCTGTGTGTATTTTTTCGGAGCAGCAGCATCTCCCCAGCAGCAGCCCCTCTTCTTGTCTAGCCAAAACGGAGCCTCTCTCGCCGCGCTCCTCCATCGCCTTCTCCTCCTCCCACGTTTCTTTCTTTTTTAAACCTTCCTGCAACACACACCTTTTCCAGCCTTCCAGCAGCCGAAAGAATGAAATCCCCCACGTTTCCAGAGAGAGACTGACTGCTGGCAGAGAGAGAAGGAATTCAAGCGGATTAAAGAAGAACTGCAACTCCTCCCGGTCGGTGGGGCGGGTGGGGGGTTCAAATCACGCACATCTTGGCCAGGTGGGTTTCGAGGGAGAAGGGATCGGGTTTCTGTACATTTGAGGGGAGGGGAGGGTTTTTTTCCGGGGGTGAGACAAATTTGCAAGAGGAGAGGGGAGGGAGTTCTAGTTTCCTTTTGGAGGAGGGTCTCTTGTACTTCTAGAGAGTCAAGAGAGAGGGGGGTGGGCTGGGAAACTGTAGCCGAAAAGAGAGGCGTTTTTGCTTTTAAAAAGATGAACTGGAAGCTCAGCTAAAAGGAGATCATAATAAAAACGGAAGATTTGCACGTCTGAAAAGGTGACAGCGAGTGTTCTTAAAAAGTCGCCTTTCCTATCATATACGGAGAAAAAGCCAGTTAATGTGTGGCATTTCAACAACAGCAAGGGACTTTTCATTATTAAGAAGGAAATAAAGATGGAGAGAGATCTAGAACAGAGCAAGGATGTGTCCACACTGGAGAAATAACCCAGTTTGGCATCACTTTAAATGTGACTTGGCTCTCTGCTATGGAATTCTGGGAGTTGGAGTTTGTTGTGGGG
>NC_056525.1:175550993-175562463 GCF_019175285.1 Sceloporus undulatus
TTTTTCCCCATTCTCGTATTTTTGACTATTTAATCCTTTCTAACTTGTCGCTAAAAAATATAATTGTTTTTTAGTCTCTTATGGCATGACGATAGCATATGTATTCAGGTTTTTTTTATAGTTGTTGTGTTTTAAGATGAGGGGGGAAAAGAAGAGTGAAAACATCTTTGTACATTTAAGTCTGTATTATAATAAGCGAAGTGAAACAAACAAAAAGATTGTGTGTTTATGTATGTTAATATTAACATGACAGGCGCTAGGACATCTTGCCTAACTAGGAGGTTCCGTTAAAGGGTTTTTTCTTTTCTGTTTTGTTTCTTGGTCATCCATCCTGTGCAATATGCTGTGTGGAATATCTTTGTTTAACAATCTGCCCATAACATGACAAGGTGGGGTGGGGCGGGGGGGGGGGGGGGTACAACTGGCCAACATTGCCATGTTCACTGCCTGTCAGATTGTCAATATACTTTCTGTAAATAACCTCTTTCCTCCCCCCTCCCTCCAAGGAAATAAAATCAGCTGGAACTGAGCCCTAAAACTCTGTTGTTCTTGTTGTCATTGCCACAGACCTTCCCCTTTTTGTGTTTTACTGTCTATTCCTGGTTGCTGTCAGTGGAAACATCCATTGCAATCATGAGCCTGAACAGAAAGGCCAAAATAAAGCTGCATCGGGCCACTTTGGAGGTTTGCTCTTTAAATGGCACACGCATCTTAAGAGGCCAGAAGCCATGCTCCAGTCCTAAGTGCAGCTTCTGGCCTCCTAAGATGCATGTGTCATTTAAACAGCATGCCTCCAAAGTGTCCCGAAGCAGCTTTCTTTTGGCCTGTCTGTCTGTATGGGCCCAGTGTTTCTGAAATGCTGAACTGTTAATGTAGAAGCGCACCCTAAGTTTTCCCTTCTCTCTCTCTCCCTCCAAACCAAAGCCCCTTTGTGCATCTTTGAATGTGTGCTGCTGGCTGCATGCTATCTAGGAATTGGTATGCTTTAAGCCAATGCTAATAGCATTTTCACTGGAGGAAGAAAGGACTTGGAGGGAGAGAGGAGCTTAGCTACAGTTAGTAACAGAGAAAGCCATTGGCAAAACTCAACTACAAGGAATGTGCTTATAAAAATGACCTGAACCATTTGTCCTCCTCCTCCCCTGACCTTGCACTGTAAAAATAATGCCTGGACCTTTAAGTAGCTTTCTGCTTTGCATTGTAGGGAGTTCATACTGACTATGGATAAGGCACACTGTGAAAACATGTTTTCTGTGATTCTCAGAAGTTGTTTCCAACTGGAAAACATCTAAAACTTTCACATATCAGAGCCCAGACACCTTAGGATTCCTCCTTTGACAATCTAGAAATGGCCTTTTAAATGCTCTTAGTTTGGTGCATTGCCAAAAACACAAACTCTGTCATTCTCTCCCTCCCTCCGTCCCTCTCATTTTTTTTATATATATATATATGAAAAAGACATGAAAAAGCAATTAGGACACCGCCTATAAGGAAAAAATGATGTTCACATGGAGGGGGGAGTTTAGGGAAGGGAGGGGGAAACTGAAAGCAGTGCTCTAAGTTGGGCTGTTCCTCAAGATTACTTCACAGGCTAACAGTTCCTTTGGCCTCCAGATAATCCTTTTTAAGCAGATGCGAAATATTAGGTCAGTGGGTGAAATGCTCAGTGCTGTGGCAGCTTTGATGAAGAAGCTTAGAATTTGCATTGCAGATCAGCATGATGGAAAATGCATACACACAGAACCAGGAATTCAAGCTTAGCCGTTAATTGCTGTGTAAATGTATTGACCTACAAACTGAAATTGCTGCTGACACACGGGATTTTCATAGAGAAAATGGAAATGCGCATATATGTATCTGTGTATCTGATATATATAATGTTGGTCTCTCTTTTTCACTTTGACAACACTCTATTGGGATTGTGGAATATGGTATGTGTTCAAGACAATAAATAGCAAACAACAATAGGCGCACCTTAAAAATAAATGCAATATGTACAAAAATAGCTGGTTTTTAAAGTCTTAATCACTGTTTGTAAAAACAGCAAAACAAGAAGAAATCAAAAGTCTGAATGATTTCATGCATTTCAAGGATTCAGATTTTTTAAAATACCAGACTTTGGCAAACGCTGTGTTTACAGCAGCTGCTGAGAGCAAGGGGCTGCATGGCGCACTGGTGGACAGCTGGTCATGTTCTGGCAGGTCATCTAGCACCGGGGTTTTCAGTGTGTGCCTGTGGGCATATGCTAGTCTCCCTATCCCTCCTGGTTCTTTTTTCCAATTAAAAAACTGACAGGCTGGCAGGCTGCAAAGTAAAGTGTTGGCCTCCAGCACTATCATTCTTAGAAAGCAGTGTGTGCCTGTGAGCTGCATTATGAAATGTCTCCAATTGCCCAGAAAAAAAGGAGGGAGAAAGTGGGGAGGAGGAGAGCCCTTCGGAAACAACAGGCCTTGCCTTGGAGTATTATTGGGAGGGTGACTGGGAGGGCCACTGTAGGGCTGTGAAGATTTGTGGAAAGCAGGGGAGGAGTGCATGTTAAGCATTTCACCTTCCTTTCCTTTGACGATGTATGCCTCACCTCAGGGGGGAGGGTAGCTGAGATCTGCTTTAAGTGTGGTATGTGTTTTGCTTGTATTGTGGGCGGGTGGAGTGTGCCTGTGTATCTGACCATCATTAGATTGCTCCTATAGAACCATGTGCGCGTGCGTGTGTGTGTTGTGTGCTTTGGGAAGAAAATAAAAGGTTAGGTATTTGTAGCTGGGAATTCACATCTACCTTGATTGAGCTTCTTGTCTCTAAGCATCATTAATTTGCCATCTTTAAAATAGTTCATAGAATCATAGAGTTGGAAGACATCAAGGGCCATCCAGTCCAACTACCTGCCATGCAGGAATACACCATCAAAGCACTCCTGACAGATGTCCATCCAACCTGTGTTTAAAACTCTCCAAAGAAAGAGACCCCGTCAGTCCTATGTACTCTAAAGGCCACAGATCCTGAAGCTGTGCAGGGTCAGCCCTGGTGAGTATTTGGAGTGGTAGGCTACGAACAAATACCAGGTGCTATAATCTATTTCAGAGGAAGGAACTAGCAAACCATTTCTGAGTATCTCTTGCCTAAGGAAACCCCATGAAATCAATGGAGTCGCCATAAGTCGATTGACAACTTGAAGGCACATGCATATACAAAATGGTGGTTGGGCCACAAAACTACAATCAAGGTAGGTGTTTCATG
The DNA here is from genome assembly GCF_019175285.1 of Sceloporus undulatus. Taxonomy (NCBI): domain Eukaryota; kingdom Metazoa; phylum Chordata; class Lepidosauria; order Squamata; family Phrynosomatidae; genus Sceloporus; species Sceloporus undulatus. The sequence continues at coordinate 175,554,228 of NC_056525.1, forward strand.
TTTTGGAGCTCATATCTCACTGCAGACTTGTTCTTGAGCAAATTACAAGTCTGTTTTCCTGGTCAAGCTAACAGGATCAGTGCTTTTGTGATGCCATAATTACTTTGACAACCATTTTGTGAACAGGTAACACACACACACACACACACACACACACCACTGTGTGGTAGCCATTGTGACAACAGCCACCTCACTCTCAACATCCCAGATGTACACACCAGCTCCTAAAGGTTGAGAATCCTTGATGTAGCAGCTTCGGGAAAGAAACGTGATGCTGCCAGCCATGGTCTGATTGTGAAAAACAACAATCCCATACAACAAGGGTGTGTCTGTGGGGTAGCATAAAGTGCATAAGACTACTACTACTACTACTTTCTTCTTCTTCTTCTTCTTCTTCTTTGCAATCTTCAACTCCCCCAATTGTTCTTTTTCTGGGGGGGAAAGGATGGGGGTGTTGCATCACGGAGTAGTGATTAACTTTTAAAATTGGTTGTAGCTCCCCAAGCAACTGTTTTAACATCTAAGTATCAGTTTGTCAAAACCAGGACTTCAGGCCACTTCCAGTTTGGTGGTGACATTTATTAATTTATTTGGCAGATCGTCTTGCCCTTGGAAGGTCTGAAGGGCAGATAAGTGGTCCCTGTTAGGCAATGCAGTTCAGGAGTTTCAATGTGATTTCCTGGTTTCTGGGCAAGTTCTTGGACTAGCAGGATGGAATGTACAATGGTAATTTCAGCTACGGTTTTCTAATCATGAAGACAGAGCTGGGAAGAGAGGGGAGCATGCTTTCCCTGGCCTCTGATGTCCCACACGTAATGAAAGGTTAGAAGTCTCAGCTTCTCCAGACGCAGCCTTTTACCGTCTGGTAGCCTAGCTCTACGGTTGGTTGGTTGTCTCCACTCGGGTGGAAATGAGACCTTGCCACAGAAAAATGTAGTATTCAGTTTGAAACTGGAGGTTTCCTCTCCAAACAATTGAGTTCGTATCTCAATGACCTCGACATTCTCTATGTTCATGAAACTCACAGGCCCTGGAACATCTGTTTTGATTTTAGATTTTTAAAATAATTAATACTGTTGCATACCAAGGAAGAGTGTACAGACAACTACCTTATTTTTATCATATGTTAAAGACACGGAGCATGTATTACAACTGAGATCTAAGATTAAGTCTATACTTCTGAATTAATGAAATTTGACCCCACTTTTACTGTAATGGCTCCATTCTATAGAATCCTGGGGCTTCTAGTTTGTTGTGGCACCAGAGCTCTATGACAGAGAAGGCTAAATATCTCACAAAACTACAAACCCCAAGATTCCATGACAGGATCCATGGCAGCTAAAGTGGTGTCAAATTGCATTAATTCTCCAGTGCAGATGCAGCCTGAATCTCAGGGGCAATTTTGAAGTAAGATTTAAGGAGGCAAATTGAATGGAACGTTTACATTTCTAATCCTTTTGGCTGTGTCAGGGTTATGCAGCTGGGCCTACTCAGATGTTTTTGGATTGCAGTCCCCACAATCCCTCCATTTTGGCTATGCTGGACCAGGTTGCTAGGCATTGGAGAAATCATTTATCCCCCTTACTGGTAATGAAGTGCTTTGGGGTTGGGCAAAGTGCAGCCTTGTGGACTCATGTCCCCTCCTGGGCCTGCCTGCCTGCCTGCCTTCCTTCCTTCCTTCCTTCCTTCCTTCCTTCCTTCCTTCTTTCTTTCTTTCTTTCTGGTGGTGCTTAGGGAGTGTAAAATTTCTGTGGTCCAGCTAAAAGAGTGAATTGACTCCCATAGAAGATTCCAGGAGTGGGAATTTGTCTTTAAAATAGGTAGCAGTCCCCCTGTACCATTTAACATCCCCCCCCCCCCCGTTTTTCACAACCAGAAGTGGACTTTTTGGCCCACCTTTGTGTTGTTGTTTTGGAATATTTTTGGCAGTCTATGCAGTTCTTGAAGGGTCTCAAGAGCAGAAAACCTGGCTCCTGGACCCATTATAGTCACTCAGCTCTGAGTTAGGGTCATACTGAGCAAGTCCTCATTTTTATTCAAAACCTTAACTAGCAGATTAAGGCTTAAATTATATGCATTTATTTCTAATTAAATGGTATGGCTAACCGGCATGATGACTATACACTGCGACAGAAAGATACACAATCTTTGGGTTCCATATTGCATGAAAAGTGGGATATGATATCAATCAATCAAATAAAATAAATGACAGATGCAACAGAGAACTAACAAACTACCTAGATTCCTCTCCTAGCTAAAAGCTTCCCTCTCCAGCTAGCAACTATGGCCCGTTACAGACGGGCCTAATAGTATGGACTGGGTCCGTAATAGGGTTAGAAAGGGGCATCACTTCTTGATGCCCCTAACCCTAGTACGGACCCAGTCCGTACAAAATGGTGGCACCCGTACAAAATGGTGGCCACCATTATGACGTCACCACCGCACTGCCTCCAAACGAGGCGGCGCGGACGTGACGTCGTGCTGCACGAAGGCGCCTAGAGCACCCTTTCCGCAGCACGAGAAGGAGCTCTGAAACGGAGCTCCTTCTGAGGTTTGTGTCCCTGGCGCAGCCTTTAGACAGCTGCGCTAGGGACACAAGGGAGAAAGGGGCCGAGCGGCCCCTTTCTCCTCCTCCCCGCCGCCATCGGGTGTCCTTGGGGCATGAACCCCTTTTCAGGCCGCGGGGAAGCAGCCTTTTGCCACTTCCTCGCGGCCTGGAAAGTGGCAGATCGGGGCCTCGGAGGCTGCTGTTGTGGCAGCTGAGACCCCGATACAGCGGGGAAAGGGCTGCTTACAGGCCGCCCCAAATGGGCTGTCTGTAACGTGCCCAAGTCTGCTGACACACTGCAGAATTAATGCAATTTGATGCTGCTTTAACTGCCCTGGCTCCATTCTAGGGAATTCTGGGGTTTGTCGTTTGTTGTGGCACTAGAATTCTCTGACAGAGAAGGCTAAATATCTCACAAAACTACACATCCCAGAATTCTATAGCACTGAACCATAACACTTAAAGCAGTGTTCAACTGCATTCATTCTGCAGTCTAGATGCAGCCTATGAAATGTCCCAGCTGCGGTGATCAGAGTAAGAAGAAACTACAGTTAGGAAGCTATTTGGATCTAGTTAAGTGCCTCCTTTCCCTGTAGTGACCACCTGTTCCGGTTGAAGCAACTAAATGAAATTACCAGCCCTTCCCTGCATTGTGTTCAGGTACAGCTTCATGACACATGAAGCTAAGGAGCTTTGGAGAACAAAACATAAAGGCAGTGTTCTTTAGTACTGGAAATGAGATTTATAGGTGTGGCCATTTCTTCATTTGAAACACAGAAAGTATGGCTTAATAGTTCATACAAATGCAGTAGCACTGCTGTCGTAGTTTTGCAACAGTGTATTTGCCTGTGTATAGTCTACTGTTACTTATTCACTGATGCACTATAACCTGGCTTGGGAGAAGGAGAAAACGAAAGAAGGAGATATTTTTGTTCCAATGTGTCTCAGAATTAATTACTCCCACTTGGGCATGGGAATAAAATGTTGATGCCTGGTGCCAGGACTTGCTAGAAAATAACCTAGAATGGCAGAAATGTAATTTGGATATTTTAAAAACACCAAAGAAGTACAAAAATAAATGCAATGACCTTCTAACATATTGGCCCTTTCTAGAGGTACCCTGAGATACCAGAAAAGGTGGGGGGACTTGGAGTCCCCACCAATTGTGTCAGCATCTCCTTAAATGTTGGAGAATTTCTTAGCTCAAAGGGGCCTGCAACCCTTTAATGGGGCTTGAGCTTACACAGAATTTTCCTTACACAGGGGAGAGTCCAAAACGGATCCCCCACGTAAGGAAAGGGACTACTGTATAAACCTTGTCTTGCCTTAATTTATACTCATTTATAATTTGCCCCATCTAGATGTTACTAGTGATATATTCAAGTCTTTTAGTCTAAATCTCAAGTTACTTCTCAAGTCTCTACCTTCACGTTTCAAGTTGAGTCACAAATCTGGGAGCCAACTTTTAACAGAAGAAAATAATATGGCCTGCATTTATTCTAGAGAACAGCAGATGCATTAGGCAGTGGGTGTGAGGTGAAGGTAAATAGCAACAGGTACTGCTATTGATTATAGTTGAGAGTATTGTTTCTTAGTCTCTCTCTCTCTCTCTTGATAATGTGTCATAATTTTACATTTCGATGTTTGTCAACCCACCATAGAGATATTTCTGTTCAGATACTCTGTTGCTCTTTTCTGCTTAGTTAACTTTACATTTAATATCCCAAAGAGGTAACTGTATTAGCCCATAGCAAAATAAAAGTGTATTATGGCATCTACGAGTTTTGCTTGGCACAAGCTTTCATAGGCTGTTGCATCTGATGAAGTGGGCTGCAGTTCATGTAAGCCTATGCCAAATGAAACTTGCTAAGTGCCACTAGATTTTCTTCTTTCTGTTTATAATGTTATGTGTGACAGTCTTCTAGTATGAGTGCAATTATGCCAATTTAGAAATATTTCTTAAAATATTAGGTTGTTATATTTGTGTATAGATTCATTCCTTTTAAATTGACAAAAAATGTAAGTTCATTATAAATTGACTAAAAATAATGTAAAATTATATTGTCCAAGAGAGAAATGACTGTGGTAAAGAAAGAAAAGAGAGAAAAGAAGAACAAAAGTAAGAAGCCTTTGTGCATAAGCAGGCTTTTCAGAGTCCCAGCCATTATTGCCCAGGATGCTCTGTATCAGCCCTTGAGTATAATAGCATATAATTAGCTAATTGGGGCATTTAAAAAACAGCTGCTTGACAACAAATTACCCAGGATCAATGTATCATGTTTAATGTTTCTAAGTTTTAAAGGATTAAATCTTGAAGCTATGAGCATGCACTGTATTTAGATGCCCTGACCCTAAATTAATTTACTTGCAAAAAAACTGGAGTCTTAGTGTGCTAAGGATCACAACTCCACTAATGAGACCAACACTGAACTGTAAGCTTCTGTTTTCTTCATACTTGGAGTAAAACTGAACTATGTAGATACCACATAATGGTTGCCGTGGCATTTCTAGGCAAAAGAAAGAGCCCTAGCACTATTGGGATTGGTCCTCTGCTGGCATACTCATTTGGGGTGCATCTCTACTGAACAACTATAGCACTTTCTTTCCTTTATAATTGCCGCAACTCCATCTTATGCAATCCTGGAATTTATAGCAGGAGAGTGACTTTGAATTTTCTAGTGCATTCCCTTGAACTACAGCATTAGAACTGTCTAGTAGAAAATTCTTAGTTTCTCATAAAACAGGATTCTATAGTGTGGTCTGGAGACAGGATAATTAAACTGGTACAACATTGATATAATTGTTTAGCATTCATACATACACGAATGCTACATAATTCTATTTGTATAAGTAAAAGCCCCATGATTCCTTCCATAACTGTCATCTTCCGCCCTATGAAGGAGTTGACCAGGCAGGCCCAGCTCCATCAGGGCTAGCCTGAAAGAAGAGACTCCTCCCTCCATAACTGTCATCCTCTGGCCTGCGAGGGAGTTGACCAAGCAGGCCTAGCTCCATCAGGGCTAGCCTGAAGAAGAAGAGCCCTCCCTCCAGTCCATCTGCCTTGGTCCAGGCCTCAGAGGGAGAGAAGAATGCTGGACCTGATCCTCTTCCCCCCACCATTCCCTTCTCCTTTTGTGTCGTGCCTTTTTAGATTGTAAGCCTGAGGGCAGGGAAGCATCTATTATCCCCTCTGTTGTAAGCCCCCCGGATTCCCAGTGATTGGGCGGCATATAAATAAATCCTATCATCATCATCATCATCATCATCATCATCATCATCATCAGAAATATGAGAAAAAGCAGTAATGCTAGGAAACAATGGCGTCACTAGCGGTGAGTGACATACTAAGTGACATACTAAAGGGGGGATGACACCACTGCTCCTCAAACACCTACCTTTTGGCAGAAAGAGGCTGTGGCATTCATCTGCTTCCCTTTAAAATGCTTTAAGAGATGGTGGAAGTGGGTTGAAGCTCAGTGGGAGGAGAAAGGAGAAGCTCCAGATTTTTAAAAAATTATAATTTCAAATTTCAAAATTTTAATTTTTAATTTTTTTAAAAATATTTTTTTTCTATTCTTTTTCCCCTTTAAAAACACATTTTAACCAGATCTTCACTATGTATATAAAATACATTTAGGTTGTGCATATGATACTGCAATTTGAAGGTATACTTTTAATTTTGCTAGGTGTTTATCTCACAACTATTAGCATGACATTCAGTGGCATATGGGAATTATGATTTACGAGTGACATTAGCGCACAAAAGCATCACTAAGGATTGTGTGTGGTGTGAAATGGGAGGAGGCCAATGAGGTGTGTTTGGGGGGGGTGACACCTTGATTTATTGCACTGGGTGACCCCAACCCTAGGGACGCCACTGCTAGAAGACATAGAAAGTGGTAGAAAGAGAGGAAGACCGCAGGCTAGATGGATAGACTCCACCAGGGAGGTCATGGGCCTGAACCTGCAGGACCTGAGCCAGCTCTCTTGTCATGTAATGGGTTGGGTTGGAAGGTCACAACAACATGAAACTTCTCATTTCCAGAGTCACTGGTGGCACAGTGGTTAAATGCCTGTATTTCAGCCATTCACTTACAAACCACAAGGTTGTGAGTTCTATCCCAGCCAGGGGCTCAGGGTCAACTCAGCCTTGCATCCTTCTGAGGTCACTAAAATGATTATCCAGTTTGCAGCGGGCAATTGGCTTACAGGTTGTAAACCGCTTAGGGAGTGCTTAAGTGCACTGAGAAGCGGTATAGAAAGGTACTTGCTATTGATTTTTTCTGGGTTTTTCAGGCTATGTGGCCATGTTCTAGAAGAGTTTGTTTCTGACGTTTCACCAGCATCTGTGGCTGGCATCTTCAGAGAAATTCTGGTGAAATGTCAGAAAGAAACTTTTCTAGAACATGACTGCATAGCCCGAAAAGCCCACAAAAAACTATGGATGCTGCTCATGAAAGTCTTTGACTTTGTACTTGCTATTGCTATTGCTCACAAAGAAGTTCAGCTTGCCTGCCTCATGGACAGCTTTCTTCCATCGGATCCAAAACATTGGCCACAGGAATCAATGTATCACTGGGGAGTTCATAAAAGCCTTGTAGCTCTAACACCCCATGAAGGCCACTGAGAGCCAGGATGGCACAGCAGTTTGAGGTCTGGAGACCAGGGTTGGAATCCCTCCTCAGCTGTGGGAACCCACTGGGTGACCCTGAGTGAGCCACACACTCTCTGCCTGAGAGGGAGGCAAAGGCACAACCCGCCTCTATACAAATCTTGCCAAGAAACCCCCGTGACAGGTTCACCATGAGTCGGAAAGGACTTGAAGGCACAACAGCATTGCCAGCTCCTTTTGTTTTGGAAAGCGCCTCTATTTATTGTTGTGTGCCTTCACTTCTGACATTAAGGCGAACCCTATGATGGGGTTTTCTTGGCACAACGTTTGTTGGGAGGAGGTCTTCGACTGGGACTGAGAGAGTGTGACTTGCCAGGGTCACCCAGTGGGTTTCCATGGCTGAGCAAAGAACCCTGGTCTCCAGAGTCACAGCCCTATACTCAAGCCACTCCACCCCCTCCCTCTGTTTGTACCCACAAAAAGGGGGGGGGGGAGAAATGGAGGGAGAGGCCCCATGGGGCAGGCTGGTTTCTACCCTTCCCTGGCCTGACTATGGATTTCTGTGCTGGGAAGGAGGCACTGAGGGGTAGGGGCTGACTTTGGGGCTGAAGTTGCCGAAGAGGGATGGCTACGTCGAAGTTTAAGAAACGCCAAGCCAAGCAGCTGGCCTCTTTGTTTGGAGGGCGAAGGCAGGAGCAGGAGGGGGAAGGCGGCGCAGGGAGGGCCTCTGGACGGAGGGTCTTCTCCCAGCTTGGGAAGAGGAAGAGGAGGAGGAGGGGAAAAGGGAAGGCTGGGGCTGCTCTTCCTCGCTCTCTCCCTCGCTCCGAAGGTGAGTGGTTGCGCAGGGCTCCCTTGCCTCCTTCTCTTTCCTCTCACACTGCGGTGGGGGGCACTCCTCTTTTAAGGCACCAGGAAAAGTTGGCGCCCTTTTTATATCCATATATACACAAACACTGGCACACGTGTAGACACACATCTAGATATACACACATAGACACACACACCGACACACACACACATGCATCTAGATATACACACGTAGACACACAACTATATATACACACTAGACACACACA
>NC_056525.1:175562473-175578889 GCF_019175285.1 Sceloporus undulatus
CACATCGACACATACACATATATACATCTAGATATACACATAGAGACACACATGTAGACACACACATTGACACACACACACACACACACACATATAGACCTATATATACACATGTAGACACACACATATATACACACACACACATACACACACACACATATACACACACACAGAGGCACACACAGAGACATACATCTATACATATACACATAGACACAACAACATGTAGACACCCACACATATACATCTATATAGACACACACACATAGAATTCAAAGATATAGCTGTGTTAGTCTGAAGAATCAGTATGCAGAGAGATCTTGGAGCACCTTTGAGACTTATTGACAGAAAGAAGTTGGCAGAATCAGCTTTCCTAGACTAAAAGTCTACTTCCTCAAATGCATTTAGAATTCATACCGTTCCTCCAAATGCATCTGAGGAAGAAGTCTTTAGTCTAGGAAAGCTTGTGCTTTCTCTCAGTGAGTCTTAAATGTGCTAGTGTGTGTGTGTGTGTGTGTGTGTGTTTGTATCTGTCTACCTATCTATCACCGATGAGACTCACTGAAAGAAAGAAGTTGGCAGCATGAGCTTCTGTAGGCTTAAGTCTACTTCCTCAGATGCATTTGGAGGAATGGTATGAATTCCAAATGCATCTGAGGAAGTAGACTTTAGGAAAGCTCATGTTGTCATCTTCTTTCTCTTTCTCAGTGGTGCTACAAGATCTCTCTAAATACTGATTCTACAGACGAATACACACACACACACACACACACATACACATACACATGCAGCAGCAGTCTGAAAGGCAGCCATGGGGGCCTGTGGGGAGGAACACCTTGCTTTGGGCGAGTGGGGTGTTATGGGGCTGGCTGATGCGCTTTTCCTCCCATTTGACCAAAAATTAAACTACAATTAAACTAATAATACAGTGGGCCTTTGGTATCCACTAGGGCTTGGTTCCAGGGCCCCCTGTGGATACCAAAATTTGTGGATGCTTAAGTCCCATTAAATACAGTGGCATAGTAAAATGGTGTCCCTTATATAAAATGGTAAAATCAAGCTTTACTTTTGAAAATGTTATTAAACATTTTCCAACTGTGGATGCTTAAATCCGTGGATAAAAAAATCAGTGGATATGGAAGGCTGACTGTAATGGTGGTGGTGGTGGTGGTGGTGGTGATGATATATTAATGGTGCATGGGAGACCAATGCAAAGGACAAGTGGTTGGCCAGATGTGTTTATATTTGTGAGAAAGACTTTGGAAAAGTCGAGGAGGTGCCTTCAAGGTGAGGCTTAGGCCAACTCCATGGGTTCCAGAGGGTTTTTCCGAGGTGAGAGCTGTTGTTGTTGGATGCCTTCAACAATGTATGGCAACCCATCATGGAATTTTCTTGGCAAGTTTCTTCAGAGGGGGTTCGCCATTGCCATCCTGTAAGGCTGAGAGAGTGGGACTTGCCTAAGATTGGGTTTCCATGGCTGAGTTGGGATTCGAACCCTGGTCTCCAGAGGCTTGGTCCAACCACCAAATCACAACACCACTGCTGGCTCACTCTCTAGGGATACTCAGGGTGGTGGAATTCAGAGCCAGGGCCCTGTTAGTTTAGAAAGTCAGTATGCCAGGGGATCTAAAGTAGCAGCAGTTTTGAGAGGAGGTGAAGGCAAGATGCTGGAAGCATGAACTTTGGTAGACCTGAGCCTACTTCCTCAGATCAGGGGCTGAGGGGAGAGTCCGAAGGATGCATCTGAGGAAGTAGGCTCAAGTCTAGCAAAGCTCATGCTCCCAACTTCTTGCTTACTAGATCCCTTCTTATAAGGAATACTCTGGGAAAGGTTGTCATTGCCTCCTTCTGAAGCAGAGCCTCCAGCACCTGGGGGTCTCCTCCCCAAAGGACCACCAAGGCCAGAGCCGCCTTTGCTTGGGAGCTCAAGTCAGGAAGGATTGAGGTCCTGTTTTGGCAGGTGCTGCTGGGTGCTTTCCTCAAGTGGAACGTGCTAAAACAAAGGACACCATTTGCCCATAGGGAAACCATATTTGCCCATAGGGAAACATTGGAGAATAATTGCCCATAGGGAAACATACGGATTACTTGCCTATAGGGAAACATTGGAGATTGATTGCCCATAGGGAAACATACGGATTACTTGCCTATAGGGAAACATTGGAGATTGATTGCCCATAGAGAATCATGGAGATTACTTGCCCAATGGGCAAGCAACCCCCAATGTTTCCTTAGGGGCAAGTATTCCCCATGATTGTCAATGGGCCAGTATTCTCCAATGATTCTCTATGGGCAAGTATGGTTTCCCTATGGCCAAGTAGTGTCCTTTGTTTTAGTACCTCTCCTTTCAAAGTCGTTTCCGACTTCTGGCGCTGAGGCTGGGAACAGTGTGCCTTGCCTAGGGGCATCATTCAGTGGGTTTCCATGCCTGAGCAACGATCCAGAGTCTCCAGAGTCGTGGTCCAACCCTCAAACCACCAGGCCATGCTGGGTTCAGGCAGTGGGCAACTACAAAATGCTTCACCCCCCTCCAGGTCCTTGTCTGAAGATCCCCAGGGCTGACCAGGTGAAGGTGGGAGGTGGCTGGTTGTGTCGGGATGGATGCTCTCGCCCTGCCCTTCCTTGGGTGCAACAGGTAGAGCTGTCAGAAGAGGAGCCCTGGGGCTGAGAGGGGCCTTTGTTCTCGGCTGGGTGCCTTTCCCAAAGTGATGGTGGAAAAGAAGTGTTGCAACAACCAACATTGTCTTTCCTACTCCGCCCAGCTCCTTGTGTGTGTGTGTGTGTGTGTATACTGTGTGTGTGGGGAGAAAGAGATCAGTCCGATGGCCCCTTTCCCCCTGCGATCGGTACCTTGGGAAGCCTGAAGGAGGATCAGCACCCAACCCACCCGGATCCGACTCTCCAAAAAGGACTCCCTCCTCCAAAGCAAAAGAGGTGCATCCATATCGGAAAGAAGGGTTGGAGAGATTCGCCTCCAGGGAAATGGCTGTTTTTTTTCTGGGAGGCTCTCTTAGAGGAAAGTTTTGAACTAGGATTGTCCCCCCTCCTTTCCAAAGTTGCAGCAAAGTTGGGGTGGGGGGGGAGGGTGAAGTTAGCCCTGAGTTGCTGCTCTTGGATCCCTAAAGGAGGGGGGGGGAGTTGGGGGAAGAAAAGAGGTGGGAGGGGGGAAAGGGGGGGGGAGAGGGAGAAACCTGCTGCCGCTTGCTGGTTCTTTGTTTGCTCTGGGAACTTGAACAAAAGAGGAAACTCGGATGAACTCTCCATCTCTTCCTTTTGGGCTATCCCTGGTCTCCCAGCCCAGATTATTTCCCCCCCTCTCTTCTTCTTTAACTTCCCCAAAGACTGCACAAAACTTTCCAACTCCTCTGCCAAGGGTCTTATTCTTTCTTTTGCACAATAAGAAAAGAAGTAGGTGAGTTACTTATATGACTATATATGTGTGTGTGTGTGTGTGTGTGTGTATATATATATATATATATATATATATATCTGTGTTCTTCCTTTGCGGCTTTGTTATCAGCTGGAAGTGTGAAGTGGAAGGGGCTTTGTGAGGTTCTTGGGGTAGAAAGACTACTAAAAGTTGTTAAATTTCAACTCTTCTGATCTTGATTTTGTTAATGTTTGTGTCCTTCTTGTCAGTCTGAAATGTGTTTATGTAAGGCAGTTTGGGGGTGGGCAGTTGGCAGGGGAGAGAATGGTTGCCTGAGATGTGGCTTCTCCATGTGTAGTTTTGCCAGAGAGTTTATGGAGAGGTGGGTTGAGTGCCATGAGGAAATGATCAGATTGAAGGGAAAGCTCTGGGTGAGAAAGAAGTGAAGGTTGGTTCTTTACAGTTTTTGAGTTGGTGGAAGAAGGATAAACTTAAAAGCGGTACCACTAGATAGAAAAGAGGTACCACATATACTCTGTGTCCAATTTCATGGGGCCTTCTTAGGCAAGGAGTATTCAGAGGGGTTTTTGCCAGGTCCTTCCTCTGGTATTCCTTGGTAGTCTTTCATCCAAATATTAAGCAGGGCTGACCCTGTTTAGCTTCCAAGAACAGATGGGATCTGGTGCCTTTAGGGTATTTAGGCCAATACAGAGATCTCAGTACCTATATGAAAATAAAAGCCTACACAGAATTGAACCATTATGTAAGGAATGTGGTAAATACAAAGTGATGTAGGCTATATTTCAGATTAAGCAACTGGCAGAACCACCTCAATGTATTTCTTACTGGAGAAAATCTTTAAAAATTCATGGGGTTGCCATACGTTGAAAGGCAACTTGAAGGCACATATATCCACACAAAATGGGACATTATTAAAATGGAGGTCTTCAAACAACTGACTCATGGCAGCTTCATGGTACATTCCTGAGAAATGTGTTTCACTGTTCATCACAGAGTTCTGGTATTTCTCACTTTCCATTTAAGTTCTGGGACTTTTGATACCTTCCCTTATAAGCAAGTTATTCTTTTATACTCTTAATTTTGTTTAGCCCTGTCTTGCCCAATCGGAATTTTTCTGCAACTTTTCTTCAACTACTTTCCTCTGCATCTTTGGTTTATCTTTGTTTTCTCTAGTTGCCTTGTTTCTTTAAACATATCTGTTTTTTGACAATTTGTTATTATCAGCTATTATTTTAAAAACACACCTTTTCTTAATTCTTTCTATTTTAGGGCACATCCACAATACAGACATAACCATGATTAACAATAATTGCCTTTCACTGGGGATTCCGAGAAATGTAGTTCTGTGAGGTAAGACTAGTGTCACCACACTGCACAATTATAGCAGTTTGAAACCACTTTAATTGTCATGGTTCTATCCTATGGAATCCAGAGATTTGTAGCATGGTACAAGCTTAGTACAAGCAAGAGTTTGCTTAGATTAAAGTATTTTAATTCCATGAGCAGGGACGTAGCTAGGATTTTAGGAAGGGGGGGGGGGTCCAGACTAAGTGCCATCATTATAATGGTGCTTGAGTGCAGCGGCACAGCAGCACACACCATTCATTTTTCTAATGGAAGGGGGGGTCTGGACCCCCCACACCCCCCCCTTGGCTACGTCCCTGCCATGAGTTAAACAGCACTCATGATACCTTGGGGACTGTCATTTATGGGAGTGGGAGTAGCACCCTCTGGCAGGTAATTCCATGTCCTCTACAAATACAAATCCCAAGATTTCATAGGATGAAGCTGGCAGTTAAATAGTATCAAAACTGCTATGAAATCAAGTCAGGTGCTTGGACTGTAGATTCCATCACCTCAAGCCAGGATTGTCAGTGGCCTGGGACCATGGGAGCTTTAACTAAATTTTCTCCAATCCCAAGTTTCTTGGGATGTTTGGGAATCCATTTTACCTGTATTAGTGTGAAACTAGTGTCTGATTAAATTGGAGGTGCATCCTCCTCCTCCTCACTTTTCTCTCACAACTATCTGAAGACTGCCTTAAGAGTCATATAGATATAAGCATCATTTCTTTTGGCAGGTAGTCTTGTTGAACTGACATAGTCCTAACACTCTGATCTAGCATGTGGGTGATTAGGGCAATCTTCCAGCTGTTGTTGGATTGCCACTCCTATCTTGAACCCCCAACTCCTGTGGTCTTCCAATAGTTAAGCTGGCAAAAGGTGGTAGGAATTGCTCTACAACAACATCTGAGGGGCCAAGTATTTCTTACCATTGCTACATGCCTTTTTCACATTGGAATTTGTCCTCAAAATTCCTACTGCTCTAACCACTGGTGGAGCCAGGCTGCTAAAATAACTTAATGTCGGGAGAGCATTGGCAAGCTGGTTAGTGACTAGGCCTTCCATTGAGTTTTGTTACATAATATACATGTTGTGCCCATTTCCCTATGGAAAGCTTAGATAAATGTTTGAGATGGTGAACAATAATACACCCCCCACGTAACTTCTGCATTATGTAGTTATGTAGCATTCAGCACATGAGCTCTTGAGCAGCAGTACTAAATATCTCACAAAAGCTTCATCTGCATTGCAGAAGTAAAGCAGTTAGACATTGTTTTAACTGTCATGGCTCAATGCTATGGGATCCTGGGATTTGTAGTTTGTTGTTGCAGTAGAGAAAGAGAAGGCTAAATATCTCACAAAACTACAAACCCCAGCATTCCATAGCATGGTAGTTAAAGTAGTGTCAAACTGCTTTATTTCTGCAGTGCAGATGAAGCCAAAGCTACCAGTCTCAGGATTCTCCAATAGGGAGGCATGTCAGTTAAAGAGGCAGAAAGATGATATTACTGTGATGTATAGATACATTTGGGGTTTCTAATTTGTTTCACTGTTTGATGTCTTTTTAAAAACTTCTCCTACTTCTGAAATGTTAGCATTTCTTATGACTTTATTCTTTTTCTTCTTTCTTGTACCTTCCATACAGTGCATTTACCAGAACCCCAAGTCCTTCAAGTTACCTGTTGAGTGTAGGTTCCTATGGCTTTTTAATTACTATAATGGTTTCAACATAGATAGCTAGATAGTTTGTGATTTGGATTTAGTGTACTGCCATGAGTACTTACTTGTGCTATTTGCAGTTGTCCAGTGCCTCTTCCTGCTTAAAACTTGAGCAATTTATGGAAAGGGAAGTCTGATATATGGCAATATAATGACACCACTGATTCTCACAACTTCACACATTACAGTACTACTTGGGGTTATAGGAATCAGCAGTGCAGTTTGGCAAGAAAGCTGAGGCTGCATTTCTGTATATACTGAGCTAGCAGTAGGCCCTGTTGACCTTAATAGGAGTTACTTTTAAGTAGACACATTTAGGATTTCATTGTGAAAAGACCAGAGGCAATTTGGAAGGGTTGTGTGCCTAAAATCTATGTACAAGAGTGGGCAACCTGGGGTCCTGTTTCACTAGCAACTAGAGGAGCAGTCCACTATCCTAGAGGCCAGCTATAGCTGGGTAGACAGGGAGAAAGATGAGTAGAGAAAAAGGCCAGGGCTTGCTTACTTGGGGCTGGATCTGCCCATCATCAGCAATCAGCCCTTGACAGATTCTTCCTGAGACCTTATTGCAAATGTGGAGTATACAAAAGAACTCCAGAAAAAAATATCTCCATGTGCTTTATAGACTACAGCAAAACATTTGACTGTAAAGGACACATTGAGAAAAGTTATGGATGGCTCTTAAGGCCACGGGAGTGCTACTGCATTTGATCATCCTTATGGGAAATCTGTACATAGGATAAGAAGCTCCTGTCAGAACAGAATTTGGAGAAACAAAATGGTTCAAAGTCCTCAGGCAAGAATGCATTCTGTCCCCCAATTTGTTCAATATGTACGCAGGAAATATAAGAACAGGTATAGATTCAGATCAGAGTAGAGTGAAGACAGGAGGAAGGAATATCAACAATCTTTGCTATGGGAATGACAACATATTACTAGTAGAAAGCATCACAGACTTGGAGCAATTACCAAGGAAAGTACAAAGTTGCTGAACATAAAGAAAACAAAAATTAATGATTATGGAGGATCTACACAAATTCAATCTAAACAATGAAGAAATAATAGTTTAAAGGGTTCCTGTACCTAGAATCAAACATTGATCAGAATGAGGTCTGTAGTAAAAAAATAAGAAGACCACGAATGGAAAGGGCAGCTATGAAAAAACTAAACAAGATCCTAAAGAGTAAAGATACACAACTGAGAAAAAAAGTCAGCATCATCCAAGCCATTGTATTCCGCATCACCATGTACAGATACAAGAGCTGGATAGTGAAGAAGGAAGATAAGAGGAAAATCAATTCGTTTGAAATGTGGTCCAGGGGAAGTGTGTTGAGGATACTGTAGACAGCCAAAAAGACAAGTAAATGGCTCCTCAAGCAAATAAAGCCAGAAATTTCTTTGGAAGCCAAGATGATCAAATTGAGGCTGTCATACTTTGGCCACATCAGGATCCATGGTGGTGCAATGGTTAAATGCCAGTACTGTAGCCATTCATTCAATAGTCGCAAGATTATGAGTTTGATACCAGCTAAGGGCTCCAAAGTGGACTCAGCCTGGCATCCTTCACAAGTCACTAAAATGAATAGTCAGCTTGTTGGGGGCAATTAGCTTACACATTGTAAACCGCTTAGGGAGTGCTTAAGTGCTCTGATAAGCGGTATAGAAATGTACTTGCTATTGCTATCATGATTTATTATAAAACACAGTAAAGTGAGGAAAGGTAGAGGACAGCAGAAAGAGAGTAAGACAGCACACCAGATAGAAAGACTCAATCAGAGAGGTCACAGGCATGGATTTGCAGGAACTAAAAGTAGTAGAGGACAGGAGGTATAGAGATGTCTCATCCACAGGGTCACCATGAGTTGAGACCTACTTGAGGGCAGTTAACAACAACAATAACTATTTGCTCTAGAATGCAACAGGACTTCTGTTACAATACAAGGAGTCCCGAGGGAAATGTATGTTGTACAGCATTCACATCATTGGTGTAAACTGCAGAGACTCCTGAATTCCAAAAAGTAAATTTTAACTTGGCTATGGAAATCCATTGGGTGATGTTGGGCAAGTCACGGCTTCAGAAGAAGGCAAATGCAAACCTTCTCCAGAGAAAATCCTGTAATAGGCTCACATTACGGTCACCACAGTCGGAAATGATTTGAAGGAGCAGAACAACAACAACAACAACAACAACGTAACTTGAACATACCTTTGAATAAGACATAAACATGATGATATGCACAGATTGTCAAGACAAGAAAGCATAGGCCCAAAACACACTGCAGAAATAATCCAGTTTGAGATCGTTTTAACTGCCCAGGCTCAATGCTAGGGAATTCTGGGAACTGTAGGTTTTTTTTAGACATTTAGCCTTCTCTGTTAGAGAGTTCTGGTGCCACAATAAACTATAGTTCCCAGGATTCCTTAGCATTGAGCCAGGGTAGT
Source organism: Sceloporus undulatus (assembly GCF_019175285.1). Lineage (NCBI taxonomy): Eukaryota > Metazoa > Chordata > Lepidosauria > Squamata > Phrynosomatidae > Sceloporus > Sceloporus undulatus. The sequence goes on from NC_056525.1 coordinate 175,571,369, forward strand.
TAAAGCAGTCTCAAACTGGATTATTTCTGCAGTGTCTTTTGGACCCTAGAAATACTTATCCTTGCCTTGGTTTGTTTCTACTTAATGTTTTCTGTCTCACTCTGTGCTCCAGTTCAGCATTTTTCATTCTGTTCTGTGTCTGAATATTGGTGGAGCTACCCTTCATTTCTAAGTGATTTCCATCTAATGAGCAAATAAGTGAAATGTTTCATAAATTTTCAGATTGAAGATCCACTATGTAACCATCCAAGTGTCTTAAGTGCTCAATTCAAATTATTTCAGGCATTGTGGTGATACTACTTTCCCAGTTTGTTGTGAATTATCTAAGCAGTGAAGTTCAATTTCACTGTGGGCTAAACTCAATCCATTCTTTGAATACCAAAGTCTGGAAGAAAGTGTTGACCTCATTACTAATGTTTATTTGAGCAATGATAAGGCTCCAAAGGTAAGGAGAAGTTTTTTAAAGCTCAATGCATCTGGAAAATTCTGCGGAAATATTCCTTCCTAAATTCTTCTGTGATGCCTAGCAGCAAAAATTTAACTGTTAAATACAATGTCTTAATCTGTCATTTCTCATAGTCTCAGTTTCATTCTATTCTGGACTTACCTCTGAGGAGACACAGGCTGATTGTGCTGTAAAAATCTTCTAATGAGACATGGGTATAAGTTGTATATTCTTTTGAGACACAAGTAACACTTGCAGTTTTCTCACAGCTGAATTTTATCTATGTTTAGTTGAAAATATATCCCTTTAAAAAAATCAAAGGGACTTAATTCCTACTATGTGCTTACAGCCTGTGAATGATTTTATAATGTGTCCATTGATATATATTAATTCCAAATCTTATAATGTGCATTTCTGTTGAATAGGTAAAGAGAGAGAATCCTAGTAATGCAGAATGCTTTCCGCAATGCTACAGCTAAATCTATGTAAAGCACAACTATATGGCTGCCATATTTCATTAATCTTCGGATGGTGGAGTTGAATGTAATGCAAACCAGAGGAGGCATCAGAGTTGGATTTATAAACTGTCTGAATTTCTGGAAATGAAAGGTTGTGAAAAGTTACAGTATATGGCTTGGATTATACGATATAGCTCCCAGTGCCTCTGTGGTTCACGAAAGGTATGTGCTTTCTGATAACAGCAAAAGAAACAATTCTTGTCACTACTTGCTTTGTGTTCTGAGAAATGGGTACCGTATATACTTGACTATAAGTTGACCTCATGTATAAGTTGAGGGCAGGTTTTGTGGCCAAAATTATGGATTTTGATATGTCCTATGGATAAGTCGACAGTAAAACTTAGGGGCATGCAACAAAGCATGTGAAGGATGAAATAAAGGAAAACAATGCCAAGGAATTTACAAAATCCCAGCAGGCGTAACTGTTAATCTTGACACTAAAGCAGTGGTTCCCAACTTTCCTAATGCCGCGACCCTTTAATACAGTTCCTCATGTTGTGGTGACCCAAACCCATGAAATTATTTTTGTTGCTACTTCATAACTGTAATTAAAAAGGTGTTTTCCAATGGTCTTAGGCGACCCCCATGAAAGGGTCATTGGACCCTCAAAGGGGTCCCGACCCACAGGTTGGGAACCACTGCACTAAAGGCTGCATGGATGAGGAAAAAAAGGGGGGGTCAGTTACTCCAGGACACATTATAATCTTCTCTTTTAGTAAGAATTAAAGTACAGTACTTTCACTGACCCATGGATAGGTTGACTCAGGTTTTTGGGGTCAATTTTTTTTACTAAAATTTCTAGACTTATATATGAGTATATACAGTATACGTTTTTCATTATTTTGTAGACTGTTCATTGCATTATGTGAAAGGAAAATAAAGTTATTCATTTGTTAAATTCAACTTATTAAATATCGATACAATATATTCTATTAGTATTCTTTTAAATAACATTTTCAGTACATACAAAATAGTAGCATATGAGTAAGAAATCAAATAGGAATGCAGTATTTAAAATCTGTCTCAGTAGACTTGCTTATCACCTTTTACCCCTTTGAACTATTTCTCTAATATACTGTATTTTAAATCAGTAGCTGTTTGCATGAAGCTCTATGTGTATTTTAAATAGCATTTTAATTTGGAAACATGTTTCAAGTGGTCTCGAGCTATGCTATTTTACTAATTTATATACCTTCATGATTTCTCATTATGATTTTAACATTTTCTTAATTCAACTGCTATCCTGTTGCATCCACATTAAGCAGTGCTATGATTTTGACTACTGAGGGCTAACTTTATTTTCTGAATAATTAAGATTACATTTGTAGGAAATGTTTTATATTTTTACAACTCATTGTGCTAAATGGAAAAACGAACTACTAATCTTTAAGGAATGTGAAGTCTAATGAATGCTGTGATGCAACTTTTAAGGGCTTGTAGACTCTGTAAACACTTCCCTGGGTCCTGACAAAGAAGCATCCAGACTGGGAAGCTGTTTTATTTATTTATTTATTTTAAAAATCCTTTAACATATCGTAACATTTAATATATTTTGGAGATATTTTTTTCCCTTCTGAAATTTTCTGCAAAGTTTTGCCTTGCGAGCAATAGTTTTCCCCACCAAGCTTGTTTTATCAGATGCTTTTCTGGAAGTCAATTGTGTTAATTCCACTCACTCTGTAGATGGACAATGGATTAAATCTAGACAGTGTCACATTATCCTGTTATAGTGCTATTATTCCACTTTAATGGCTCTGGCTGCTTCCTGTGGAATTCTAGGGTTTGTAATTCAATGAGGCCTAAGAGCAATCTGGCTGAGAATTTTAATGCCTTTCCTTAAACTGCAAATCCCAGTATTCCATAGCAGGCAGCCATAACAGTAAAAGTGCAATAACAACGCTATAACAGTGTAGTGTGATATTAGTCACAATTGGAATAGATATACTGAAATCAGTGATATTTGATGGCACAGTTTGAAGTCATCAAGATGGCTGATTTGCAGAAACTCATTGTTCAGAACAGTGTTAAAGATTTGGCAGCTATTAAATAGCTATTGCTGTTGTGTGCCTCAAATTATTTCTGACTTATGGCAAACCTATCATGGGGTTTTCTTGGCAAGTTTCTTCAGAGGGAGCTTGTCATTGCCATCCTCTGAGCCTGAGAGATTGTGACTTGCTCAAGGTCACCCAGTGGGTTTCCATGGCTGAGTGGGGATTCGAACCCTGGTCTCCAGAGTCATAGTCAAATGCTCAAACTGCTACACCATGCTGGCTTCATCCCTATAAAAAGTATTTTAGAAATATTTCAAGTTTAAGTTGCAATTACTAAATTGATTTTGTCTGTCGATCTTGTGTGTTCAGTATGTATGTAGGGCACAGTAGGAGTTTCATGAAAATAGCTGCTTTTGATATGCATATTTTTCTCCCAAATGATTTGTTGAGGTCTGTAAAAGATGTAGGGCAGTAAAGTATGCATTTCCTGAGAAAAGTATTAGGAATGGTGGCTGTTATTGGGAGGTGAGAATAATTAAGACTTTTCCAAGCAGTAAAGAGAATTTTAACTGCCTCTTTCTTTCTTCATTAAACTGAGAACTGATTGATAATGTTCCTGCAGTGATGGGTTTCTACCTGTGGCATCTTCCTACATAGGTCTGTTGTTGTTAGTTGCCTTCAAGTTGAGTTCTGCTCAATACAGTCACATAACCACAAAGGAAATAAAAGAAATGGAAACATTCAGCAGTAATTTGTTAGACCAGGAAGACAACAATTGTGGGGAGGAACAATTGAGGGGGCAGAATATATGAACAACCAAAATGGGAAATAAACGGAAGGCTTAACGATTCTGGGATGTTAAAACAGTCTCTACACTGAAGGAGCAGCTGCACACAATTCTTTGCCTTCCTTGTACTCATAGCTGTTGATCTTGTGAATTAATTCTTCCATAAAGGCTATCTCTGATATTCAGCCAATAAACATCCATGAAATGGAAGTAGTTTAAAGACCCAGTGAGGTGTAGTGATTTGAGTCCTGGATGATGACTTGGTAGACCAGGGTTCACATCCCTTCTCTGTCATGGAATCTCACTGGGTGACGTTGGACATGTCATACACTCAGCCTCAGAAGAAGACAAAAGCTTCCGAACAGACCCTTCTGAGAAAACTCCATGTATATGCAGGTGAAACTTGAATTAAAACAGTGATGCATGCATTTACACGAGCACAGATATTATGTGCATAAAACAGGAACTTCCCTCCAAGTATTTTCAGTAACTCTTTAGTTTTTATAAGAAATATAAAATGGCTGTCTCAAAGTAATGGCGGGCACACAGTTCAGTATTCATGAGACCATAATCTGGATTTATGATCCCATAATTTTGAGGATTCAAGTTTATGGTTGTTAATGAGCAAATGTGACCCCCCAAACCTACTTCTTTTTAAAAGCCATAATAGCTGGTATATATGTTTTAAATCCATTGAGTCATTTTGAGATTATCAAAATTGATTCTTTTGATATATAAGCTGCAATAACGGTGAGTAGTGAGAGGATGTTTATTTATGAGAAACTAAAATGAACTGTCACCAAACTTTCTCTTAAGTCAGGCAGAACCCCAGACAAAAGGTTTCTGAGGTACAGCAGATCAGGGTGCTGGGAAGTGAAGAAAGAGTTCTGTCATCGTAGCTATGGAGTTTATCACACTGGGAAAAAGATGGGAGCATAATGCCTTTATCACATAAAGAAGAATTATAGTGTGGGATAATTGCGGGATATTTGCAACATCATGCAACATCATGTGATAATCTTTGCCAAATAGTGCAGTATTGATGGGAGCATCCTGTGATGCTCCCATCTTTTCCCCAATGTGATAAACTCCTATGTCTGAGGATGCAGAATCTTGGACAATGTTTTAAGCCATCCATCTTTTTAAAACACTTTTAAACATTTCTATTGCCTCCAGGTGTTTATTATTGTTTTCTCCGTTTGTATGTGTTTTAAGCATTTAACTTCTCCACAGAGGCATGCCACAGTGTTTATCTTTGTCTGGATTAGGCTCAACATGTTAGAGCCTTTAAGATTTCTGATTACTCTCTAGAGAACTTGCCTGCTCTCATTTATTATCCATAACTCAGATTTTAAGTATCATTTAGCTTTGTTGAATTATGCTTTGTAGTGCAACCATAAAAATGATTTTCGTATTGGTTATATTTTTGTTTTTATAGATGAAATGCTTTGCTATTGTGATGATTCAGCCTTGCCACAGTCAGCATAACCTAAGTGACCTAATCGTCATTTCTGATGATTCCGTTAGCAGTTGCTTTCCAAGATGGTAGCAGTTGCTTTCTCCCCAGGATGCCAAATGGGGTTTTCCACACTTAATGCAGTTTCCACACTTAATCCAGTTTCTCTGCCAGTCAAATGCAATATTCAAAATTACTTCAAATGATAACACATTAACGTTCTAACAGCAGTGGCAAACCTGTGGCCATCCAGATGCCTTTGGATTACAAATCACATCACTCTGTTGGCTAAATTTAATGGAAATTGGAGCAGAACTCCACAAATCCAACCCTACTTTTTGGTAAACAGCAGCCTCAGTGATCAAAGTGTCAATCCAAAGATAATCAAAATGGCACCAGCTGCATACAAAATGGAGGTAGGTAGGCCCTGAGGGCATCCCATGGATTGCAGAAATACATTTTTAAAAGAAGAAACCTAAGGGAAGGATTTCCTACTCCTCAGACACCTAACTGAGGACTCAACATGATCAGTGGTCACACAACACTGACTGAATGTGGGCAGGGGAAGGATGATCCAAAAACCTTTGGTGTAGGGAGGGATGATGAAACGTACTGGCTAGAAATCTAAACAGGAGCCTAATTTCAACATTTTGATGCTAGTTATACTTGTCAGTTTGTAATTATGCATACCATCAACTACATAATAAACAATTCCACAAGATATAAATTATATAACAATACTGTCCTTCCCATTAGAATATGCATTAAAGATAAAAAATAAATATACAGTTTCAGTATATTCTGCCACATGAACATAGCTATATTTTTTAGACATTTTTGTGAGAGTATTATCTGCATTGCTCAGTATGCAAAGTTAGAGGGCTACTGCCAGTGTGTCTATTTTTGAGGAGGCATAGGTCTGTCAAGAATACATTTTGTCCCTTGGATCTCTCCCTAGCCAGTGTCCTATGTGCTATGTTGAAGCACTTTCAATGGCTTCTAAGAAGTTGGTTATCCCGCTGTTAAACTAAATTGTATTAAAGTTTTCTGCTTATTATTTATCTTATCTAAAGATCACTTTAGGTTGTTCCATATACAATCTTTCTGTAGAAATCATGGGGTAGTGGTGAGCTGTTCAGTGAAAACAGTGATTAGTTTTTGATAGATTAGTATGGTATATGTATTTTAGCCCAGTGATATTGATGTTGCTCTTCATATTCTTTTTTTTTTAATCAGTCTTTGCTCATAGCTGTGTGTCTCAGTCTGACATTTTTGCTATGTGTATAATTTCTTGTTCAAAGTAGGCTATTTGATATTGGATACTTATAATTAATTTGATTCCCATCTGGCTTTCCAGTAAGAGGACTTTTGACATGGCTTTATCTATGTCAAGGACATCTGACACAAAAAATTTAGAAGTATTCATTATCCATTCCCATTGCTGCTGTTTCATTGTTACTGTGTTTTAAAAAGTACAATTTCTTATACATGCAGCAATTGAAAAGAAATTGGAGACATGGACTCAGGCTGGTTGAAAATTGCCAAAGCACTCCGAAATCTGTAACATATTGTAGATTTCCACAGCTCTGATTAATATCCTGGATTTTTCAATAACATCTAGCAGAAATTTGGAGAATTGGATGCTACTCCCTTTGCTTTATGCCAGCCAGTTGATATGGGGATGAAACAGGGTAGTATATTTTAGAGACACAGCCAAATCTCTAAGGCTTATTATACTCTTGATATGCTAACAGTTAAATCAAGATGAATGTATTTTAAGACCGTTTATTGGAGTAACACTACTTTAAATTAATTACACAACCTGTTTTGTAAAGTGGCATGCCTTCTTGTAAGTGGAACAATAGGCAAGAAAAGGATCTAATCTATCACTTGAAACTTAAGACCTTTCTTGTGAGAAATTCTGCTTGTAAGCCAGCACCTGAGCCTTATTTGAACATTATGGAATCATTTATGTTAGGTTAACCTCTTCTGATTGTGTTATAATTAATTTTTGATTGGATTCCTGTGGAGCCTTTAGTTCTTGAAGCATCAACTTTGCTGAGTGCTAGAGTTGTTGGGCTCTGATCCTACCTTACACTTCATAGTGCAACAGATGAGATCTTCCCTGCTAACAATTTCCCTTGATGATTTCTTGAAGAATGTAGAAAGGGTGATTCGGCTACCTGATGAGCAGGGTAAAGGGCATAGTCCTTGGTGTTTCAGTGCATAGATGATTTGTTCAAGAAAACTGGCCATCACAGGGAATTTAAGTCCCACCATGCCTGCTCACATGCAAAGAACTGGACACTTCATTGGCATCAATA